>NW_005871252.1:2105295-2200934 GCF_000147115.1 Myotis lucifugus
GGGCCGATCAGGGGTTGAGGAGCTCCCCCCTGTCACTCACAGAGTAGGGCCGATAGGGGAGTTGGGGTACCGCCCCCTGTCACACACAGAGCAGGGCGGATCAGGGGGTTGGGGCGCTGCACCCTGTCACACTCAGGGCAGGGCCGATGGAGAGGTTATGGCTCTACCCTGTCACACACAGAGCAAGGCCCGTGGAGGGGGGTTGGGGCGCCACCCTCTATCACCCACAGAGCAGGGCCGATCAGGGGATTGGGGAACTCCCCCCTATCAGGCACAGAGCAGGGCTGATCAGGGGGTTTGGGCGCCTTCCCCTGTCACGAACAGAGCAGGGCGAATAGGGAGGTTGTGGCCCCGCCCCCTGTCACACACAGAGCCGCAGGGCGATCAGGGGGTTTGGGCGCTGCCCCCTGTCACGCTGATCCCAGTGCTGGGAGCCTCGCTGCTCTGCTGATCCCGGTGCCGGGAGGCATATTACCCTTTTACTATATAGGATAGAGGCCTGGTGCATGGGTAGGGGCTGGCTGGTTTGCCCTGAAGGGTGTCCTGGATCATGGTGGGGGTCCCCACTGGGGTGCCTGGCCAGTCTGGGTGAGGGGCTGAGGGCTGTTTTCCGGCTGGCGAGTGACTAAAGCTTCCAACCGCTCCTTGTTTTCTTTCTTTTTTTTTTTTTATTCTGGGCCAGCTTTAGCTCTGAGGCCTCGCTGCTGAAAACATTGATTCAATGTTTCGGTCCACCTGGCTTTCAGTCCGGCTGATTTCTGGGGTTTTGTTTAGCTTCTTATTTGCAACATATTACATAGTTGCTTAGACTTGCAGCTGAGAGGCCGGCAAGTGAGGCGGGGAACGTTTGAGTCCGCAGCAAGCAAGCCTCATGCTTGCTTCAGTGCCTGGCTGCCGGCTGCCATCTTGGCTGACAGTTAATTTGCATATACTCACTGATTAGCCAATGAAAAGGGTAGCGGTCGTACGCTAATTACCATGTTTCTCTTTTATTAGTGTAGATGGTATAGAAAGGTTAGCCTGTTAAGGGGGGTCAGATAAATGTTAGTTTTCTTCTTTTCTGTTCTCTCTGCTACTTTGTCCTGTACTGTGCATCACACACACGTTCACATGTAATTCTTCCCATGAGGTAGGTACTGTGCGTCAGTCCTGTTTTACAGATGAGAAAACTGAGGGTAATGCTGTTAAGTGATTTGGCCAAAGTGCCCCTTCTAAAAAATGGTGCAGTCACTGTTGTCAAGTTTTCATCCCACCAAAGCTACCTCCTTTCTCTGCCCCCAACACCAAAGAGCAAGCAGGTTGATAAAATGGAAGGATATAAATCTATTCGCCAATTTAACTCTCAGAATGGCAGAGGGCACCTGCTTCACCCCCAGGAAGCACAGTTGACTAGAGCTAGAGGGCCTGTGCAAAAGAGATGAGCAAACATGTGCAAAGGAGGAGGCACCAACTCTCATGCTAGGGCCCCAGTCCCGCTGCCTTTAGAGCACCACACCCCTTCTTTAGTTAATCCCAGCATTGACTCTGAAATGAATTAAAGTGATGGGCAAGTTGTTATCACTTGTCATGATTATTGCAAATAACTCTAGCAAATTGCTGCTAGGCACTGTGATGCCCCAGCCATAGTTGCTGGGAATCATGGGAGCTAATTTGGAAGTGGTCGCTTAGGAGGGCAGCAGGGCATCAGAGAGCATGCGATTCAGAGTCAGACTTGAGTTTAAACTCATTCCATCATGTATCAACGGTGTGACATTGGGCAGGTTATTTTCTAAATATTCTATTTGCTCCTTCTGTATAATAAGAACAATTCCATTTACCTCCCAAGGCTTATGTGGAGAATTAAATAGCCCCAGCACATGTCAACTTGTAACATATGGTAGCTACTGCAACCACCCCCTTCTCCTGCAGATAGCGTCCTTCTCCAGGTAGAAAGTTGATGGAAACGGTTGGAGATAGCTAAGGGCTCCTGCCATGACCCCACCGTAACAGGGCCAAAGCAGGGAGGCTCTTCCTGTGTTTTGTTTTCCAAGTAATAAGTGAATTCTGGGGAAATTAGACAGTTTACTTCTGAACGCGTCTTATGTAGAGTGGAAGTAATGTGAGTAATAAATTATCCTCTCTTCCCCAAGATCTTACTGGTCATTATTCTCTAATGTAATTAGAATGCCAGATGCGGACCCATCCATCTTCATCAAGAAGCAATGGTAAACTGGGGGAAATGCTTACTGCAAAGGAAGGGTGGATTTCCCGTGGAGTGGTGAAGTTTCAGACTTAAAAACTTGAGCTGACATTCAGGGCTTTGTTGTCCTTTCTTTTCCAATATGCATGTCTAGGCACTTACTTTCCTTTTAATAGTCAGTCAAGTGTCTTTGTTAGAAATCTCCCTATGGTGTCTCTAGAGTATATTTTTGCTTCTGTGGTTTTCCTCCCTTCATGTGAAGGAAAACATCCAAACTTTCTTGGGACCCCTCTCACCACATTCCTCAAAGTTTCATGGGCCTAGAGTCTAGGCTATCAGTGTCATTTGTGGTCGTTCGTGGCATCATTGGCTTACATTTGTGGCTAATACATCCAGGTATGACCGTCAAAATACCTACCAAATGAAGGGGCGGGAGGCAAAGAGGTGGAAAGAGATTAACCAAAGAACTTGTACAGATATATGCATAACCCATGGGCACAGACCTTAGTGTGGTGAAGGCCTAGGGGAGGGCATGTGGGAGGTATGTGTGTGTGGGGGGGTGTAACGTGCAGACTAGAAGGGGTCAATGGGGAAAAAGGGGACATCTGTAATATAATAAAGATAAATTAAAAATAAAAATAAGTATCTACCAAATGGATCCAGGTACTGCTAGAAGACAATACATACTGATAGAGAAAGTTCTCTCTCTTTTGAATCTTCAAAGAGAAATAAGTAAATCCTATGATCTATATGCTTCTCTCCATTGGAAATATAACCAGGTGGTGTGATTTCAGCACCTGTTAGGGATTACCCAGTTCAAAATCTTTCTTGCCTAGCCCTAATATATTCATTTAAATTCCTGTCTTTAATATACCTTTCTCCTTCCCTCCCTCTTTTCCTTCATGTGAATGACTATAGCTGGGTGAGGGTAAGGGTCCTAGCTATCTTGCTCACCACTCTTTCTCTAGCATTTAACACATATAATAGAAGCTCAATCAGGTTTTGCTAAATAAACAGATGAATGGACCCTCACTGAGTACCTTTTATGTCTCTAGTTCTTCAATTTTTAGGGATAAAATTGTGTTTTCCAAACTCAGTTATTTACATACTTCCTTTGGGATATTTGCCAAATCTCTGAACCACTTTTTTTCTATTTACTTGACATTTTTCTTTAAATGGACTTTTCTTTATACTTAGCATCATCCAAAGCAATAATATTCATGAAATTATAGATTTGGTATCTATTTTCAATTTTTTCTAAGGCCCATTAAAGTGAATTTGTAACTATTAAAATAAAAAAAAATTTGTGTCACCTAAAATCATCTAAATGACCTCTATTAAAATACCAATCTATCTAAACTGAGTTTAAAACGTATTGATCACATCTACTAGCTATGAACCTCTGAAGAAGATGGGGCCCAGGAACAGCAGTTCTGCAGAGGAAAGACTTCTTAGTGGGGGTCAGTGCTCACGATTGCAGATGGCCCCCATATCCCAAGTGTCAGTGGGTACTGAGGGAAGCGTCTGCCATATGGTTCCAGCTCTTTGTGACTTTGGTTAGATAAATACAGGGTGTCCCCAAAAATGTATATACACTTCAGCAGCTGATGGCTCACTTTTGAAAATGAAATAGACTTTAATAAACACTGCCTTTGTAAGTATCCAAAGTACAGATATACATTTTCAGAGGATACTCTAAGTTTGCTGAGCCTCCCATGCCTCAAATCTAGTATGAAAGCAACAACCACATCACCTCAGGGTTTGGAAAGCACTGAAAAAGTGTGAAAGGCCATTTATATCCAATAATAACTGCATGGCAGATGCACAATAAATATTTTTTTAAATATATTTTATTGATTTTTTACAGAGAGGAAGGGAGAGGGATAGAGAGTTAGAAACATTGATGAGAGAGAAACATCGATCAGCTGTCTCCTGCACACTCCCCACTGGGGATGTGCCCACAACCCAGGTACATGCCCTTGACTGGAATCGAACCTGGGACCCTTGAGTCCACAGGCTGACGCTCTATCTGCTGAGCCAAATCGGTTAGGGCAATATTTTTAAATTTACATTATCATGAGGTCAGTAAGCAATTAATATGAAGTTGAATGCCGGAAAGCAGAAAGAAGTTAAGAAAAAGGCTAGAAAAATATCTCATTTACTTATTTATTCATTTACTCATTCATTTATTCCTTCATTCAGTTGTTTGATAAATGTTTAACTATATCTTGCCCCAGAATGAGGTGCTAAGAATATTACAGCAAAAAGACAGACATAGTCTAGAGCAGTGGTTCTCAACCTTCTGGCCCTTTAAATACAGTTCCTCATGTTCTGACCCAACCATAAAATTATTTTCGTTGCTACTTCATAACTGTAATGTTGCTACTGTTATGAATCGTAATGTAAATATCTGATATGCAGGATGGTCTTAGGCGACCCCTATGAAAGGGTCGTTCGACCGCCAAAGGGGTCGCGACCCACAGGTTGAGAACCGCTGGTCTAGTGGGAGAAACAGTTACACCAACAATCACACTGACAGTTATTTGGATGCAGCAGTGCTCGACGCCACAGTGAAAAATAAAAGGGCAGCAATAGTGCACAGCAGGGAACCAGCGAATCTGAGGAGTCCGGAGGGTGTGCTTCCCAAAGTGACATGGAAGCCAAGGCCTACAACATCCGTGCAGGTTAAGCAAACAAATAAGGGAGCACTGAAAACCTACTCTGCAAATTGTTATGAGGCTGGGTGACCCCTCTCCTTCCTGCTTAATCTGTTTCTCACCAACCAACTAGCCCTTGACATTCTGGTGGGTTTCTCTTCTCACTCTCTTGCCAGTTGGTGGAGCACATTGGCCGCCACTGCCTTTAAAAGGGCACATCTGGCAGTGTGGCCTGAGAAAAGATCACAGAGCCGAGAGAATGTCACTCAGCAAAGCACTAATGAGAATCTGTCTCCATTCCTAATCATAAAGAATTAACTGTTAAAAATTCAGCGTTTGCTCTTCTTGTGGGAATTCCCTTTACCAAAGAAAGGAGCAAATGTGGTAGGACATTGTAAATGTAGGGGGATGAGAGTGTAAAATCTACACTATAACATGTCTAAGTGTCTAAGTGAAATCTCTCACTCTGTCCTACATATAAATATCACTACCAAGCATGGTAGGCCCCCGTGGGGTCCTAGTGGGGCTTTCCTTGGCAGGTGGGCTGAGAGAAGGGGCCATTCGTAGGCATCAATGAAAACAAGAATCATTCTGCTTACAGTAGCCCAGCCTCCCCCTGCTTATGCTCCCAGAATGCTTCGATTTGTTTTTCTTTAGTTGATTTTATTCTTTTCTTTAAACAAGGAATGCATAGTCATTATAAACAAAAGCAACAAATACCTATTGGTAAAAAATAGTGAAAGAAAAATTAGCCATTATTGCACTACCCAGGAAATATTAACCATAAGCATTTCGTGGTATATCCATGTATATAATTAACTTGAGTTCATAGTGATATCCCACTGTTGGTTATTAGTCTTTTACAATCTTTTTTAAACTTTCCACAACGAGCGATTTTAGAATAAACCTTAGGCTTTCTCTGGAGCCAAGTCTCCTAACAAAATCATTTGAGAAGATTACTCATCCTAATAATCCACAATTCACAATCCCTCTCAGGAGAGTTTGTTAACCTTAGGGATTAACAATAGGCCGCTCGCAATGCCTGCCAGTTGCCGCTTCTGTGGGGGCCTGGGGACTGCTGGGGTTGGGAAGCATTTTTGCAAATTTGCACAGGAAAGTGTCGCTTAGGCTTCCCCCCTTCCTTTCTCTTCAGTTTTCAAAAGCAGAGATAGCAATAGCCTCGGGCAGAAAAGTGGCTTCAACTGCAGTTGACAGGAGCTGAATGTTTTGGAGGATTGCAAGGAAAAGTCATTCTGCAAGAATTTGTAGGTTAATAAAGATGAATTCAAACTCTTCCTGGCAGGGTAACGGTATACCAGAGTTCACGGGTGGGGTTAACGCCCAGCTGCCGTTGGGTTGTTTCTCCTGTTTCCTGTTCTTGAGGCAGCTCACAACACGGCCACACCGTCAATGTGCTCAGATCAGACCCCTGTGCTTTCCTGTTCCATCACCAAATGCTTCCAAACTCCCCCAAACCCCACCTAGTTTGCACCCACTTCCCCACATTCTGGGACCACTATGCTCCAAACTTCCAGACACAGACACATCAGGGGGAGAGCTGGCGATAGAAGGGGCTACGGGCAAACTGGGGTTCACGCTGGTGAAGGCGAGTTTGTTATGAAACGATGCAGTTAATGTACCAGTTGGGGAAGGAGAGATTGCTACATTGTTCTCCCAGTGCCTGTGTGGGCTGATGACAGAGGGAAAGGCATGCAACATTGATAAGCACATCCAGTGTGGCATACCAGGGGAGAGGGAAGAAACAGCCCTGCCGAGGTACCCGAGATAAACTTGGCTTGAGGGCCCATAAGATTTTAAAAAAGAATAGCCCAGCCAGCATGGCTCAGTGGTCGAGGGTCTGTCTAGGAACCAGGAGGTCACAGTTTGATTCCAGTCAGGGCATATGCCCAGGTTGCGGGCTCGATCCCCCATAGGAGGCGTGAAGAAGGCAGCTGATGAATGATTCTCTCTCATCATTGATGTTTCTGTATTTTTCCCCTTCTCTCTGAAATCCATAAAAAATTTTTTTAAAGAGTTAAAAAAATAAATTTATGTTGGGAAATTTAATGTTTTTATTATAATCATTGTCCAAAACTTCTGTTGGAACTTCAATTTCTAAATGACTCTTGAAAGGTAATAATGATTATTTAGTCTCTCCAAAACAAAAACAGTGAAAAGCAGCCCGCGCACAGAATGTTTGCCTAGCTATAACGATGGTAACTGACGTCTCTTCAGTACTTACTATGGCTGCCATCATCTTATTTATTAGCTTATTAAATTCCAAAGATAGGCCCTAGTCGGTTTGGCTTAGTGGATAGAGCTTGGGCCTGTGGACTGAGGGTCCTAGGTTTGATTCTGATCCAGGGCACATGCCTGGGTTGTGGGCTCGATCCCCAGTAGGGGGTGTGCAGGAGGCAGCCGATCAATGATTCTCTCTCATCATTGATGTTTCTATCCCTCTCTCCTTCTCCATTCCTCTCTGAAATCAATTAAAAAAATAAATAAATAAAAAGGCTTTCTTCTTTCATATGTTTCTAAAAAAAATTCCAATGGCAATATGAAATAAATGCTCAGTGTTTCGGAAGAGGAAACTGAGTCAAGAAAAAGTTTCCCCAGATCTAGTTTGACTCCTAAATCCATGTTCTTGACACTGAGCTCTCCTGCCCACCCCAAGCTCCTTTGTTTTGCACTCGTGACTTTCCCGCGAGAGTGGGCACTCTCTTGCCACATGAGATGAACTTGGGGCTCTCGCGTGCTTCTTAGCAAACTAAAGAAGCTTTGCAAAGCATCCTGCTAATGGGCCTGCTCCTGCGGGCTCATTTGTCTGGGTTCCTAATGCCAGGACAGAACGAGAGATGTCACTTAGACAATCAACTTGGAGCGGAAACAGTGCGTAAAAAGTTGTGATGCTCAGAAATGACGAGAAACATGATTTAATAGAAGTTGCAGTTTCACTTGAGCTTGAGCTTGAGGCATCTTAAAGGGAAGGAGGAAACACGCTAGTGTTCAGCCTGTTCTGGTTCCACTGCCTGTCTTGAGTCAAGCTCTTGTCTTCTCTGAGGCTTGATTTCTTCATATACTAAGTGAAAGGACTGGGCCAGGCCATCCCCACTGTGTCTCGGTTCTGAGTGGGAGATGGGTCTGTCTCTGCTGTGGCTGGGAGTTATAGCAAGAGGGCCACCTCTGCTAGTCCTCCATTTCTGCTTTACCCTGAACCCCTGGTATTGGGGAACAGCATGCCTTTGGAGAGTCAGGGTATGGATAAGCAAACTGTCCTTCAGTCTAGAGTGAGGTGTCACAAACCCAAGAGCTGTGGATGTCAGACTGCATGTGTGTGTGTGTGTGTGTGTGTGTGTGTGTGTTAAAAACCCCCATATCCAAAAACCAAAACAGAGGGCAGGGACCAATGTATGCTCAATGCCATTTTCCCGAAAACATCTATTCCTCTGTCTTCTTTCTGATTTTTCCACTTTTGATAAAGACAGTGATATAGAGGGAAATGTCCCTATTATAAGAAAAGCACCTGAGCAGGTGCACTATGCAAGCCACATGCAGCAGAGTGGCCTGGCTGTGGCTTGCTCTCTGTGCTCTGCAGGTATGCATCCTAGGTCAGCGAGTGGATGCAATGTTTTCATGCTGATCATTTCTATTCACCCACCAGTTTTCTTATGGTTTAGCAGAAATCTGGCCTTCTCAAAAGTGCCTACAGTTACCTGTACATAAGGAGGGGAAGGAGGGAAGTGGAGCCCAGCAAAGATCACTCATGAGTAGTTTACTCAGCTTTTGGAAGTCTGTGTTTCTGGAAGCAGACACGCCTTCCTAGTGTAGTACCTGGCATATACTTGGCACTCAAAAAACACTTGTGGAATGAGAGAATAGATAGCTAAGTGGAGAGATACATAGACACAGAGGTAGAGAGACAGGCCTGTGTTGATGACAGGTAGACAGTTAGAGGCAAAACTGAGGCTAACACCCAGGTCTGCCAATTCCAAACAGTGCTCTTTCCTCAGTCTTCTGCCTGCTTTAGTTGTCTCACATACAACTTAGTTCCTTAACCTCAAGCAACTAAACCAGTGGTCTCCTGGCTGCTCCCTCATGCTCAAAGGTATGATCTCTTCTCACAGGTTAGGAAAGTTCCCAACACTAAACAGGTGGGATGTGACTGCTGCCCCTTCTCAGGTGAACCTGGAGGTAGACCCAGGGGAGGCTAGGTAGGAAGGAAGGAAGAGTTCTGTGTCCACCCCCAGCTAACCAAGTCGTCAAATAGCTGAATTCTTCAGGGTCAGCAACGTGGAGCAGAAGCCACGTTGCTGGCCCTTTTAGAATTGCTATTCAAATGTGAGGCAGAGTACTTTAACTGGGCCTGTGCTTCTCCTCGGCTTCACCATCAGCGGAAAGCTGAAGGCTGCTCTAGCCTGGGGTTTACGAAGCTCACTTGTCCTTGGCATCCTCCTGCCTTGGTTTTCTTAATGGGACATCACGAGGAATAACATTTCCTGCATGCTGTTTGAGAAACGCATTCTAAAGGTTTTTGGACACTTGAGTGGTTTCTAAGCTATTTATCCAACACAACACGTTGTGCAAATGCATCTACTTTAAAAATATTAAAAAATGCAGTTATTTCTACTAAGAATTAAGTCAATGTCAATGCTCTTTAAAAATGCTGTTTGAGCCCTAACCAGTTTGGCTCAGTGGATAGAGGGTTGGCCTGCAGACTGAAGGGTCCCAGGTTCGATTCTGGTCAAGGGCATGTACCTCAGTTTCGGGCCCGATCCCCAGTAGGGGGTGTGCAAGAGGCAGCTGATCAATGTTTCTCTCTCATCAATGTTTCTAACTCTCTGTCCCTTTCCCTTCCTCTCTGTAAAAATCAATAAACTACATTTTTTTTTAAAAAAAAGACTTGCTATAGTCTGTATATCTGAAAAAAAAAGCTGTTTGAGAATTTTTTCTTTTACATCATTCATGTCTTAATTAGGTAAAATTGACCACTTTCATTTCATTGAGAAATGAAAGAATTCTAGGCTTTTGCTGGGTGGATCTCTATCTGTCTGTCCATCTATTGGTAAGTATATCTATCTATCTATCTATCTATCTATCTAATATTAACATTTTTAAACAAAATGATAGCCTAATAAATACCCATGTGCCTATTTTCTAGATTAATACTTATCAACATGTTACCATAAATGCTCCACCAAATTCTTTGCACTGAGTATTTTTTTTAAATTACCACTTTACCCCTAAAATTTTTAGTATATATCTTTTGAAAGTAAGGACAGACCGCCTCCTGTATAACCACAATACCATATCTCACCTGACATAATTGTCAGAGATGCCTCAATGTCATCTAATAGCCAGTTCCTGTTCAGTTTCTCAGTTGTTCTCAAAATGTCTTTTACAGCTGGTTTATTCAAACCAGGATCCAACCAGGAATCACACATTACATTTGCTTGTTATGCCTCTTAACAAAAATCACAAAAATAGAGAATTATGAACAAGTACCAGGTTAGGAACTGATAGATCTATTTTTAGTCCTAGCTCTGCTCCCAACCAGCTGCCTGCCATAGAGCACAGCACTGAGCCCTCTGTGCCTCTTCAATCTCATCTATAGAATTCATCCACTTACTAGTTATTCTTTCACTTAACAAATATGTATTGATTGCCCAGTGTGGCCTAGTTCTTGCATTGGGCACTGTTCTAGAAAGAAAGTCAGCTTCCAAAAAATGATAGAATTCCATAATTCTAGTTCTTATGGATTATCTATGCTAGGATCCATCTCTTTCCTTCCTCTCCATTTTCATGACAGTGTTTTACTGAGGTACAAGACCAGTTGTCCCATAAAATGTTGAATTGTTTGATCCCCCCCCCACTTGTGATGTCATTTATTTTGTTTTTCTACCTCCTACATTTCCTGTAAGGTGGAAGTAGTACCTAACAGCTTGACTAGATTTGGGTGAAATACTTTGGATGAGAATATTTTGGAGGTGGTGTTGTGTACTTTATATTGCATTTCATCAAGAGGTATATAATGTCTGCTGTTCTACCTGTATAGTGCTAGGACTGATCCTGGGTTTATGTCACATCGCCTGATGCCCCACCTTTTCCCCATCTGGTGGTGGGGAGTGGGGGGAGGTAGTACTTTGATACCAGGTAAATCTAATTCCCTATCAACCTTTCCGTATTTCCCATAGATGATCCTTTGTTAAATCTATTATTTCTTAGGGATTGCAAAATGGTGATTTTTCTAATTTTATAATTTCTTCTACATTTAACCAGTACTCATCTATAAAGAATCCTTTATCTCATCACCTGGGGCTTATTGACTACTGTAAAATATAAACAATTTACCAATTTTCAGAGTAAGGAGTTGATATGATAGACACCTCCAATGATAAATGGGATTTATTTGCTTGCTTTCTATTTGTAGTATCTTTATGGATTCATAGATTTTTAGAGGTTCACTGTGTTTCAATCCATTACAATCATTTATTCATTTTGATACTTAATTTATCCCATCTTTGTGGTTATCCCTTCAAGTGGTGTCAATATTTGAAGATGATAAATGATGGAAAGATACAGCAGAAAACACATCTAAGAACTTGGGTGTGCCTGGTACTGAGCTGGATGCTGGGCAAAAAGGGCCACCTTCACGCCTTAACACTTAAGAAATAAGTCCTGAAAGTCTTAGTGAGTAAGCAAGAGCAAACTGCAGAATGAGCAGGTTTGCCTTTGAAGGTGCCCTCTTGCCACCAAGCAAATGGGCAAAGTGAGTCAGCTGTGGCCCCTGGGGATGCTGTCAGAGAGCTAGTTTCTAGCAATGACTCAAATCTACAAAAAGGTAAATCAGAACTGAGATGTGAGGTGGGTTTCAGTTTTTCTGTTTGTTCTGTTTCAGCTGTTCTCCTAACTGCAGTCACAAAAGCGAAATCAAAATGATCTCGGTATTTAAGGCATAGTAGTGGGGTGGGGTGGGGTGGGGTGGGTTGGGGTGGGTGGAGGGGAAGGGAAGGTGAGAAAAACAGGTGTTGAGGGGAAAGGATGCTGTGTTCTTCCCTCAGTACATACTAGCTGTGTGTTCATGCACCAGTTCCCCATCCACAAACTGGGCCCGAGCCTGCCTCCCCCCGCCACCCCCCACCACCACCACCAAGGCTTCTGGTGATGACCAAAAGCTAATAGGAGATGTGGGAGCATGAGACTAATTGGAAGAGTCATTGTTGGATAATGTCAAACAATAATTTTAATTTTCTTTTAAGGAAAGGTTTTATTGAGCCAAAAATGCTAGCCAACCCACCCACCAGCAGCATGGCCGGGTGGAAAAAAGATACATGTACATCGTCTGGGACTTTGCAAGCATTTTAATACATGAAGTAGAAGGAAGAAAGAAGAAAGATGTAAGCTGTCTGAAAGAATTTACATTAGTTATAGAGTAAGAGGAGGGAGAAGGTGACGTGGGGCCAGCTCTGGGTTAGGCACAGAGTTGGCAAAAAGGAATATCCACTCCTGTGGAATGGCTGTGGGCAGCAGTCCACAAAGCCCATGTGCAAACAAGAAGCAGAGGCTCCTGGAGTTGGAGGGTGACTGGCCTAAATAATCTGTGCAAATAGCCATCTGGAAATTAATCTGAAATTCCAAGAGACACAGAAGGAATGTGAGCAGTCTTTTGTCAGTTGGCCCACGGCCATAAACAGACTAACTGTGCTCTCTCTCTCACTTTCCTGCACTGTGATTTAACTTAGAACGTCTCAGAATTTTCTCTTTGTCAATAATAATCAGGGGGAGGATCCTGGCCAGTTGTCCTAGAGACTGTATCATGATTCTGGAAGTGTCTGATGTTTTCTCTTGTTCTTCTACCCTGTGTATGTTCTAAGCCTGCAAGTAGGAGCAAAGGCTTGGTTAAATTCTGGTGAAGTATTTTGATAAGAATACTTTGGAGCCGAAACCGGTTTGGCTCAGTAGATAGAGCGTCGGCCTGCGGACTGAAAGGTCCCAGGTTCGATTCTGGTCAAGGGCATGTACCTGGGTTGCGGGCACATCCCCAGTGGGAGATGTGTAGGAGGCAGCTGATCGATGTTTCTCTCTCATGGATGTTTCTAACTCTCTATCTCTCTTCCTTCCTCTCTGTAAAAAATCAATAAAATATATTTTTTTTAAAAAAAGAATACTTTGGAGGCCTAATTTCCTCTCAACTTAAAATAGTAACAGGAGGCACCATTCATTCAGTGCTTAACTTACATAACCCTTTCAACTGTCTCTTTGATAGAGGTGCTGTTGTTATTCCCATTTTACAGATGAGGAAACTGAGGCTCAGAAGGGTTAAGTAACTTGCTCATTATCACAGCTAACAAATGACAGACACAGGATTGAAACCTGAGTTTTCAGGCTTCAAAGTTGGGGCTCTTAACCGCTCTGCTGTTAAGTGAATACTTTCTAGAGAAATCTGTAAGAGATGTCTGCATCATTTGAGTTCCACTTCAGAGATTTGAATTTTTAATCTGGGCTTCTGGGGAACATAAGATCATTGAAGATGGTGCGTCAGGCAACAAGATGACTAAAACACATTTTTTCATCACATCTTTTTTTTGTCCTGTAGTCACCTTCTCTAGTGGGTACCTGGAGGGACTCAACTGCCTGCCTAGAAAAGCAAAGCTGATGCTTTCTGTCAATTTTTGGCTCTAATTTGAAGACCTACATTCACACTTCAGACAGCTTGGTTTGCCCACCACAGTGAAGAGCATCTCACTTGCGGCAGTGTGTCCAGGGGTTGCATGCACAGGCTCTCCGCGGAAGCTTCGGGGTTGAATGGGACTCTCTCGGATGCTTCACTTGTATTTTATGTTGGGAGAACCTGCCTAGGGTTGTGTTCAGTGTGTGAACTTGAGAGCAAGGCTGCCTTTGTTTTCAACACACACACAAAGCTTGGTGCATGGTAACCACTCAATAAAGGCCAGCTATTGTTACTGGAATGAACGGCTTTCTTAGCTCCAAAGTGGGTTATGAAGAGTATCTTTAGATTCTTCTTTGGAGATTAAGACCAAGAAACACGAGGCCAGAGATTCTGCACCGGGTTCTAATACCACCTGCTGGGTGCAACCTCCTTCAGGCCGGGATGCGGGCTATTCATAACAATGATGAGGATCCTCACCCCCCGCCCCCCCCCCCCGCCCTTGTCTGTCCCTGCACACGCACACGGGTTACACCTGTGTCCTGGGACAAGCTGGTATTAATCCGCACTCCCCCATGCCAACCAGGCAGTGCCTTTGAAGCGCCTCTTCCCGTGGATCCTTCCCGCTGTGCCGCTCAGGGACTTGAAAAGACCTTTGAGTCCCACTGACTGGCTTGAATCTCAGTCTCCCTACAGCGTCGCTGTGTGACTCTGGGCAACTTACCCAGCTTTTCTGAGCTTCATCTCCCCATCTGAGAAAGAGAGACAATACCTACCTCATGGGTCATTGTGAGCACTTAGAACTAATAATAAATAAAACAGTGCCTGGGCCTCCCTTCGGGGGCTCCCTCTTCCCACTGTAACCACCTGCCAAGACCGCTGAGAGCGTCCGGGAGGTACCCGGGGACAAGGACATCGCATTTACTGCTCTTTCTAGCAGGCAGAGTTAAGACCTTAAAATAGTGAATTTTTAAAAATTCAATCTGCTAAGCATTTCCCCCATCCAACACACTGAACTGAAATAAGTAAGATAATGTAAGAATTGCTAATTGCTGAGCCAGATAATTCAAACAAAGGAATAGTTTATTCTTAAAAGGCCATATATTTACCCTTTTAATCTTAAACCCTGAGAGGTTTTTTTTCAATGCTCTATCTAGAGTAGTCAAATTCATAGAGACAGACAGTAGAAAGATGGTTGTCAGGGGGCTGGGGCAAAGAGGAATGGGGAGTTATTGTTTAATGGCTACAGAGTTTCAGTTTTGTACCATGAAAAGAATTCTGTAGCTGGATGGTGGTGATGGTCACACAACAATGTCAATGTACTTCATGCCATGGAACTGGACACTTAAAAATAGTAAAAATGGTACATTTTGTTATATGTATTGGGCCATAATTTTTTAAAAAATAAAATGATGTTCAAAACACGAAGGAGCACAGTCTTAGTTCCCATAAGCCTCTGCGTCCCGACAAGGAGGCTGGAAAGAGGCACCTCTGGCCGGAGTTCTAGATTCTCACAGCGGGAGTCACAGCCCCTTTCAGCAGCAGCGTCCCCGTGTGTGGTCTGCGGCCACCGGCTGTGGCCAGCGTCGGGGCAATCCTGGGATCTGGACATTTTTGTCTCATTTCTAAACCCGAGTCCCCCGAAAGGAAGGGACCGATTTGTTGAGGATTGTGCTAAAATCAGGTTGGGGAGAATTTTCAGGGAAATAGCTCCATAAATTGTGTGTAGATGCAAAACTAACAGGCACATGAAAGATTTGTATTTTGAAAACAAAACCCCTGTGGGATTCTCTCAGCAGAAAATGAAAAGGTCTTCTTAACATTCCGTTGAACTATTAGAGCCACTTTTTGCTGTTGCAAGCACTAATGCAGGTACGGACACCGCCACGGCCCCAGACTGCAGCGTGGCAAATTAGCAAGGTTTTAACTTGGCTGCAAATATCAAGCTGGCTGCTTGTCATTATGCAAAAAGGGCCGGGCAGGCGGGAGGGGACGGGCACCTAGCGGCAAAGCACATTATAATTGTTTAAGCAGGCCCCACAAGTCATGCATTTCAATTATTTGTTCAAAGCAGCCTGCAATTAGGAGTTGCAAACAAGGCTTTTGAATGCAAAGTCAGACAATTAAAATGTTTCATGAGTGCATTAGAGAAAGAAGTTCTGAATTAGCACTTTGAATACACAAGACCTCTTTTTCTAATCTCTAGTCCCTTTCACTCTTTGAGGGGAGAAAAAAAAAGAAAGAGAGAGAGAGAGTGAAAGGGGAAAGAGGCATTTGGGGCTGTGGTGGAGGTGATTTGGGTGTTTACTTATTTATATCAAATGCTTGACTAATCCAGGGAAGATTGAACCATCCAAATCGGTCCCTCGTACATTTCAATGTCTCTTGTTACTAGCCAGATCCTTGTCCCAGAATAATGGCCCAGGTGCCAAAACCCTTCTCCTAGGGGGGTCGTAAATCACTTTAAGCATCTCTCCTCCCTCTGGCCTCCCCACTCCCCACTCCGTCCTTTGAAGAAGCGGGTCTATTTGAACCAGTGATTTGTGACTTTCCAGTATTTAGGGCACAACCCCGAGCTGGTAGCACTGACACCCGGGATGGGAGGGAGGGTCCCTGCGCCGTGCTGGGATCGGAGGAGAGTGCCTGTGTGATCTGGGGTGACCGGTGAGCAGAAGCCGGAGCTCTGGGGAAGCATGAAAAATGCTCTAACCTGCCTTATTTCTTTGAAGGAAGACCAGCTGCTGAACCCTTCCCCTCCCCCACCTCCATCCCATTCACACATTCCCTTCCCCAACCCACAAACACCCTACTGATATTTAAATTTTATTTTATGATTTGATGTAATCTAGGACATCTTTAAAAATTTTTGTCAGAATGCTCACTGATAGGTGAGGAGGATATTTCCAGCATAAGGGAAAAAGTGAATGTTCATCCTTCGACCTTTTTTTCCTTTAAATATTAAGACTTCCTAAAAGGCATTATTTGTGCAAGGAATCAACAATTAGTACAAAGTAAGTGATTGCAACCCAAAGTACTTTATATTAGTATTCAATATTTGAGCTTAACCAGGAAAACCCAGACAATTTAAGGTAAAAATTGCCAACATACCAGTTAAATGTGTGTGTG
The DNA here is from genome assembly GCF_000147115.1 of Myotis lucifugus. NCBI lineage: Eukaryota > Metazoa > Chordata > Mammalia > Chiroptera > Vespertilionidae > Myotis > Myotis lucifugus. The sequence continues at coordinate 2,121,923 of NW_005871252.1, forward strand.
TGTGTGTGTGTGTGTGTGTCTGTCTGTGCGTGTGCATGCCTAATTTGAGAGTCTAGTGGCTAGTAGCCTTAATTTATCATTTCCTGTCTGTAGTTGATTTATGAAACATCATTTAAATAATCCTACCTATTCTCCTTTATAATGAAAACACTTTTTAAGAACGTTACTTAGTTTGGGTAGGGGGAAGCCCTTAAAAAAATGTCCCCACTCTACATGGATACTTTGAATACTACATATGCAATTCTTTTTAAATTACTTTGCCTCCAAGCAATCATTGAGGATTCAGAGCACTTTAAAATGTCTTCATAGGGTCAATACATTTATTAGTGGGGAAATTTTTATGATTTTTCCATGGGAAATATTTCTATGATATAGGCCTATGTAAAAAAAAAAAGGTGAAAAAGGTGTGGTTTTTTTTTTTTTTTTCAGTTAGGCCATGCATATCTAAGGATGCTGACATGATTAGTATTAAAATCATGTTACTTAAATATTTTTGATCTGTAGGTGCAACAAAATAATTGCTTTCTTTTTCTTTCTTTTCTCTGAATTTTTAAAAAACAGGCTTTGACATTTAAAGTATCTTTTGACATGCGCAGGTGATAAACTGAATTACTTTAGATTGATTGTCTTTTTGGCAATCTGTTTTTGAAAGTAGTAAGTGCCAAAAGAGGGAGAGAGACTTTTATTTTAAAATGTTAAAAGCTGCAGATTCTTTACCATAAGCTTGTGTCAGGTCATTTACAATAGAAAGGGGTGGGGTGGGTGCAGCTGTGGGGAAGCCCTGCATAACATCACACTGAGATGCCACAAGATTCCTCTCCCACGGGGCCCTTCACAACAGCTGCCCAAGTGGGAAACTTGAATCTGAAGGTGAAACCTACCGAAATAAGCAATGGCCAGGTCACATGTTAAACTATTGCAACGTGACAAATAATAAATTATACCAGATTTGACAATTGCTATATTGCTTCACAACTTTTTGGCCTGCTCACTCGCTTACTCATTAGGTTTCTGAGTATTAGGTCGAGAGCAGGCTCTTTTTCTCTAAAGAGGTAATTCAATCAGAGAGTGTGCCCATACATTGTACCAACACAGCCGTAGTTAAACTCAAAACAGTCTGAAAACCAGCTTCTCAGGCCTCCTTCTGAATTTGAGTGGGCGTAGGGGGAGAAAAGAAATACCCCACAAAATATTTCTCTCTCAGGCTGCTTTGCTGAGGGTGAGTAAAAGAAAAAGCAGTTGCTACTAAAATAAGAAAGGGAGAGAGAAAAGACCTTCCGACTCCTGCTTTTCTGGAACTTGTGTGAAGCTGGGAACGCAGCTGCGGCTTTTCAGGAGGAAGATAGGGGACAGGATTCCACTCTCCCCTCGCCCCCATATTACACCCACTTATGCTGAACATTTTATTCCAATCCGTTTCATGATCAAGAGGTAGTGGGAATCTTGCCACTAAAATGCCACCATCTCTGGAACCCAGGCTGGAAGCCAACCAGGCCTTTGGATATCTCAGCAGGAGGCAGAGAGTAGGTTCTGCCGAAGGACACCAGCACAAACGCCTTTTATGCAAGGGGACATGGGAATACTTCAAATTATCTACCTTCAAAAGCCGAGTGTGTGAGTCGTTCCCCCGGATTCCCGAGTCTGTGAAATGGAAAGACAAAGGTGTTCAGGGCCGGGTAACGGGACGAAGACTTTTCCCAGCTGTAGAATTCAAGGATGATGAAAGGGAGATGCAACAGAATATAAAGCAAATTGTGCACTGGAGGGTGGAAAATACAGATTTGAAAGTTAAGTGTCTGGAACAAGAGAGAGATGAGTCACTGGAATTTACAAGTTACTATAGGAAACAAAGATAAAGAGATCATGAGAGGAGTAGTAACGCTCCCAGCAAAATGGCGTTTGTTAACTGCAAAACTAGACAATGGCAGAAACTGTTCATCAACTCAGGAAAGGGGTGGTAATTATAAGACAACAGCAGATAATAACATTTACCGAGTGACATACAGGGGCAAGATTGGGTGTTTGGCAATTACGTCAAATGGTAGCACAGGTTTTTCTTCTCCCTCAAAACGGTGAATCGGAGGAAATTAGGTCTAGAGGGTGTTCCATCTCTAGGAGGGGAGACAGTGACACGTGGTTTGCTGCGGGGCAATGCTGTTCCAGACACAGGGAAGCAGCCTTTCTCTGTACCAAACAGCATGGTCTCTTATGTTAAGGTGAAAAACACAGCTGGCTATTTGAACCTTAGTGTGTAGTTATACAATGTAGTACATGTGAGGAAAAGTACATAAATACCTGCATAGCTATGACAGTCTATCCTTCCAGCCCTAAATCCCTCCTTCCCGCAGAAGCACTATCCCAACTTTTTGTTATCATTATGATTTTTTAATCCTCATCTGAAGATATTTTTTCCATTGATTTTTTATTTTTTTATTTTTTATTTTTTTATTTTTTTTTATTTTTTTTTATTTTTTATTTATTTATTTTTTTTTATTTATTTTTTTTATTGCTTAAATTATTACAAAGAGTATTACATATGTCTCCTTTTTTTTTTCCATTGATTTTTTAGAGAGAGTAGAAGGGAGATGGGGGGGGGACAGAGAGAGAGAGAGAGAGAGAGAGAGAGAGAAACATCAGTGTGAGAGAGACACATCAATTGGTTGCCTCCTGCTCCCACCCCACAACTGAGATACATGCCCTTGACTGGAAATTAAACCCAGGACCCTTTGGTCCATGGGCTGACTCTGTAATCACTGAGCAAAACCAGCCAGGGCCTATCCCAACTTTTGTTGGAACAATTCTCTTGCTTTTCTTTATAATTTTATTACCTATGTATAGTTCCTAAATTATATAGTTTAGTTTTTTAACTATATATATTTTTATAAATATAGATCAGAGGCCAAGGGCCATTTGGATATTTACAACATCATTCGTGGGCTATACAAAATTATCAACTTAAAAATTAGTCTGCGGGGGTCGGGGGAGGTAAATCAGGGGGAAAAGGAGACATGTAATACTTTAAACAATAAAAGAATAAAATAAAATAAAAGACTCCAGCAAGGTGAGGAAGAAAAAAATTAGTCTGCTATATTTGGTCGAATATTTAATTAACTCAACCCTAAAGCCTTGGCAGGGCCAGACCAAATAATTTTTCGGGCCTTACATGGCCCACAGGCCAGACATTTCCATTCCTGATATAGATAGAAATGAAACCACATTCTAAGTGTCCTTTGGGTCTGGATTCTTTTGTTCAACATTACTTTTGTTGGATTCATCTGCATTGTTGTGTGCAGGAATAGTTTGTTCATTTCCATTGCCAGATCACATCCTCATTCTATGACACTGTCACAATTTATCTATTCTATTGTTTATGGAAATTTTGGTTCGTGCCAGAGATGAATAGCAAATCCCCTTCCCTGTTTTCTCCTGGGTACCTCTTCTTCCTGGGACCATCTGGACTACAGTTCCCAACCTCCCTTCCAGTAAGGTATGGACATGGGTTCTGGCCTGGCCCATAAGAACCTCCCATGTGTGGTCCTCCATGATCTTTCCTATCCACTAGACTGGAGACGACCTCTGGGTGACCCTGGAAGCCATGTGTGGAAGATGGGAGAGCCACAAAGTAGAGAAATGCTGGGTTCCTAAACCACCAGCAGAGTGAGAACTGCTCAATAGAGACCCCTGACCAGGAACATCCACACTGGGCTGCTATGGGAATAAGAAATAAACCTTCATTGTGTCAAGCCTCTGAGATTTCACAGGTTATTGTAGCAGCAGCCAGCTTCACCTTAACTGAGTTGTTTTCATATTTGGCAATTATGAACAATGCTGCTATGAACAGTCTTAAATACATATCTTGCTGTACATAGTCTGCATTCTGCAGGGTATATGCTTGGGAGGGGAGCTGCTAGGTCAAGGACTATGTAAATCTCCAACTACTTCCCAAACTACTTCCCAAATGGTTGGCCAGTTTAGATTCTCATCAGCAGTGTATCCGACTTCCTGTGCTCCATATCCTTGTCAGTACTCGGTATGGTTAGAATTTTTAACCTTCTGCCAAACAGAAAGGAGTATAGTCATTTCTCACTGTGGTATAAAATTTGCATTTCCTTAACAAATACGATTGCTCATATTTTCATGTGTTTATTAGCTATTTGGATTTCCTCTTATATGAGGTCCCTGACAAAGTGTTTGTTCAAATTTACCTTGGGGTATCTTTTTTCTGTGGCATATATGGTTTTCTTTATATATTCTGGATGCTAAATTTTTATTAATTTTATGTATTGGCAATTATCTTTACCCATTCAGTGGCAAAAACGATCTTTCCAGGTTTTTTAAATGCTGTCTTTGGTAAATATAGTTTTAATGTAGTGGAATTTATTAACATTTCCTTTATGGTTAGTATTTAAGTGTCTTCATTAAGAAATTCTTTTCTTCTCTTCTCTGAGATTCTAAATATATTCTCATATTATCTTATAAAATCTTTATAGGTTTGTCTTTTACATTTAACTTTTTAATCCATCCATAATAATTATTTGTATATTGTATAAGATAGGAACTCAGTTCCAGTTTTCCCATATGGATATCCAATTGTTCCAAAATCATTAATTGAAACATTTTCAATTTTTTCCATTGCTCTGCTTTGCTATGTCTGTCACCTATCGGGTGTTCATACATGTAAGGGTTTGTTTTGGTGCTCTCTAATTTGTTCCAATGGTCTATTTACCTCTGCACCAATTCCACAATATCATGATTATTATCTACTAGAAGCCCGGTGCATGAAAGTCCGGGAGCCCTCAGAGGTGGGAGACGAACCGGTGATCAGGGGAAGGCGATGCCCCATCACACCTCTGCTGCTGCCACTGTTGGCAGCGCAAGCCTCAGCAGGCCCTGGTTACCTGAGCCTTGGACAGCCCTGGGAAGCTGGGCAGCTGCCATCCGAGGATTGCCTGTGCCTTGGGCTGGCCCTGGGTGGCTGGGGGGCTAAGGAGACTGGGCATCTCCAGAGGCAGGCATGGCCCAGCGGGCCTGGCCTTGTTGCACACCCGCTACCCTGGCGGGGCTGAGGGAACTTGGAGCCGCCATCTTCTGGCTGTGGTCACCGCCATCTTTGAGGGCATAGCAGTCAATTACATATTCCCTCCTTATTGGCTGTGGGTGTCGCCATCTTTGTGATGGTGTGAGGGTCAATTAGCATATTCCTTCTTTATTACATAGGATACTAATAAAAGCCTAGGTGGCCCTCATGCATGATGTCGCCACAAGATGGCCGCACACACAGCAGAGGCGGGGCCTGGCAGCCACTCCATGCACTGAGGCCTGGGGGGGTCCCGCGGCTCCGCACAGCATGGAGGAGGCTGGTCCCAGCATTTCCGCCGCCTCGCACAGAGGAGGTGGGTCCCAGCGGAGGAAGCAGGTTGTGGCAGGGGAGGGCACTTGTGGGCGATCAGGTTGGCAGGAGTGGGCAGTTGGGGGTGATCAGGCCAGCACAGGAGGGCAGTTGGGGGTGATCGGGCTGGCAGGGGAGGGCAGTTGTGGGTGATCAGGCCAGCAGGGGAGGGCAGTTGAGGGCAATTGGGCCAGCAGGGGAGTGGTTAGGGGGCGATCAGGCTGGCAGGCAAGCGGTTAGGAGCCAGCAGTCCCGGATTGTGAGAGGGATGTCCAACTGTGAGTTTAGACCCTGTGGGATTGGGCCTAAACTGGCAGTCAGACATCCCCCGAGGGGTCCCAGATTGGAGAAGGTGCAGGCCAGGCTGAGGGATACCCCCCCATGCACGAATATCGTGCACTGGGCCACTAGTAGCTTTATAATGTCTTAATGTCTGATATAGCAAGACATCCTAAGAATTCTTTTCTCAAAAATGTGTTTCATTTTTGAAGCTCTTTCCATTTCCATATGAATTTTATGATCAACTTGAATTATTCCAAAATAATTACATATTATTAAATGTGTAAATATGTTTAGGAAGAATTGACATTATTGAGTCCTCCAATCCAAGAATACGGCATATTCCTTCAAATATTTAGGTCTTCATTAATGTCTCTCAACTGATTTTGTATACTGATTTTGCATCTAGAAACTTCACAGTCATGTTAATTCTAATAATTTGATTAATTTTTTTCTACTTACACATATTATCCACATCTAATGAGCATTATTTCTTTCTTTGCAATTCTTGCAACTTTTATTTCTTTTTCGTGTTTGTATTGTCTAGGGCCTCCAGTACAAGGTTTGGTGGAAGTGGTCATAGCAAGCATCCTCATCTATTTCTCAATATTAGAGAGAAAGCTTTATTGATTTCAGAGAGGAAGGGAAAAGGAGAGAGAAAGAGAGAGGTAGAAACATCAATGATGAGAGTGAATCATTGACCAGCTGCCTCCTGCATGCTCCCTACTTGGGATCAACTGGAATCAAACCTGGGACCCTTCAGTCTGCAGGCTGAAGCTCTATCCACCGAGCCAAACCAGCTAGGGCCTAAGCAGTCTTCTGCTGGGGTCTTGTTCTTCTCTTAATGTCCAGTGCTCTTCCGAATTTATTTTTCAAGAATTTTTGAGTTCACCTCCAACAATTGCTCTTATATTTAGCACTCCACTGACACTAATGAAGTGTATTTATAAGTCCTTGGTTTCTCTTCCTTCTTCTTCCTTTCTCCTACAAACACTTATTAAGTGCCTACTATTTCCTATCCAAGCATTGTCCAAGGGACTGAGGATAAAACAATGAACACGATAGAGAAAAATGTTAGTCCTTATGTAGTTTACAGATCTAGTGGGAGTAGGCAGACAATACCAAGACAGACAAAATATAAATGTCAGGTGGTGGTGAATGCTATAGAGCAGTGATGGCGAACGTTTTGAGCTCGGCGTGTCAGCATTTTGAAAAACCCTAACTTAATTCTGGTGCCGTGTCACATACAGAAATTTTTTGATATTTGCAACCATAGTAAAGCAAAGATTTATATTTTTTATATTTACTTTATATATTTAAATGCCATTTAACAAAGAAAAATCAACCAAAAAAATGAGTTCGCGTGTCAGAGATTCGCCATCACTGCTATAGAGAAACAAATTAGGTCAGGAAGGTAAGGGGTGCCAGAAAGCGAAAAATTTGGCTGAGGGAAGTTTGCAACTTAGATATTAAGTTTAACCAGGGAAGACCTCACTGGGAAAGTGACATTCAAGTAAAGACTTAAGGGGAATGGAGGCGGAGCATGTGGTTATGGGGATTCTGGAAAATTCCAAGCAGAGGGAACACATGCACGTGCCAGGTCATGCATCCCTGTAGATCATGTAAGGCTTTTAGTGTGAGGAAAACGGGAAGCCACCGGAGGCTATGAGCGGACTAGTGACATGATACGACTTACGCTCTAAAAGTATTACTCTAGTTATTGTGTAGAGAGGAGACCCAAAGAGGGCAAGAATAGAAGTAGGGAGACCAGTGAGAAAGCTGTTTCGGATAGAGTCAGAGTCTAGGTAGATGTTCTGAAGACAGAGGACAGGATTTGTTGATGGGTCAGGTGAGGGATGTGAAATAAAGTGTGAGATCAAAGGTTACTCCCCAACTTTTTGACTTGAACAATTAGAAAAATAAAATTGATATTATTAGGGGTGGGAGCATAGGAGTAAGGTTTGGGAGAGTAGATCAGAAGCTGGGTCTGGGATGTGCTAAATAAGTATGTAAGGTAACCAAGTGAGGTACCTGGATATCTGAGTTCAAACAGGTATAAGGTCTTCTATCAAAATAGTCTGATTCCAGAGCCCATGCTCTTTCTAACCCATCAGAGGTAGAACCTGTTTAAACAGGTTCTCTTCAAAAAAAGGGTTCAAAATTCTGCATGTGTATGTGTGTGTGTGTCCAAGCGTGTGCGTGCACAAGCATGTCTGTGATGCCAAGGTATCCAAGCAGCCTTTTTTATAAACAGATTAAATTCAGTAACTGAGGAAAATGGATAGTGTTTTTCAAAAGGTTAAATTAAGTTAAAAATAAATCTAAGACTATCATTTCTGTGAAAAAGACATTCTTGATTTGAAAGGAGATAAAGGCCTAAGTTTCTCACTCTGGTTAGTAGTAACAAAATATTGTGGTTGCCGTTTATGAACTGACATGAGCCTGACGTAGGAGAATAGATGTGTCTGGTGAGAGGTTTTCTAAAACCAAAGGTGGTCATCCTATTATGGCAATTTTAGAAGATGTATCAGAAATGGCTGATATAATTTGACTTGATTTGTGATATTAAGTAGTTGAATAGGTTTGGTAGTAAATAGAAAAGTCTCTATATAATATTAAGCTCTCACTTCTTATATATTATCATTTACTTCATTATTAGGTTGACCTACTGGCCTGGGATTTTGTGGTTTTACACTAAAAGTTTCCCTCAGTCTCAGGCAAATAGAAATGATTAGTCATCCTATTTATAACCCTAGCTGTAAAGCATCAATGCCTCTTAAAAAGCGGTTAGAATATTATCCAAATTTAAGGTGGGGGGCGGGGAGCTAGGATGACAAGTAATGGGTTGTTTTTTCCTTTTAGGCAGGCAAGGTTACTGATATATTTGTCATTTGAATTTAGCAGTTTATATAAAAATAAGTGACATAATATTTTCTTCTCAAATCTAAACATTCCTGATTTTGAATCAGGAGCATCACTATATGGCCTACCCCTACAACTCTTCTCCCTTGCCACCCCGATTGTTTTATGATCTCATTCTCCCATGGAGTGTAGTCCAGGATATAAACTTAACAAAGCAACTGACACAGGGAGATTCTTGAAATGATTTGTTCATGGAATGAGAAAACCAACACCGCAGACAGTTGGAGTCTTTCATTCTTTGCGAAACTTGCTGCATGCCCCTCATCAACCCGGAGGCCCCTAAAGCAACAAGCTCATTTCGGGCCCTAAAGAGACCTCCTCGGTTTGGCAGCAGAGTGGTCACATCACCTTTGCTGCTGAATTCCAGCTCTGCAGAAGACTCTTGTCCCCATCCATGTTTGCTCTGAGTCCCGGCCCCAACCCTCTCCCTGATTGCAGGTCACTTTGCTCCAGAGTGAGTCCCTTGTAGGCACTCCATTCACAGCTGCCTCCAGCTGGGCGTCACAGAGGTTTATGGTCCCGCATTGCTGGCTCGCCCTGTTCCTCCCAGCTGTTGAAGCAGCTTTAGGGGCAAAAGGTGACTAGGTCACTTCTACTCCACCTGCTTCTGTTGTTGTTTCTTTTAAATCCTCTTAAATGGACTTTTAAGTGTGAACTTTGCAACCATGTCCTGGTCAAAGAACAACCTCAGAGGCAGCTGCAGCCTGTTCAAAGAGGTGGGCTGGGTGGGAACTCCCGACTCTTCTGATTTCTGTTCACGAGCTCTCACTAATCTGGCGGCCAGGCGGTTAGTGCCAGTGTTAACGGCATGGACTCGCCAGGGTGTTCCTTTGCCCAGAGCCTGCAGGAGGTTGGCAGCTGAAACCACTGAAATCTGAATTTCTCCCATCCAGCGATGAATTGGGAAGTCAGAAATTTCTCCTTGCCTTCTTCTTAAAATGCTAAAGCTGAGATGGACCTTTAAAATCAGCTAGCCAGAATAACAAAGGTTATGCTAGTGGTCTATTGCTATGCCACAAATTACCCCAATACAAATTGAGATGGTATAGTGGCTATGAGCAGGGAAAGTGGACTAGTCTTCTAGTGAAGTAGACTTTCCCCCGATATTAGCTGTGACCTTAGACTTCTCTCTGTGCCTCAGTTTTTCTATCTGTAAAATAGGGATGATAATAGTACCTACATTAGAGGGTTGTGTTTGAAGACCAAATGACTCAATATCTGTAAAGCTCTTGAAATAGTGCCTGACAGAAGTAAAAGCTACATGAGCCTTAGCTGATACTAGTATTATTAGTTACAAACCTAGTGGCCCATCAAATAACCTGATATGGGCCTCAGTTCGTGGCATATTTGTAAGGTTTGCCATTATTGATCATTGTTGCAATGGGCTGAATGCTTGTGGTGCCCCAAAACTGATACATTGAAATCCTAAACCCCACTGTGATGGCATTAGGAGGTGGGGCCTTTGGGATATGATTAGGTCATGAGGGTGGAGCCCTCATGAGTGGGATTGATGACCTTATAAAAGGAACTCCAGAGAACTCAGTCCACTCCCTGTCACGTGATGGTACACAGGAGAAGTCAGCCGTCTGCAACCCAGAATAGGCTTCTCACCCGAATTGCACCATGCTGGCACCTTGATCTTGAACTCCTGGCCTCTAGAACTGTGAGTGGTACATTTCTGTTGTTTATAAGTCTTTGGTACTTTTCTTATAGCAGCCCAAACAGGCCACGACAGTTGCCAATATTTTTGGTCTACTTTCTATGTTCTAAAAAACATTTCACACATATTGTCTCATTTAAACTTTATGAAAACCAAGGAAACTGGAGGTGTCATTATCTTCATTCTACTGAGGAGGAAACAGGCTCAGCCAGTTTCCTGAGCTAACTGTGATACCCCCGTTCACCAGCTCATAAACGACAGAGCTCTGGGACTCATGCCGAGGTATGATTTTTGGATATGAGTTGACGTCATAATGGGTTGAGACTTTAGAGGATATTAGGATGGAGTGGATTTATTTTGCACGTGGGATGAATGTGAATCTGAGGGCTGGCTGTGGTAGATTGAATCCCTGGAACCTGTGAATGTTGCTCTTAATCCCTGGAACCTGTGAATGTTGCTGTGTGTACGTGTGTGTGTGTGTGTATGCAGGGGAGGGGGGGTAATTGCAGCTGTGATTAAATGAAGGCTCTTGAGATCAGAAGATTAGCCTGGATTATCCACTTGGGCACTAAATGCAATCGCATGTATCCTTATAGAGGGAGGTAGATTTGCACAAAGAAAGAGAGGAGGAGGCAGTGTGTCCACAGATTGGGGGGATGTGATCCCCAGAAGCCAAAAATGTCAGCAGCCAGCAGAGGCTGTAAGGGGCAAGGAGCAGATTCTCCTCTGGAGCCTCTTGAGAGAGTGTGACCCTGCAATGACCTTGACTTCTTCCTTGTGGTACTGATTCCAGACTTCTGGCCTCTAGAAGCTCGAGAGTAAGTTTCTGTTCTTCTAAGCCACCAAGTTTGTGGTAATGTGTTACATGGCCCCAGGCAACTAATATAAATGGTAATTGACATTTGGATCTCTGCTTTTTTATATAATTCCAAGGATGTGGATATGGAATACAGGTTCCCCCATCTGCACAGTTGTGCCTAAATGAGAGACAAATCTTTCCTTTGACACAGAGAGCAATGGTTCCCAAATTCAGCTGAACACTGGGGTTACCTGGGGAGATTAAAATTCCCCAATGCGCAGCCACAACCCAGACCAGTTGCATCAGAGTCCCTGGAGGTGAGACCCAGGTATCAGTGCTCTTTAAAGCTTCCAGATAATCCCAAAGCTTAGCCATGTTTGGGAACCACTGACTTGGAAGGCGGAAACACCTCTGTTTGTGCTTGGATCTCTGCCTGTAATTCTGGGTGTGAATTCCCATCTGTCTTTGCCTGATTGTCATGCACCTTAAACCAAATGAAGCAGACACAGTGCTCAAGCCCCTCTCTCTGCAAACTTGCTTCCCGTCCTGTGCATCCAGTGTGGGTACTAGCACCACCAGCTTCTCTGTTACCTCGGCGCCATGGGGCTCCTCACTCTGCTTCCCACTTTGCCCCCACCCCCAGGCACAGACACTCCTCCTGTCTAGGTCCTGAGTGTGTTTGGGGGTACTTTCAGGGGAGTGGAGGGGGGAGTGAGTGGACTCAAAGTTGAAGCCTTCCCCACTGTCACACAAAGCTACTGCTTGTTGGAAATACCTGGTTAATAAATTAAAGTCCTATGAAAAATGTCATTTGAAAGATGAGTTCCACTGCGTAAAAATGGAGAAAAAGAATGAAAGCAGTATGGCTGCTTTTACACACCCAGTGCCTCAAACAGCAGGCACATATTTTCATGGGAGCTGGAATATGGGGAGCTGCTTGGAATGGAAAACCTGAAAGCTTGCTGTGCCTGGCCCGAGGGCAGCAGGAAAGCTATAGATAGAGGCCCAGACACAAAAGTTTATCTGTAGGAAGTCTGAAGGGGAGATCAGGCCATATCTGCAAAGCCAGCAACTATTTCTCACTGTAAAATTAGGAGCCATTCCTTCCTTTTCACATATGAGTAAACCAAATTCCAGGGAGGTTAAGACATGTGTCCAAAGTCACACAGCTAGTAAACGGTGGCTCCTAGATTTGAATCTGGATCTTGCTCATCCCAAGGCTTACACTCCTAGTTTGACCATTCTATTCTCAGCCAGCCTAGTGTTTTTCAAACCTTGGTGTGTGTAAGAATCACTGAAGTGTTTGTTAAGGATACCAATTCTTTTTTTTGTTAATCCTCACCTGAGGATATTTTCCATTGATTTTTTTTAAGAGAGATTGAAAGGGACAGGGACAGAGACACATCAATTGGTTGCTTCCCAAATGTGCCCTGACTGGGGCCGGGGATCGAGCCTGCAACCGAGGTACATGCCCTTGACTGGAATTGATCCCAGGACCCTTCAGTCCTCTGGCCGACACTCTATCCACTGAGCCAAACCGGCTAGGGCAAGGATGCCAATTCTTAGGCCTAGCTGTTGAGAGTTGATACAGCAAGTCCAGAGTGGGGCCCAGGCACCTGAGTTTGTTTTTTACAAACAAGCATCCCAGGTAATTCTCATGCAAGCAGGATACACACTACACTGAAAAACCTCTCCTGTTGAAATAGTTGGAGACCATAAAAACTTACCCCCCACTTTCCAACGAGAGATTTGGGGGCTGAGGCTGGTTGCAGGGTTGGAGGACTGGGCTTCTGTTGGCATCCCAGCCAGGTCCTACCAGGGCAGGAGCAGCTGACTGTCCCAGGGGGAGCACCTGGTTCCTTCCCAAGCCCTAAAAAACCCATAGATCCCACATTCTGCAGAGGGTGGGTGAAATGGTTTTAACATTGTCTAGAGGATCCTAGTAAGGGTCAAATTTCGAAAGAAGAGCCAAATGCTGCTGCAGTGGCTGTCAGCTTTGTCCCATTCGCAGCCTGCCCGAAAGAGATCATTAACAACTCACTTATCTGTTGATCTGGCTCTGAGCTGCAGGATGCCTTCTGCTACCGAGGCCCATAACAGCGGCTTTGAAGTCCGGAGCAAGTGTGAATTTATTGTTTTGTAAAGACCAGATTCCTGAGCAGGTCATAAATTACCTTGTTAGACAAAGGCTTCTGGGGAAATGTAATGTGTTGAAATCCTTCAGTGGGTGATTATCCTAACACATTGCTGGCAGAGCAAATAACTGGTACACAGACACCAAACCCCAACTGCTTCCAAACTCTAGAGACACTGCAGCTAGGCTAGGCTTGGAAATCCTAGTTAACCCTTTTCCTAGGTGAGAAAGAGAAAGGAAAAGAGAGAGCAGCAAGTTTTTAAAAAGTGGCTTCCTGTTACTCATCTTGTTTTAGAAGTCTGTTTGGGGAATCCAGTGAAAGATAGCTAATTACCATTAAAATGGATTTGGGTGGCCCTGTTCTCCTGGGTTACGGGGAGATTCCCTTTCATTCTTGGTTCATCATCTTTCTTGTGCTCACACCTTTCCTATCTGACCTTCCCAGAGCTATACCTGGCACAATTAGCCCTTTGACACTGTCTCTGATTGGTCATTATCTGATACTTGGGGCCACCTCTCTTCTCTCCAGACCTGCTATGAAATAGCCTCTGTTAGAAACCTTGTCTCTTCTCTTCTCACCTTCAATAGTTTCACCAATTCTAGCTAGATGGAGAGCCTTGGATAGACTCAAAATGCAAACTGAAAAGAGCAATCATGCCAAAATCTGCATTAGAGTAATATTTTAAAATGTGATGAGAAGAGTAATATATGCTCATTATAGGGAATTTAGATAACACAGAAAATACACAAAAGGAAAATAAAAACTACCCCAAATCCCATCAACCAGAGTCACTGTTTACATTTTGGTTTAAAAATGGGCTTATACTGGACATATTGCTTTGTAACTTGCTTTTTCATAGAGATAGATATCACAGACATTGGCTCATGTCATTGAAGTTCATTTACAACATCTTTTTCAATGAGTGCAAAGTAGACATACCCTAATTTTGTTTTAGAGGAAAGTGTTAGTACTTCTCAAGTACTTACTTGGTTAACTAAGTGATGTAGAAGATAGTTGCCTTTCTCTTAGTGTGTCAGAGCTTCATTCATTTGTTCACTGAATATTTACTGAGCACCTACTATGCGTCAGACACTGTTCATGATGCTAGGGATACAGCCTGAATAGACCAAAAATCCCTGCCCTCATAGAACTCCATGGGAGTGAACGTTTAGAAAAAATCCGGTAAATTATCTTTTTAAAATTGAGAATATTGGCTATAAACAGCAATCTCCTATCAAATAAAGGTCATTGATTTTATATGAAATCCTCAGAAATTAATGTTAGTTTCCATAAAATACTGTTTTTTGTTTACATTCCATCTAGCACAGGACCTATTACATAGTAAGTGCTCAATAAATATTAGTTAAATGAGCAATGCATGAGTTGGTGTGTCAAACATAATTGAAGTTGGTTTGCTCAGCAAAAGTTAGGACTCCTTCCTGGAATTTGGGAAGAGAAATAAAGCTAAAAGAGCTCTTCTCTCTTTCGACATTTGTCCATGTAGGAGAGGGCGGTGGAATCAGCCTTGTCAGGAGTCCCCTCCAAGCCTTGTGGGTAGAGTGCAGTGCTCAAGTTCAAGGGACATTCACATCCTGGCACTGGAAAGGTAGGGCCTGGGGCAGCTCTGCACTGTTCAGACATTCACAGGTGAGGAGAGAGAATTGGCTTATTCATCCAGGCAGCGAAGGAAACCGCTCTCTGCAGAGAATTGTGGGCTTTGGGGGAATGCATTCAAGTATGTGCTGTCTGAGAGCAAGGCATAGGCTTGGTGGATGTGGTATGCAGAGGCTCCGGAACTGGAAAAAGCAGACATTAGGTCAAGTTCTTTTCACCTATTTGACTTGTGTCTGATGCTTACATTTTGACAGATAATTAGCAGGTCAGATAGAGGGCCTGGAAATATTACAACTGATGGGCAGCTGGCTCCAGATGGGATGTATGTTAAGAGTCATCCTGAAGTTAGATTGCCAGATTTCTGGCGCTTGCAAAACATGATCATAGAAAATGTTTGAATTTGCTCCAAGAAAGGACCTAATAAATACATGTGCATTGTGGGAACTGAAGCAGTAAATCTGTTAATTTTGCTAAGGACTAGCAAACTCTTTGAGAGTGGAATGGGATGAGAGGGTGGGGTTGCTGAATTACAGAGGATGGTATAAAATATGTAAATGTCACTGAAAGAAATGTTAATGAAGCGAGCTGGTTTCTGGGGAGTTGGGGGGGGAGGGGGGCTTTTGGCCTTCAGAAGGGATGCGAAAGAGCTGGGCCAGAGGTTTGATGGTCAAGGTTTCCTTTATAGAAGGAGAGAATCCCATTGAGGGTTCGTTTTCAGGTAGTTCTGTGTCAGCTCTCCCTGACTTTTTGTACAATATTAGACAATAGTGATTGACCTCTATGTAGAAATAGGAAGGTTACTGTGAATGAATCTGAGAACTGGAGTGCAGGCCTGGGGCTTGGACTTTAAACCCTTACTCTGCACCCTGGCTGCACAGGTCAGGGTTTAACAGGGGAGGGGGGGGGAGGGGAGGGGGCTCTGCCCCTTAGTTGCAGTGTTACTTGGGCAAGTTGCTCATCTCCCAGCAGCTTCACCAGGGAAATGTTCTCTGCATAGAATCCACAGATAATGATTAGGAAAGCAGACTTTCTTCAGATCACATGAGTTTTAGAAATCTTACTTCTTATGTTTAAACTTGTAGAAATGCATGTTAACTCTGGGCCTCCTTGTAATGTTCCACAGGGCTGTTTCCAATCAAATTTTCCATGTTGAAAACATTGCCCACCGACATCATAAATTCCGCTGGACTGCCGAAACCGGTTTGGCTCAGTGGATAGAGCGTCAGCCTGCGGACTGAAGGGTCCCAGGTTCGATTCCGGTCAAGGGCATGTACCTTGGTTGCGGGCACATCCCCAGTGGGAGATGTGCAGGAGGCAGCTGATCGATGTTTCTCTCTCATCGATGTTTCTAACTCTCTATCTCTCTCCCTTCCTCTCTGTAAAAAAATCAATAAAATATATTTTAAAAAAAATTCCACTGGACTGCCAGTGCCCTCCGCTGCCCTCCCCACATCCCGCTGGACTGCAAGCTCCAGGACAGTCATTGTGTTGACGACTGTCACCATTGTCCCATCCTTTTCTGTCTAATTTCTCCTTTTTCCAGAACCTCCACACACTGTCACCGGAACTGAAATACCAGTCTCATGCATTATCTACTTAAATATCTTAAATGACTTCTGGTTGCAGGAAGGAAAAAGTATGAGGCCCTCCTGGTATGAACTGCAGCCTGCCTCTCTGCACCATCTCCCGCCCCCCCTAGGCCCTTTTCTGCGTTCCAGCTGAACAGAAGCAGCCCAGTCATGCCCCACCTTCACGCCTCTGCTCTCCCGCACTCCTCCTTCAGGCTGGAGGCCAGTCTGTAAGGAACAAGCTGTTACGCCATACACAGTCCCCCAGCCCACACCCCCCAAAAATCCCTGGGGTGTCTCAGTGATGTTTAGCATCAAAATCACGCTATCCTGTATATTTTCAGGGGAGGGGGTCATGCAGCTCAGCCCCGGCTTCCCTCATAAACACGTTGTTGTTGGGAAATGTCTTTGCCAGGAGAGAAGCATTCACTGACTCGGGTAGACCTGTCAAGGTCACCTTTAAAGATAAATGGCACTTTTACTATTAGGACAAAAACCCTACCTACAACTGACCAGCAACAACCACTGTGCTGGAATATCTTCTCGCCTGTGGGAAGTTATTATTCTGCTGCCTTACTCGTGTCTTATCTGGGGACAGAACCCATTTTGGAAGCAGAGCCAGGGTTCTGTCTCCAGAGGTGGGGTGTGTGTTGCAGTGACTTGGGGATGGGACGGGTGTGGTAAGAGGACAGCTGGGAGAGGTTTCCCAGGCAGCTTCCGGAAGAGTGGGAAACCACCAAGGAGAAGAGTGGGCGGGGCAGGAGGCCTAACCTCTGTCCCCATCTTAGTCTTTTGGCCTGTGGTCCGCTTCAAGATGTGAGATCAAGCGTGTGGATGCTCTTCAGGAACCCCAGGGCGGCAGAACTTCTGTCCCCCAGGCCCTGGAACACACACCTTCCAGCCTCTGGCCAGCCCTCTGCCCACAAAAGAAAAACAGCACCCCCCACCCCCAACCTCAACCTGCTTCTTTCCTCCCCCTTCCCTGCTCCACTGGGAACTTCTTTCTAGTTGGTTCGGCCCAGCGGCTGAATGCACAGGCAGACAGGGCCGCATCCTCCTCCTCGGGCAGGGAATGTGCTCGTTGTGCCAACACCATGAGAACTTCATCGTGTCCCTGTCCCAACTTAGGGGCCCTTCCCCTGCACTCTAGGGCGAGTTTTGTGGGTACACAGGGGCAGCCTGAGCTCCTCAAAGAGGTGAGGTTATTAAGCGATAGAGTCAGTGGCCAAGGTCCTGGGGAAGCAGGACTCCATCATCACAAGGAACATATTTTTCTCAGGTTCGGAGGGAATTGGTCCCATCTGTATGTTCTTACCCTTGAAAGTGAACTTGGAATTTCCCAAGTTCATAGTGTAGCTCATCACCCCTCTTGTGACTGGCCCTTCATCTCTCTTGCTCCCCCTTGGGCCACCGGGTGTCAGTGAGGAGAGTCTAACGATGACTCCTCCTTTGACGCTATGAGTCCCTGTGGGTGTCTCCCCGGTGAAGAGGAGGTGGTGGGAGCAGCCGCTTCGCCAGTTAGCCAGTGTTTCCCTTTGAAGGTGTGGAAGCCCTGGCGCACCAGCCCGCCTTGCTTGACAGATGATGAACAAAAGGAAAGTGAAGGTGCAGAGCGGACCTGCCCGACAGTCCGGGCACATCTCTCCTCACCACCTGCTTGGCCAGCTGAGGGTTATGCCTCGCCTTTGAAGGGCGGGCAGGCTGTGTGAACCGGGCCTGGGCCTGCGGACACCCAAATCCGGGAGCAAAGCGAGGTGGGAAGACAGATGAAGGGAATGCTTTCAAACACGATTTCTCTCTCTAATTAGTGCAGGCACAGAGCCCCCCGAGGAGCTGCAGGTGACCTCAGCCTTGTGAGGCTCAGGTATTCCTCAGAAGCGACAGAGGCTGCAAACCTGTTCACTTTGCACCAAGACCGGTCTGGGAGTCTTGAAAGAATCCATTTCTTCCCGCCCACAGTGCTTCTGGGTGTGCATGGGGTGGGTGGGTGGGGGATGGCAGCTTCTCTGAGACCTTCATTCTCATTGTTCCTTTGGTTCTGATATATTTCATGTGCAGAACAGTCGCAGTTTCTCAGTTCTTCTGTCTGAGACTCTACTGGGAGGCTGTGGGCTGCCCCCTGCATGACCTTTTCTATTCACACCCTGGAAGTTTATATTTCTCCACCATTCCCTTTCTATTCCATCAGGAAGAAATTGTATTCATGCTGACTGTGGGCTGGGCCTTGATTACACCCAGGACTAGAGAGCAGGGATCATCATCACAGTATTACAGGAGAGAAAGCTGAGATTCACAGAAACTAGAAATATTCCAAGGCCCAAGGCAGGGCACTCGTAGGCAGGACTTGCACTCAGGACTGCCTGGTTCTCAATGGCCTCACCATCCTGCCTCCCTTGAGACGGGGATGCTCGATGCATGGGATGTGTTGGTACAGAGCAGCCTTCTGAAATCAGCTTTGCCTTAAAAGATAGAAGCTACCAGGGCCCAACAGTGTGCACTTGGCAGTGGCTCTTGGAAACCTCAGGACCGACAGCTTAACGAGGGACTAGGACAGGAGTCACTGTGGCCGGTCCCCGTGGGGCTGTGCTGCTCCCCGCCCACAAGAGTTAGAGTTCTGCCCCCAGTGCCAGGCTCTTCGAGGTCCCGCCCAGTGCCGGCTCTCAGTGACTGTGGCACTCACCCAGAGTGGCGAAGGAAGCGTCGTCCTGTTGGTCGACAGTTCAGAGCTCGGGAAAATGCCCTGAACTTCCTGAGTTGATTTCTTCACATGGGAGATGGAGCTGATATAATAATACCTGCCCTTTCCACCTTGCAAGGTGGTTTTGGAGGAGCTTTGTGGACTGAAGAGTTCTTTAGGGACAGAGGGCCTCCTGAACGAGATGTTTTCAAAAAAGAGCTGTGATTACGGGAGAACTATAGACATATTTTATGCTCTCATGGTAGATCACTGATGTGTTCTGAGATACGGTAAGCCTTCCCAGAGTCTCACCTTCCAAAACACGGTCCAGAAAGACTCTAGGCTTCTTCCTGTCTGAGTTATAACCAACAATTGAACACCAATGCTCTGTAGTTGTTAGGAAGTGCCGCTTCCTGGAAAGTCTTCTCTTGGTTGGTATTTTTGGCTCCAATGCTTCCCAGCCTGTTAGATAAAAAAAAAAATTTAGTACGATCTTCGTTTGTGTTGTTTATTGGCCAATATGTTTCATGCCTCATTTGCCCTCAAATTCACATTTTTATTCATCCGAGTATTTGCTCTGCTCCTGTGTATGTGTCACAGAAAACCTTTGTACTTTAACCACTAGTCAGATGATAGGATATTTATTTTTTATTTTGCCAAGCTATGTTATTTCTATACATTGTTTTAAAAGCAAGAGAGCAGAGGTAACACAATTAAGAATTTTGCCTCAGATGAGCAGCCTCTGGCATGCCTAAGATGGCCAGGGTCAGTGGCTACGCCATGCAAACCTGCTAATTACATGCAGCCTGAATCAGGGCGGCCGTCTCTGACCTGAAGCCTCAGACCCGCTATCCTGCATGCTGATGGGTGCCGTCCACCAGCGCCCATCCTTCATGTGAGTCCGTAATTCTGTCGCCCTCCCAGCAGGCAAGGGGGCTGAAGCCAGGCTGGTTCCCTTGCAATTAATGAACAGCAAGAGCACATAATTATGAAATTTCTAAGGAGGACTCCCATTGTAGTGTTACAGAAAATCCGGACAAGAACCAAACAGCGCTCTGAGAGTTTGGAGTTACACTTTATTCACCGCGGCGGGCTTAGGGAAATGAATCCAAATTCTAAGCCAAGCTATAAGCAGAACTTCCCTTTTTATAGAAGAGCCAGCCCTTTGTGTGCTTGCTGGCGGCGGCCTTGAAAACTACACAGTTCTATCCAATTAAAAAATGCACCTGGCATGGCATTGGGTGTATCTAGTCTCTGGCCTGCAAGGTCAGACAGCTAAGTTTATCTCCCCCATATTCAAGCAGGCTAGAAAGCAAAGTTACTTTTTCAGAATAAGAGGCCGTCCAAAGAATAGCAGAGAATTCCAAACAGTAGTTTTACAGAATAGGGGTTTTCCTTCACAGTAGCAAGTAGCGTTCATCCTTTCTCCCTCCTCTTGCCAATTCTCATACCTGCAGAACTATCTCGTCGGGTTTGGGAATTTTATCATTTTTATTGGAAATCTTTATTTTTAAACTGCTATAAACATTTTGAAATTTTAACCTCACAAGTAGATTGTTAAGTTAATTGCACGTCTCTTGTTTTCTTTATTCCACTCGGAATCCCTTGCATGCCATCACAGGTACGTGTTTATATCGTGTGTGTGTGTGTGTGTGTGTGTGTGTGTGTGTGTATTTGTGCACGTGCGCGTGTGTGTA
Organism: Myotis lucifugus; assembly: GCF_000147115.1. Lineage (NCBI taxonomy): Eukaryota > Metazoa > Chordata > Mammalia > Chiroptera > Vespertilionidae > Myotis > Myotis lucifugus. The sequence continues at coordinate 2,142,663 of NW_005871252.1, forward strand.
TGAGAGATTGTGTTCTTGGAAATGGCCATGAGCTTTCATCATTGATTTTCCTTTACACCAGCTCTCAGGAGCATTCAGTTCACCTTGGAGGTGGTTTTGTTTTGTGGCAAGTGAATCACATACGTATACACACAAGTCTGCTGTTTTCATCTGGAAATGTGGCCAGAGTTTTCAGAAATTCTGCCGCAACGAGTCTTTCTGTTACTCACATCTCTTGAAAACTCACCCACCTGATAGGATCTTAAGCTTTGAACAGTACTTCCTGTGACTCTCCATTCACTGAGGAGGATGTGACGCCAGGATGTGAGGGAACTGAGACGTGGAGGGAACCCAGTGATGGTAGAGGAGGCCAATGGGCGGGGGAAGAGACACGTAGGGCTGACACTAGGTCAGTCACTAGGCATGAATCCTTGAGCAATTTCTATAAACCACTTAAAGCCTCCGTTTTTTAATTTGGACTTAGTACCTGCATTATAGTGTTGAGTTGCAGTTAAATGACAATCCATACCTAGTACATACAAGGGGTCCAGTAGATGTTGGTTGAAGCAGAACATCTTTCTTTAGAGTGACTGAAATTTCCTGCTGAATTCAGGTACGAGGAAACAGCTCCTTACCTGGGAGGGCAGCAAAAGATAAGCATGAGTTGCTGCAAGGGGTTTGTCCTATTTGCCTCCAGAGGTGAGGGACCAGCCGTGGGCCTCCACAGGGCTCGTTAAGAGAGGTGGGCTGCTCAGGAAAGCAGAAACAACATTGGGATAACTATATATATATTTTTAAATGTATTCCTTCTCTGTTGTTCAACCATGGACAAGTGACTATCTCTAAACTGGGAGTTGGGAGCTCGAATCTAAGACCCAACTGTGGGCCTTGGTTTCCTCACCTGTCAGCAGGCGGGATGGGGACAGTCAGCGTTTCTCAGTGGGCAGCATCTCTTCACTGCATGGGACAGGCCCGGGACTGGGGAACAACAGCACCCAGTCATTGTTACCGGCCTCTCTCCCCATTCCACATGCCCCTCGGGGGAAGTATCCAGCTCTCTGAGGTCTCTTCTGCTGCTCTCAGTGAGTCTATGGTACTCAATCCAGAGTGGGTAAGAGAGCATTGTCATTTTGGTCGGAATGAATGGTCACTTGGTTTATTTAATTCCACATTACCTTCATGGGAGCGGGCAGCTTGATGGAGAGAAGACCTGGGCTTGGAATAGCACTGACCAGGGCAGTCTGCATTTTTTTCTCTCCACCCAACTTCATCCTCTGTGTTTTAGATGAAACTACCCACCGCCCACCATTCTTGAAGCACTGGATTGTGAGATGGTCACTAAAGTAAAAACACAGAGCCTGACTTTTACTATGTGCTCAATCTATGTTTGAAGGGTGATTGTTTCTGTGGTCATCATGCCCAATATGACAGCCTCTTTAGGTGATAGCACATACAGCTGCATGCATCATAGAGAACCTTGGCTTCTCTGAAAAAGACTCAAAATGGTCACAGCCTCAGTCCCTGCCTCTTACTGTGGCCTTGGACATGCAAGTGCTGAAGGTCTTTCAGACTCAATGATGTCCCGGGCTTCTCAGGGTGGGTGAGAAGCTGCTTGTGCCTACTCTGCCGCAAGGAAAGGGTGTGGAATGATGTTGGGAGAGCCCAGCGGGTAGCTGTTTGGAACGTGGTCTACCACCTCCTAGAAACTGTTCTGTATTTCTCTGCTGGATCAAATGCAACATAAAATTATTAAATGCAGTGGGAAAAGGTTCCATCGTTTCTGTGCTGAAACCCATGATATTTACCTTCGGGTTTGGATAAGCAGAAGGCCATCTCCTCAGCTACTAACTGGGCTAGACCAGGAGGGACAGTGAGCAACAGCCTTTGACATTTAGAAAACTCTGCCGGATGCTTTCAATGCATTCAAATAGGATTTTTAAATTTACATTTACATATGTAAATATCCTTTCTTTCTTCTAATTTTGTTCTTTGTATTTATGTAGTTGCATTGTGCTCTGAACACAATCACTGTGATTAGCAGTATTTATGTACAATCAGGACATATTTATTTTTCGGTGATTTCATCTCCCTCCTGTGTTCAGATGCAGTGAATTCAAAAGCTCTAGCATGAAGATGGCCCCAGCAGGGGATTTCACCCCAAAGCTCAGCCGTGGGCAAACTACGGCCCGTGGGCCGAATTTGGCCCGCTTGAAATGAATAAAACTAAAAAAAAAAAAAGACTGTACCCTTTTATGTAATTATGTTTACTTTGAATTTATATTAGTTCACACAAACACTCCATCCATGCTTTTGTTCCGGCCCTCCGGTCCAGTTTAAGAACCCATTGTGGCCCTCAAGTCAAAAAGTTTGCCCACCCCTGCCATAGCTCATACTTATCTGAATAAGACTATGCTTTCTACTACTTCCTCCAAAGGGTGCTTCCCACTTGCTAGGGTTTGTAGCCTCAGATCTAGAGTTCCCTTTCTCCCTGCCATCCCTCCACCCAGGGCAGGAGGACAGCCATCACTGACACCTGGAGCTCATCAGAAACCTCACTGTGGGAAGGGTGGGTCTTCTCCTTCTAGGCCACCCCTTCTGATGCAGAAATTCAAGAAAGGTCATTCCCCTGCAGTGGGAACACTTTGACATTCACTGCCTTCCCAGGGTTGGATGATGCTTGAGCATCACGTGTTAGGTCTTTGTCATCTCCAGGGATGGCCTGTTGGGATGAAATAGTCACTGGGCAGCATTTGGCTTTCTTATCACTTAATGCCATCCATACGCTCTTTGAAATGGGGACATTAGGGAAAACAACATATAACAAACCAGTTTTACCTTAGGCTAATTGATACAAACAAGAGTTAAGTTCTGATCACAAAAACATCGCCAAACCTTTAAATATAACTCCAAATCCTTCTAATATTAAACTTTGAAATGAAAGTGAGCTCTACATACATTTAAGAAAGATTCAAAAAAAAGTAAAAGAGGGAGGGAGGAAGGGAGGAAGGGAGGAAGGGAGGAAGGAAGGGAGAAAGGAAGGAAGGAAGGAAGGAAGGAAGGAAGGAAGGAAGGAAGGAAGGAAGGAAGGAAGGAAGAAAGAAAGAAAGAAAGAAAGAAAGAAAGAAAGAAAGAAAGAAAGAAAGAAAAAGAAAGAAAGTCATTCAAATACATAAGATTGCTCTAGTCCAACCCCCTGATTCCAGTTCAGGGTCACAGTTGGCCAGAGCTCATCCCCGAAACTCAGGGTGCAAGATGGGACCCACCCTGAGAGGACACCCTTCCATTGCAGGGCCACTCACACCCACCCACACTCAGGCTGGGACAGTATGGACACACCCATTCACCTCACAGGCAGATCCCTGGGATGTGGGGGTGGGGGGTGGGAGGGACCGGAGTAGCCAGAGAGAAACCCACACAGACAGTGGCCCTGGCTGAGAATTTTTTTCCTTCATCAATGTTTTCATGAAACAATGTTGAACAAAACAATGTTATTCAAGGACTTGCTATACTTTGGGAAATTAAAAATAGCCGTTCCTTTTCAGGTTGGACACTTATATCCTTGCCAAATGATCACATTTCTCCTTCTGGCTTCCAGTCACAGCAGACCTTGATGTAAAATGTCCACAGAGCGCCTAGGGCGTGAGTGCGGCCTGCCTCCTGTGACCGGGCTTCCCCGAGCCCCTCTGTGGACTCTCTGAGACCTGGGCCCGGGGCTCCCTTTGCGCTTCTTTCCTTTGGGGGAATGATTAGGTCTGTCATTTAATCAATTCGGGCTACTAGCCTAAGGTTGTTCAAAAGCAGGTGTTGATCGTGGGAGTAATTACGAAGTGCTGCATACCCCAAATGACTTACAATCTGAGATCTAAAGCAAAACTTTCATTCTCACATGTCAGATCTCCTCCTTCCCTCCGCCCGCCCCAAATGCGCCGCCTGTAATGAATGCACCTTAAGCACCTCACCTGCCAAGAGGAGGGCTGCTGCTGGCGCCTCGAGATTTCTCCAGCACGGGCTCCAGGTACTAAATCCACACAAAGGGCCCTCCTCGCCCTCCCCGAGATCGCATTTTATAATGCTCAGTCTGAAATGACCTTTAAAAAGCCAGATAATATTTTATTTACCTTTTTTCTCCCATTTACTGTTAAATGTTAATGAAGGTAAGAGATTCAAATTCTTGCTAATAAAACACTTTAATTGACTCAAGTGTAACCATAACTGTAAATTGGCTACTTTGTATGAAAGACCTTAGAGCTTCCTGCCCCCCGACGCTGCCGCCTGTGCAGTTTTGGAAGTTGGCAGCACGCATTTTCTTTGTTCTTCCCAGGCTTCGAGTGCAGCCTGTGGGCCCTCTACTCCTAGGCAGGCAACCAGGACCCACTTCCGGTGGCTCCTCTCCACAGAATTAATTGCCCTTTCTCCCCGCCCACAGTCTCTCCCTATTGAAGTTCTTCCAATTCAGGGCTCATTTTGAGCACCACCTCCTCCAGGAAGCCCTTTAGGATCCCTACTTTCCTAGAATCTGCCTCCAAAAGGCCACAGCATTTAAGGACTTTCCTTTCGATCCTTCTCGCCTTGCCTTATGTTAGAGTGATTGCTGGAGCTATCGCCTTTCTCAGATTAGAAACCCTATGCTCGGTCAGTGCAAAATACGTATCTATTAAATTGCATTAAATGATTTGAATAAGAGCAAAAAAAGATTTCACTGGCCTCTGCTATGCCATTTCTTTAGGTCAGTGGTCGGCAAACCGCGGCTCGCAAGCCACATGCGGCTCTTTGGCCCCTTGAGTGTGGCTCTTCCACAAAATACCACATGCGGGTGCGCACGTACAGTGCGATTGAAACTTCGTGGCCCATGCACAGAAGTCGGTATTTTGTGGAAGAGCCACACTGAAGGGGCCAAAGAGCCACATGTGGCTCATGAGCTGTGGTTTGCCAAGCCACAGTTTGCCGACCACCACTCTAGGGCATTCTTGAAAACATGTATTAAATGACTCTTGTCTGGATTTCTTAGGCAAAGCCACCCACTATTTAAAACTTGTAATAACTTGCTGCTTTAGAGTTTTTATAAAATGATGGCATAATCCTATTTTTTTAAGGGAGAGGGGGGCCTCCGCTTGACCTTTTTCAGGGTGAGAAGGGGTGATCAGAGACAGGGCTGGGCCAGGATTCTCTTTCTCTTGGGGCAGAGGCTGCAGCTGAGCTACTCCTGTGATGGACCATGTGCCTCCCAGCTTGTCATCTGGGCTGCCATTGTGAGTCTACCAGCCTTTTCAGCTCTGAGAGCTGCTGGTTTTAGATGGTACATGAGCTACCTCCCAGTCTGCAGCATCTGTTACCAGTGACTGTGGGAGGCTGGTGGAAGAGGTGGCTTCAGCTGATGACAGTGCCTGAAAGAGGCAGAAGAGCAGAGAGATTAAGACAATGAATCTTGCCCAGCCGGTGTGGCTCGGTGGTTGAGCATCAGGAGGTCAAGGTTCAATTCCTGGTCAGGGCACATGCCTCCCCCCCCCACCCGCCCTTGTAGGGCTTCCTCCCCAGTAGGGGGCGTGCAGGAAGCAGCAGATTGATGATTCTCTCATCATTGATGTTTCTAGCTCTCCCTCTCCCTTCCTCTCTGATATCAATAAATATATATACATATATTTTTAAAAAGACAATGACCCTCTAGTTGCTATGTGATCTAGGATGAGTTCTTTCACTGACTGTGCCTCAGTTTCCCCCTCTGTAAAATGGAGGTGATTGCAATACCTACTTCATAGAAGTATTTTGACAAGTGATTTTAGTGCAAAGGATTTAAGTGAAAGGCTTTTAGAGTAATGTCTGGTACATAGTAAATAGTTAGTCTTCATTTTTATTACTTTCCCTGGTCTGGAAGCAATAGAAAATGATGGGGAAAAAGAAAAAAGGTGAAATACTCTCTCTCCTTTTCATGAAAAGGGCCTTGAACTTTGGAGAAGGGGTCCCGTGTTGGACCTCACAGCCCCCCTTCACCCACAGTTGCTCCCTAGGAATCCTTCCATTCCAGGTCCATTTCAAGAACCACCTCTTCCAGGAAGCCTTCCTGGTGCCCCACCTCTTGTCCCCTCCTCCACATTTCTGCAGTGTTTTGACACCTGTCACAGGCACTTCTCCTAAATATGGCCTCCACCTGCCTTCCAGGTTGTGCAGGTCTCTTTCCAATCACTTAAGTCATGTGTCTCCACGGGGTTCCCACAGAGCGTGTCCATCGTAGAGCTAAACAAACATGTTCTGCAGCTAAGGGTGAAGAATGTAGTTTGTTTCTCCATTCATAGGAAGAGAAAATGAATGGTTGGTATTTCCTCAATTTTAGGTTTTCCACCCACAAACTCTGCTTATTTCATCAGCACTGACCTCCACTTAATTATCCTGGACTGTGTCGCTCACCCCGGCTCACCAGGGGGGACATTAACCATGGGACTCACCTCAGAACATTAACAACCATCATCATTGCTCAGACTCCACCCCTGACCAATTAAAAGAGAAATTCTGGGGGTGAGGCCTGGGCATCCGTAGTTTTCAAAGTTCCCCGGGTGATTGTTTTGTACAGCCCAGGCTGAGAACCACAGCCAACCGTGATCTTGTCTAAAAAACAGATCAATGAAGAGCAAATGTATGAGAGGCATATTAGCGGGAATTTTTAGAAATAGATCATCTGGCTTAGGTTCATCTATATTATAAAAGGCCTGTGGCCGTAACACCTTAAGGACCAAAGACCGGCGTGGGTGGACGGGGCCGCGTGATTTCGCGTGCTGGGCTTCTAGTAGTTTAATAAATTAATATGTGCTCATGGCTCTACATTTCCATAGACAACATCGAACAGTCCCATTTGGGTCTTGTTTCATGGCTGTTTTCTTTCGGGTTCTGTTGTGGCAATGTGCGCTCTAGTGTTTTACCTGCTGGACTTAAACAAATGTGTTTGCTGGTCATGCCCGCGAAGCTTTGAAACCATAGGCTCCTGTTAGCGTGGCCTGGTTACTTCTTTCTATTGCTGTGGCTGCAGATGTCTTTGCTTTTGTGGCCCGTTTATCAGTGTGGCCTGTTGGCCACAAGAGGGACAAGGAGAAAGTGTTAATGGCTTAACAAACACCTCCCCCCAAGGTGGGAGAGCAGAGTCATCCTATACAGGACCAACAAACCACAGTAACCAGGATCTTTGTCACCAACAATTGTACAGAAAATATTTTTACCTACAAAGAAATTCAGAAGTCTGGGTATGCCCGAGTTAGAGCATTAACCAATCTGTAAGATTCCTGCTAAAGTCGCCTGCAGTGGCCCTAACCGGTTTGGCTCAGTGGATAGAGGTCGGCCTGTGGACTGAAGGGTCCCAGGTTTGATTCCAGTCAAGGGCGTGTACCTTGGTTGCAGGCACATCCCCAGTAGGGGGTGTGCAGGAGGCAGCTGATCGATGTTTCTCTCTCATCGATGTTTCTAACTCTCTATCCCTTTCCCTTCCTCTCTGTGAAAAACCAATAAAATATATTTTTAAAAAATAAATAAATAAATAAAGTCGCCTGCAGTGCTCAGCAAATGGGGCTAAGCAGGAAGCGTTGTCAGCGAGTCCTGTGTGAACATTTGGGTCAGTTCAGGAGAAATATGAAAAGCAATTTGCTTACTGGGATTAATCGAAAGAGTTAGTTAGGATCTAACTAATTTTATTAGGAATTTAAGGAAAACTTTATGGCCCCTTCATACTTTTTCATATTTGTAAAGAAACGGTGGTAGTTTTCAGTGAACAACTTTAGTTCATCAATATCCAAACATTTTGTGCCTTTTGATAAATAAATACATAGCTGTAGCCCCACAGCTAGTTGTTATAAGTGCAGTGTTGGGACTCACACTCAGCATTTACTTGCTCCAATGACAAGAAAGAGCCTCAGCCAGAAGTTCAGGCCTATTCATTAATCCAAAAATGTCGGTGGACTCTACTTAGCTCCTTTGAAATATGCCCATTCACTTGGCTCACCCAGGGCTCAAAACCCTATCTTTCCAGCTCTGATGACTATGGAAAAGTTTGCATGGGTTTCATTGCAGAATCCTGGTAGTGAGAGAGACTGATTGTAGGAAGATGGTGGCAGGTGGTCTCAACACAATTATGCAATTATTGTAACTTGTTTCTACGCACTGCTTCTTCATCACCTCACAATGCTTGAATGCCTCTGTGAGAGAGAACCACCCTCAGTGAGGCAAGACAACAGCCTGGGAACGCTATTGTCTGGTTTCATCTGCCTTCAATCCCCCCCCTTACTACCTGGAGCTTAAACATGACAGGAGCAACCCTATAAAATTAGCTGTGTGGGATGAGACAGGAAGAAAATGTCAAGAAGTCAGCCCCTGCCCCCACCCTCTTCTCAATCTGTTAATATACTTCCGCTTTAGGAATTTTTAGCCCACTAGACAGAATGCTTTGTGGCTCATATTAGTTTAATACGCAGACCAATCTCTTGAGGCCAAATCTGTCCACTAAAAATTGTGTGACTTGGACTCTTAAAAAGCTTGTGCTCAACTAGGGGAATGGAGCACCCTGAGTTGAATAAATTGATTGTGCTCCTTGCCACCCTCTTGTCTACACAACTCTCAGGGCTTGTGCAACTAGTGTTTCTTGTCGGCTGCAGCCCAGACCATGCAGGAGCCACCAGTGTCTGGTTAGGAAAAAACATTTTACAGGTTTGTTAGTTTTGAGCAACAATATAGCCAAGGTTAATACTTCCTGGAGTTTAGGGACATGGTGTTTTTGTGTTGTTTTTTTTTTCCAAAAGGTTTTTGCCTTCAACTATGGAAAATAGGCCCTTTGTGGTGAGTGTGCTTTTTCTGGTATAAAAATTGAATTTGTAAACATCTGTTTATGAAAAAGTCGAAATTCTCAACATTATGACCTGATCTCCTAAACCAATACATAAATGGATCTTTAGTGCACATGGAAATCTTTTGCATTTGAATATAAAAATCCATTGAGGGAAGGAGAAGGGAGAGAAAGAAATGGGTAAATAAATACAAAAACTCTTAAGAGCCTCTGGGCTGGTTTCAAGAATGCCCCACAAAACAGGTTTTCATGGTTGTATGGGGGTGATGTGATCCTATTCAAGTTTCTTTCCTTTCTTTAGAATTTCTGAAGAAGCTGTTGCAAATGGCTTTGGGGGCTGTTCCTAAAATAGATTTTAGAGATGAAAAAATGAGAGAATGCATAGACAATCTGAGACAAATGATCAACTCTGATACTGACACTGAGATTGTAAGAGGACCGCTGGGCCTTGCAAGAAATGAATATTCAGGACGCCCCTGCTGGGTGCCTTTTCCTATTTGAACCAACTACTGTTTGGGCCATGATTCATTTGTTACCAAATTAAACACTCTGCACACAGCAGAGGAACTTTCCAAAGTCGGATTTTGAAGTGCAAACATCTTTTCTGCTCTGGCCACGGAACCTGTCACAATCTTCATCGGGAACTGAATTAAGTTTAAAATATCATCAGAGGGTGTTGCTCTCTCTCGGGCCTGGAGCTGTCCTCTGTACATCCGGCATTTTTCTGTTGACACTGCGTATCACTTAGCAACGGGCCTGAAAGGCCCTATATGCATTGATTGCACACCATTGTCTTTAAGGGGTGGAAGTGTTAACTGAATAAATCCCCCCAACCCCGGGTGACCAGACGGTCATTCCTCTCATGTTGATAATCTGTTTACACCAAAATATTGTTTATTCCAGTCTCCGATCTCCTGGTTTTTTACATCTCTGGCTGAAGGAATACAGTGCACTCCCTCCATGGTGGGGAACCCAGATCCACTTGCCTGACACGGAGTGATGAGAGCAGTTTTGTCTCTAGTTCTCCTGATAAAGCATTAAATGCATTTGACAGCTAACTGCAGATGACGGTGCCAGCTTTCTTCCATAGTTCTCAGAGGATGGAGAGGTTACAAGCCTGCAATTGCCCCATAAAGAGAAAATATTCCCTTTGGTCTGTGAATAGTTTTGAAATAAATGACAGGATATGTTATACGGCTGTGAAGATGGGAAGGCTTTAAAATGGATGGCGGGCTCTGACATCATCTGAATGAAAAGGAAATATGGCCTACCCAAGGGCTGTGTTCAGAATGAATGAAATTTCAAAGTAGAAATTCTTGTTCGAGAGGAGAGGGTCGCACACATTTCTGCATCAATAGCCATGGTCGAAGCAATGGCCTGGGCTGGTGGGTCAAACAGGCAGTTACGGCAGACCTCTCCCTTTTCAATGATCTATTTCAGAGACCTTCCACTGAGGCCATTTTTTTTTTCAACCGTCGCAGACAATGAGCATGTTTCAGCCAGGGGATTTTTCCATGTATACCAAAAACCAGATTGGTGCCCACCTTCATCAAACTATGTAGCAGAGACAAGGCAGAAATGTTGTGGCTACCTGCCCTGCAGCTTCTAGTTTTGAGAAATCTGTTTTGCTCCTTTGTGAGTTTGTATCACACCGCATTCAGCTAAAAAAAGAAGAACGAAGATCGATCAATATGTCTTGAGAAATATGCCAACAAGACAAACAATTTCAAAATCAACCCACTGGTTATATTGCTTTGGCATTACTTTCTGTCTGGTATAAAATGATAGTGCCCAAATGTGCACTGGTAAATTTTGCAGTATTTTTTTCTCTCCCCACAACCCTCTTCATCAAATAGGAAATCTATTTAAAAGAATAAAATTGTACTCATGTCTCCCCTTTGACCAAGGCCCCAGGCCTTTACTCTATGCTTTGGTAGAAAGAAAAATGCAATTCCAAACCTTTGGACATAGATACGTATGACTGGGGAGATGGAAACTATAGCAGAAAAAGATGGGGACCTTCATGGGTATTGATGTTAACCCCGAGGAGATGTGTGAAGACCCTCAAGTGAAAATATTGTAAACTGATGGACATGTTTTTAAGTGATACTCATCTCCTCCCGCACCCCTTTCCTCCCCACAAATACTCTCCATATTCTCCCCGCACACTAATTCTGTGGCTAGTCACCTTGGCCTGGATCAACGGCTAAGTGCATACTGCTTCTATAAACATTTCACTGCTACAAGTTGGATTTTTCACAGCATTAACTTTAACTACATGGGTGTTTGTAATGGAATAAAACTTCAAATTGATGTTTTGCCATATTGCTAGTTAAAGAAGTGGGCCTCAAATGGAGATAGATGTGCGCCTCATTTCATGGGAAAATTGTTATCTCGGAGGCCAAGTTTAAGTTGGAGGCGGCGGCAGCAGCTTCACCAAGAACGTCTTAAAGAAAATATACACACCCACAAAATCCCTACTTTTATATGAAATTCCTCAGCAAATTTCCAACTGCATATTAATTTAAAATGGATTTTGAATATGCACCGGCTTCAATCAATTGAGTAGAAAAATAACAGGTTTCAACTCAAACATCCGCACAGACGTCACTTGAGCGAAATTAGTTAGTGTGGAGCCCAGGAAATAAGTTGGAAGAATTTGCTCAGGGTCCCTTTTACGGTGCTTGCCACTTCCTTTACATTGAAATGCATTTAAGGACCACGTTCCTAGCTTCTGCCCAGGAATCAAAGGCTTCCTTTATAAGAGGCGGATTATTTAATTGTGGTTTAGATTGCCCCGCAAATGGCACAGCCGCTTTGAACTCAGTGGAGTGGGTGGTGGTGGCGGTTTGTAAAAATCATTGCGTCATCTGACTCCTAAATTTCAACAAGAGGGTGAGGAGCAAATATCCCTTGAATGGAAACGAGTCCTTTCCTAAAGAACCTATCCTCCACAGAAAACATCTCCCTTTTTCTCAAAATTGTATCCTCTCTTAAGTCTAACAAGGTTGACATTAAGATGCTAGGAGGGGAGACGCTGGAACCAGGCCCTCTCTAGAGTTAAATGTTATCTGCTTAGGCTAATATTGCAATTGCCACCCACTGACATAATTTGTTTCACAGTCACAGCTTGGCAGCATGAATCAAATGTTGACATTCTAATTTCATGCACACATGGGCGTTTGGCGGAGCAGGCCCGCAGCCTGCGGACCACTCTCTGCACCTGCGTAAATGGAAATCAGGCCGCCGGCCTCTCCCAGCCCGCTAGCCACTTGCTCTTCTCTGTGAGAGAACTTCTGAGCCCGGCTTCCTCCCCTCAGTGTGTGTTTGTTTTTGTCTCCCACCTTGCAGAGTGTCCCAAGTGCTCTTTTACTGCTTGTTGGTAATGTGGTTTTATTTTTTCCCCTTTTATTTTATTTTTTAATTTTTCCCCTTTTAATTGAAATTTTGAGAATTTTCTTTAAGATCTCAATTAGCAGGTAATTTTCCTCATTGCTTGCTAAATCAATCACAAATATCTCTGAGGAGGCACCAAAGAGGGTACGTAGTAGTGGGAAGAAACACACTGAGGGTCAGGAAGAAGTATTATGCTGGTTTCTCTCTGTTATGGCTGGACTATGGTCCCCCAAATTCCTATGTTGAAGCCCTAACCCCCAGTATGACTGTATGTGAAATAAGGCCTTTAAAGAGGTCATTAGGGTTAAGTGAGGTCGTATGGGTGGGGCCCTAATCCAATAGGACTGGCGTTTCCCTTTTGAGGGTGGAGAAAGGAGGCAACCATCTGCAGGCCAAGAAGCAAGGCCTCAGGAGAAACCAAACCTGCCAACAACTTGATTTTGTACCTCTAGCCTCTAGAACAGTGAGAAAAGAAATGCCTGTCATTTAAGCCTCACAGTCTATGATATTTAATGACAGCCCAAGCAAACTAATACAATCTCCCAGTTAAGGGCCAAACTTCATGTGAGTGTTCTGCTGTTTACCAGGTGGCTTCTAGAGCCACCTGAGCCCCTGACTTCTCCACTAGACATTGTCAGGGTGAAGAGGGCTTTAGGGTTATAGCCATCAAGGACTTGAATGAAACCAGCAGAGCATTGCAGAGCAGCTCCTGTTTGACCTTCACTGGGGAAGGATTAATGACCAGCCCTTCATGTTAGGAGAGGATGCTCTGACCACCTTCAGCTGGACATGGGGGAGCGTTGTTTCTCAGTTACAGTGACAGGTTGGCCTAAGCCAATCCCATGCTCACACTTGGTTCTTCTAGGTCAGGAATTAGCAGGGAGTGGGCAGGGGGCAGGGATAGAGGGGTGTTACTGTGTTGGCTGAGGCACAGAGGGGAGCAACTGATTTGTAAAGGATGCACTCCCATCTCAGTCTGTGGCCCAATTGTCTTGCCTTTATCCAGCTTTTATTTCATTGCTTTTCTCAGGATCCATTTTTTTTCTACTAATGCAGTGGTTCTCAACCTTCTGGCCCTTTAAATACAGTTCCTCATGTTGTGACCCAACCATAAAATTATTTTCGTTGCTACTTCATAACTGTAATGTTGCTACTGTTATGAATCGTAATGTAAATATCTGATATGCAGGATGGTCTTAGGCGACCCCTGGGATGTTTCCAAAATGAGCCAAAGCCCATCCATGCTCAGTGGGAAATTCTTCCCAGAAATTATTTGTCAATTAATCATGTGGTCATCAAAGACTTTTCTCATTCTACTTGCTAGCCATGAGTTGTGTGTGAAAGCACAGAAATCCTCTGAAGATTTTTGTGCCCCTGAAAGAGCTGATGCTCTGGAATCTGAGACCCATGGAAATGTTGAAAACTATAATACTTTTCACCAAAGAGCAAATCATATAATCTAGAGAAGGTTTGGGACCCATCGTTTACCTTCCTTGGGCTTCAGTGTCTTCACTTGTAGAACAAGACGTAATATCTCTCCTCGAACTTCAGAGGTCTGGGGCAGGTGGGAGAGAATGTCTGTGACAACATAACTATTCTGTAGTTGCTTGTATATCAGTATAAAGGTAAATGTTATCTACTAAACTGAACTCAGTTTATAGAGGAATAGAGCGATTGTTACCCTCCAGTGGTTGGCAAACTCATTAGTCAACAGAGCCAAATATCAACAGTACAATGATTGAAATTTCTTTTGAGAGCCAAATTTTTTAAACTTAAACTACATAGGTAGGTGCATTGTTATTAACTTAATTAGGGTACTTCTAAGGCTTAGGAAGAGCCACATTCAAGGAGCCAAAGAGCCGCATGTGGCTCGAGAGCTGCAGTTTGCCGACCACTGCCCTAGCCCATGGAAATAAAACTTAATGGCTACTAATTAACTGTGTGACCCTGGAGGAGCATGTAATCTTTCTGGGTCAAGGCCACCTTCTCTTTTTAATATGGGGATTGGAGTCTGCATTCTTAGATCTCTGACATTATATAATTATAGGACAATGAAGTAGCTAAACAAATACTACTCCCAAGAAACCCCCAAAGTAGAAGTAATTGACCGAATTGCTAAGAAAGCATTTTCCCTCATGTTTCTGACATAACAAGGTGTGATATTGCCTTCCTGTTACCAAGACATTTGTGAGTCAGTAAAAACATTCCAGATAATCTATGCGTGTGGCAATAACTGAAGTGTTCTGAAGGAATTTGTCATTGATGGGTTCTCCCCTCACTACCAACCCAAACTTCTTGTTCCTCAGGCTCAGTTCTTTACAACTATATTCAATATTTCCTGTTGGCATGGCGCTGCCCTAGTCATCTTCGTAGAGTATGCCTGTGTGCTCTTTGGAGAACGTCCTACAAGGGCTTATCAGGCTGAACCCAGGAGTCAAGCCGTGATTTAAGGCAACAAGCTTTGTGTTTTCCCTTTCTGATTTAGAATTGTTGACCCCTAAACCCAACAAAATACCTGACCTCATCAGACCAGGGCCTTCCCATCCCCCTCACACACCATCACTCAAGCCTTCCTGCAGCTTCAATGCCTCCTCTCCTCCCTACAGTTCCGAGGAGGACCAGGTTCAAGACTCCAACTCCTTCTTGAACACTTGTCCTATAGTGTTCAAGAAGTCACTTCTTCTTTTCCATTCAGTCCAACATTCCTTTCTGTAATTTAGCTGCCTCACATGCTTACACGTTTCCTTGAGTGCTGCTCTGACTTGTCTATGAGTCATCTGGATTGTTTCTGTCAGCTGGCATGGGAGGTATCCACCATAAACTCCATGCCTTCCATGTTGTCTATGCTTCTCATGACGTGTGGCTAAGTGCACAGTGATGCTCAATGAGTGTTTATAAAATTATATTGAGAAAATCTAAAAATAGTTTTTTAAATTTGTAGCCTAGCTGAATTTCAACAGTGTTTTCTCATTACAGTAGCTGTGGAAAAGGCATGGTGACCAGCAGAAACCTGGAATTTAGAATCAGATAGATCTGTGTCCAAATTCCAGCTCTAATCATTTACTTTGTCAATCACCAAACATTTATTGAGTAACTACTATGTGGGAGAGTTGGGGTCAGATGATGGGTAAATAGATAAATAGGATATAGTCCTTGCACAGAGTAATACCGGGTTTACTGTATTACTTAATTTCTCTGAGCTTCAATTTCTTAAACTGAAAATGAGAATAGAAACTATTCCACTGGATTATTGTAGTTACTTCAATAATTAGTTTTCTCTTATTTATTAAGGGCTTAAGTTGAGAAGTTGATTCCTTCATGATTCTATTTTTTTTCTTTTTTTAAATGACTCTGTTGTGGGTCCATTTTGTTATAAAATTAGCCATGAATTTGAATCCATTTGTATTTTAAACTTTAGATCACAGGTGGTCACGTTAAACTAACAACAAAACAAATCCAAGCATTGATTCTGAGACTGACGCTGCTAATCTCACTTGTCAATTATTAGATTATCTTTGCACCTCATCTTTTATCTTTTTGCATGAGTGCTTTGGGGGCCCAGCCTCAAATATAAATGATTCCTCCTTGATAGGGCTTAAGTTCACACTCAGGTGGGTGAACTGCAGGAAAGCAGGTGCTTCCAAAAGCTGAGAGGAAGACAGCATCTAACCTGGGGTCGAATGTAGCCTCGTAGGTGGTGTGATTGGTGAAGCCACCGTTAACTGTCAGAAAATCCACCTTATCTCTGAATCCTTTGACCCCAACATGTATTTCTCCCTTGAGAGAGAGGTGTTGGGCTGTATTAAAAAAGAACCTGGGAGAGAGAGAGAGAGAGAGAGAGAGAGAGAGAGAGAGATCGATCCTGGCTCCACCTGCCCTTGAAGTACTGGTTCCCATCCATCCACAGGAGGCACCATGGGACCAGTTGCTCTGCTATGGAGCCTTCTGCTCATGTCACCAAGTGGCATAGCCAACTTTCTCTGAGATGCTGGTTTGGTGAAGAGACATTTACTTGCCTAAAAAGCCAACCATATTATTGAGTTTTACCCTAAAGATTTGCTGAGGGTGATCTTTGAACTTTGATCCATGGTGTATGCAGTAAGAAGTCAAACTTGGACAAATTGGGCAAAAGGCCTGTCTTGTACTAGTAGAGTGTTTACTAGTAAAAGTGATGCAGTGATTTGGTTCCCCCTTGTATAAGATGAAGAGGTTGGAGGATTCTTTAACACTAATCCTCAATGACCCTGAGAGTATAACATGAATGAACATTGCTCCAAAGTAGCTAAGGAAGTGGAGAAGTTGTTGAATGTCGGAAGATTGTTTTCCTCATATCTATGTGACATGATGTGTAGTGTTGGTTATAATGCCACTGAGACATTTGAAGAAATATAAAAATTCAGGTTCTTACTCATTACTAGGATTCTATGCCAGGAACCTTACCCTTGGTGTACCAGTCTCACTCTTTCAAAGGGAGATCCAAGGGCTCACCTTTCTCTGGCATGTAATGAAATCTCAATAAATATGTGCCAAGTTAAAAGTGAAGATTAAATACAATAATACATGTAGACTATTTTGTGGTCTATAAATGCTAATTTTTTCATTATCAGCAAACTTCTCATTCTTTTTTTTTCTACGTGGTTCAGCCATCACTTCCTCAGGGAAGCCTTCCTGGATTGTTAATCCTATCAAATATCTCCAGTTATGCATGCTGAAGGCACCATATATTTATTGGTTGTAGAATAGGGGTGGGGAACATCCAGCCCACAGGCCAGATAAGGCCTGTGAAATCATTTGGTCTGGCCCTGCCAAGACATGAGAGGTGAGTTAGTTAAATGTTAGACCAAATATAGCAGGCTAATTTTTAAGTTGATAATTTTGTGTGGCCCTAGAATGATGTTACATATCCAAATGGCCCTTGGCAGAAAAAAGGTTCCCTACCCCTATTGTAGAATGTAACAGCATTGTACTTCTCCTTTTCGGTTTGTTAGATTATTTGATTACTGTCTCTCACCCAACTAGGCTCTAAACTCCACCAGAGAAGGCCACTGTCTCATTCTGCTCACTCCTGTATCCCTAGTGGGCAGCACAGTGCCTGCCACTTTGTGGTCACACAACACATGCTATATTTATTAAAGGAAGCAGGAGAAAGATGAAAGAAGAATAAAAATATAAATATTTTCAATACACTGAACTACAGTGGCAAGATACCGCCTAGCAGAATTCAGATGGCTTGCCTGGATGAATCAATGAAAGCAATATGTGACCAACATGAAGCTTCTCTATATGCAAAGGAATCTGAGGATACAAAATTGCCTGTTCTTTTTTTAAATATATTTTATCGATTTTAGAGAGGAAGGAAGAGGGAGAGAGAGAAATATCAATGATGAGAGAGGATCATTGATTGGCTGCCTCCTGCATGCCCCCTACAGGGGATCAAGCCCACAAACCAGGCATGTGCCCTTACCTGGAATCGAACCTGGGACCCTTCAGTCGGCAGGCGGACGCTCTATCCATTGAGCCAGACCAGCTAGGGCAAATTGCCTATTCTTATTTGGGTTGAATTTCTAGCCCTGGATTCTTCCAAAATAGTTTCAGGCTTTTCCCAACCTTATTTGTTCTTACAAGTAAGAACAGTATCAAAGCCAAGATTATCGAAAGGAAGCACACACAGCAGGTTTCCACCCTGGGCACCTGGACAATGACCTTAAACAGCTGGGTACTGATTTGGGCTTCAGTGTTTCCTGACAGCTCAGGCAAAAGGGGAAGCACAGATCAGTAGACATACAGGGTATCCCAAAAAATGTATACACACTTTGAATAATTATTCATTCCAATGGGTTACATCTGAAAAGAAGAAACATTGGACTTAATAATTATTCAAAGTGTTTATACATTTTTTGGGGGGACACCCTATCTAGTTTCTTGGCACCAAACTCCAGCAGAAGTTTCTGAGAGAGTGGCTCACAGTTTCTTCTCTCTAAGGAAGATCTGTCCAGCAGGTGTTAGGATGCCATTACATTCAAGCAAAACTTGTCCCCACTTTGAATTTTGTTTATAGGCAGTCACTTCTCTAGAGAATACTAAACGAATGCCATCCCGAGGGGATGGGGCGCCTTGGCTGGGGTTAAATGCCTTGAGCCTCCTTGACTTCTCCAAGCTCCCAAAGCCCTCCGAACTGCCCCCAGTCTTCTGTCTCCCTCCAGGCCTTCCTTCCACCACACTGTGAATACTTGCCTGCTGGTGACATTTGAATATTTCCTGTGACAACAGCATGTAAAATCAGTATTTTATTAAGCAAAAGCAAGTATGTTTTTCCTCTTTGCTCTGTTATTTATTCATCCACCATCTGGCTAGACCTGAAGAGGAGATCTAGAAGGAAGTGTTCTTCTTCTTTTCACTAATGAGAGTCTGGCAGAGGAGTAGACTACACCGGGGGCTGAATGACAGATGGATCAGGTGGAAGGAAACCAGCCCTCCCTGATGCGGCCGCTGAGCCACCCAAAGGCAACCTGCAGAGTTACCAGGCAGGTACAAAGGTCTACAGTTGGATGATGGGGCTGCCTGCCTCTCTGCCGACTGGTTTGTGGGAAGGTGGTATTGCATATACCCTTCTTGCCAGAGTGCACAAAGGGGTCTTCTCAGGCTCCCAGGCTGCCAATGGGACTCCGTGGGCATCAGGAGTGAAGAAAAGGCAAGAACAAGCCATGACATTAGGCAAGGGGATGGGAGGATTCCAAATTAAATCCAGTTCAATTCCCTTTCCTCTTTTAAAATAATTTTTATCTCAATTGGGTCAAATGCACAGTAAGTAGATTATGAAATGTTATAAATTACTAGGTCAACCGAAACCAAAAGGCTTAATGCCACATTTAAACAACTCGGTGTTGATTTTTAATTCTGTTTTTATTCCATTAGGAATCTTCTGTGCCTGCAAGTAGGAAAGGGGGAGAGAACAATCTGAGCAGATGTTGCAAGGAGGGAAATGTAATGAGCCTCTCGGTCCCTCTTCAGTTCTTTTCAGTTGTCTAGGAAGAAAACAGATCTTTGGTCCTGATAACATTCTTTTAACTTCTCTTGTCCAAGGTCATGTCCAATGCCCACCCTGGAAGATTCTAACTAAGTACCATTTCTTACACCCTGGAAAAGGTTCTTTTTACTTAAGGTTATTTTGTCCCCCTTAACTTACCATGTTGAAATGTATTTTTGGAAATGAAGCCTCGGATCATAAGAAAAGTTGTCAAAGGCCTGTAGTCACAGAGCATGTGGCTAATTACGAGGGACTCATCTGTAGAATCCTGCCCGCCTGTTCTTTAAAATCAACCGCTCTCTATGGAAGTTGTAGCAGCAAGCTGAAAAACACATGTCCTGGGAAAATCCCACCAAGGTGTTCCAGACTCCTCGTGTGAGTCCCTGGCATGTTTTCCAATTTGGGGCTGTCCCCTGCCGTTAAGGCTGAAATGTATCTTTAAGACAGAAGATTATGCCCTGGCCGGTGTGGCTCAGTTGGTTGGACATCATCCTGTGCACCAAAAGGTCGCTGGTTAGATCCCCTGTCAGGGCACAGGCCAGGGTTGCGGGCTCATTCCCCAGTAGGGGTTGTGCAGGAGGTAGCTGATGGATTCTTTTCTCTCACATTGATGTTTCTCTCTCTCTTTAAAATCAATTAAAAAAAAAAACATATTTTTGTAGAAAGACAATATGCTATCACGGCAGAATTTCTCAACTAGAGGCAACTTTGCTGCCTCCCAGGGAACATTCAGCAATATCTGGAGGCATGTTTGGTTATCACAACTAGGAAGAGAGTGCCATGGCTACCGCTAAACATTCTACAATGCACAACAAAGAACTGTCCAGCTCAAAGAGAATCTTCCAGTTTGTGGGAACATAAGAACCTCGGTAACCATAAAGAGGCCTTCTCACCCCTAAAAATAGTTCGGTGATGTTTTCAGTATCAATTCTCTCTCTTCCCTGAAGGTTCTAGAGCTCCATGGGGACTTCCGGTCGTAAATGCGAATTTTAAATGATTGATTTAAAAAAAGAGAGAGTCTTCCAAAGCATTTGTCTTGCTTTTGTCTTTAATCTTGATATGCCCTGTAGGTTACTCTTATCATCAAGACAGTATGAATGACTGTCTCGGCGCCTTTCCTCATTAATGCTGCTAGAAATTGATGAGTAGCGATCTGAAACTGTGGGTTTTTTGGCAAGAATTATAGCCCCTATTTATTTTGGAGGACCCGTGCAGCTTTCTGAGTAAATATATGTAGAAAATCCCCCCAAAATAAACACTACAAGTAATTGCCTGATGTATGAGGTTGACATTTTGGCTTTGTGATTTGCTTTGATATGTAGAAATCTAATTTTCTCCATGGAATGATGCCACTGCAAAATTGTGAGTAAATTAGAATTAGTGGTTTACTTAGAATGTGAGTAATAGCTCCTGTTATGAT
The DNA here is from genome assembly GCF_000147115.1 of Myotis lucifugus. NCBI lineage: Eukaryota > Metazoa > Chordata > Mammalia > Chiroptera > Vespertilionidae > Myotis > Myotis lucifugus. The sequence continues at coordinate 2,163,303 of NW_005871252.1, forward strand.
GTATCAATATTTATTTACAGTTTCTTAAATTGACCCAAATCCACTTGGCAAATGTTAAATACATGGGTAAATATGGCAGCAGAGAGATGGAGGCTCGAGTTCCCTTCTGAGCTCGTGTGACGAAAGCCTCTTTGAGAATGTATTTGATGATTCAAGTTTTGAGATCTTATGTACACTTTTTTTTAGATTGATAGAAAATAAGTTCATCAGGTCTATAATAAATTCAAAGTTTATCCAATTCTAAAGATCTTACCGCTTTGCCATCTGATCAGTGAGACTTAGCTGACAAGAGCCCTAAGGAGTACTTCTTTGAACACTGATCGCTATCTCTGGGTATGTTCAATCAGTACATAAGGAACTAGAATATCACAGCAAACAGTGAGAACATTGAAAAAATCTACCTCTTAGATGTACATTTGTAATAATAATAAAATAAAGAATCAAATTAGACATAACAACATCTCCAAATAAATAGTTAACAAAAAGTTGCTCATTAATTGTCACCCCAACACAGAAAACAAGGGCCTTTGCATGTTTAGGTTAGTCTGCCTTAAGCTCTTGTTAACATTCCAAAATTAATTTGAAATCTCTAACAGAAGCTGATGTTTTTTGTTTTTTTAAATTCACTTTGAGCTCTTATAAAATGGTAATTACAAAGGCCAAATGTCCAGGAATTATATACAATCATTTTCATGGGCTAACTTACAAGTAGAATAAATTATCTTGGATATCAGTGTTTCCTTTCTTTAAATTTATTTTGAAGGTAGTATGTGAATAAGTGTATGAGAATGCTCATCACAGCACTGATTATATGATAAACAAAATATTAGAAATAATTAAATGTTCAAAATTATGGAATTAAATACATTCTGTCATATTCATATGATAGAATAGTATGCCACCACTAAAAATAATGCTGTAAAACAATACTGATATGAAACAATGATGATGAAAAAACTGGTTACCAATAGCATGCATAATATTGTATCATTATATATATATACATATATATATATATGTAAAATAATAAAAGGGTAATATGCTAATTAGACTGAACGTCATTCCGGACCTCATTCCGGATGTCCTTCTGGAAGAAACTGGGGCCGGAGGGAAGCACAGGTCTCAGGTGCTAGAGGGAAGCCGGTGCAGGCAGCTGGGGGAAGGAAGGCCTACTCTTGCATGAATTTCATGCATTGGGCCTCTAGTATGTGTGTGTGTGTGTGTGTGTGTGTGTGTGTGTGTGTGTGTGTATAATCTAATAAAGAGGGAATATGCTAATTGACCCTCACGCCATCATAAAGATAGCAGCGCCCACAGCCAATAAGGAGGGAATATGCTAATTGACTGCCCCACCCTCCAAGATGATGGTGCCCACAGCCAATAAGGAGAGAATGTGCTAATTGACTGCCCAGCCCTCAAAGATGGCAGCACCCACAGCCACAAGATGGCTGGCAGGGGAGAGCAGTTGTGGGTGATCAGGCCAGCAGGGGAGGGCAGTTAGGGGCAACCAGGCCAGCAGGGGAGGGCAGTTAGGGGGACCAGGCCGGCAGGGGAGGGCAGTTGGGGGTGACTAGGCTGGTAGGGGAAGGCAGTTGGGAGCAATCGGGCTGGCAGGGGAGCAGTTAGGCGTTGATCAGACTGGCAGGGGAATGGTTAGGGGGTGATCATGCTGTCAGGCAGAAGCAGTTAGGGGCAATCAGGCAGTCAGGCAGGCAAGCGTTGGGAGCCAGTAGTTCCAGATTGTGAGAGGGTGCAGGCTGGGCTGAGGGGACACCCCCCCGCCCAGTGCACAAATTTCGTGCACCGGGCCTCTAATATATAGTCGGCAGTCTCTAAGATGGCTCCCAGTGATCCTCCCCTGCTGTGTAGTCCTGATCTTATATAACTCCTCCATCCCCACATTGGATAGGGCTGATCAGAGTAACCAATAGGACATGAAGAATTGATGAAATGTCAAAGTATGCACAGCATTTCAGCTTCTGAATTGCTTCTTGGATCATTCTCTATGGGGAAGCCAACTGCCATGGCATTGAAAACACTCTTGCAGCTATATAAGAGGTCCATGTCACAGAGAACGGAGGCCTCCCACCAATAACCAGCACCAAGCCAGGAGTGTGAGTGCATCATCTTGGAAGCAGATCCTCTGGTTCCAGTCAAGCCTTCAGATGACTGCATCTCAACTGCAACCTCATGAGAAAACCCAAAGGCCCTCATCAAACCCCAAGAAATCGCCCTGGTATCTCTGAAGGAGAAACCAATGTTTCTCTGTTAAACAAAAGAGGCAAAGGACCAGCTGGAATTGCTTGGGTTGAGAAGGTGGCCATGAGACATGAGGGGTCACAAGAAGGTTTGCCTGATAAAAATCCTTTCCCCATTAGAGGAATCAAATCTCTAATAAGCCCCAGCAAAAGGTGCAACATTCATCCTCTAGAAGGGGGACTAGTAAGCCCTTCAGCATCTGTTGTCACATTGGTGTAGACTCATTTATCAAAATATTCAGAAAATGTACAGGGAGGTTTCCTGGGAGCCATGGTTTCTGAGGTACATTCTGAGGGGACTGAGGCAATACTTTACTGTTTGTTGCAACCAAACTTCCCACAGAACTGGGACTGAGAGAGTGTACAGTGTGATTGAAGACTCCCACTGAAGTAACACCAAGATGAAGGACACATTGAAAATGCTGTACATAATAGCGTGACACACAAGCCACCTCCTTTGTGGACTTGACTGATGCAGGATGTAGTCTGAGTTAAAACCATTTATTGAAGAGGAAGAGCATCATGGGTAACCTCTTTGGTGTGCCTTAGTCTTTTACTTTTTAAGCTTCACATGCCCAATTTCTAATTCTGAAGAAGGGTTTCCATGATATAAGCAAAATCCTCAGTTTCTGTGTCATTTTTATGACACCCTTGACTTTTAAAGTGGAACCAAATTTCATTTGGAAAATGAGCCACCCAAGCATGTCTCTGGGAACAAACTGAGCTCTGGGCCCATGGTCTGTTACTCTTACTTCCAGATTTCAGTGCCTTGAGAAGGTTGGTGGCCTGGGCATCTGGCGCTCATGGGGAGTTGGAGTGGGGAGGATGAAGATGGGATGTCTAAGGGAGGAAGAGTAGGCTGCCACACAGTTCACACTGTATCAGTGAGACAGGAGACCCTGATGTATAAATTCAGGCTGCCATATTTGGGGGACAGTGGGGATGGGGAGAAATGTGTTGATAACTAAGTGGAAGGGGTCCTGAATACTGGCCACTTTGTTATTTACTGGTCAGAAAGGAATTGTAGTTAGAGGCTGGTAAGTCCTAAATAAGTCTCCCAGTGGCATTCTCTCTAACCCGCCATGGTCTTTACCAGCCTCTGGCTCTAATACAAGGGGCCAGTCAGGGTAGCCACACTTCAAGTGCTCAGTAGGCACACTTCATGTGTCAAATGGCCACCCTATTGGACAGCACAGCTATGGACAGTAAGAGAATGAGAACCAACTAGAGTGCCTAGCATTTTGTTAGGAACTTTCAAAGCCATGACCTCAATTATTTCTCAAAACAGTCCTGTGTGTTATTATCTACATTTTACACAAAGAAACAGGCTCCTTGAGATTCAGCAATTTGTCCATCCAAAGTCAGACAGTTAATCAGTGGGTGTGGAGAGTGGCCACAGACTTTGGACAGGTTCAAGCCTCGGACCAATGAGAGGGCACGGTCCTCTTGTGGCAAAGCCACATACAAGTCCCAGCTTGGAGGGCAAAGCACTCCCAGCACAATTATAGTCAAAGGCTATGGTTGTAAGCTTGACCTTATAGTCCGACGCTGTAGACCTAGGTAGCTGAGGAATGTGGTTTGCAGGAGGTGCAGCAAGTGCTGCCCAAACAAAGTTTGATAGAGTTCAGAGAATTGCAAAAACAGGAAAGAAGTAGATTTGAAACTTGCAAGAACATTGTAAACATCTTGACCACTCCCTTGTTTTGCTTTGTGTGATCTGACTATAAAATAAAGATTCAGCTTATAGGCTGTGTTACTGTGTCCTCATCCAGGCGCAGTGATCCACCTGGCCCCAACTATATTCTCTTGTCTGTTTTCTTTAATCCTTCACTGCCCCTCCTCAGGTTCACCACTGGCCATGCTGGACGCGTTCAGTGAGGGAGCTGGAAGAACAAATGTTAGTCTGAACCCAAAGTGCACGTGTATGTTACAATGACATGGCCATTGCTCCGTGTAGTGATATATATTATAGAGCAGGAAAACAGGAGACTGTGGCCTTATTTCCCTACCGCCTTTTAAGGTTTACAGCCTCTAATTGTTTTAATGACTTTGTATGAGTGAAAGTTGGAATATTCATTTATTCAAGAAGTATTTATAGTGCCCTATGGGCCATGCACTAGTTTAGTAAATAAAACACAGAGTTGCTGCCTTCGTGGAGTTTACAATCTTATGCAAAAGGGGCAAAAAATTAAACAACAGCAACAAATAACCCACCTTTAGTGAGATAGTTTTTTTCAAAGTTAAACTTTTTTTTCAATTGCAATTTACTTTCAAAATTATTTTGTATTGGTTTCAGGCGTACAGCATAGTAGTTGGACAATCATATATTCAAAATGGATTAAAGACTTAAATGGAAGACTGGAAACCATAAAACTCCTAGAAGAAAACTTAGGCAGTAAAATCTCCGACATTTCTCTTAGCATTATTTTTTTCTGATATATCTCCTTGGGCAAGGCAAATGAAAGAAAAAATAAACAAATGGGACTACATCAAACCAAAAAGTTTTTGCACAGCAAAGGAAACCATCCACAAAACGAAAAGACAACCTACTAAATGGGAGACTATATTTGCCAATGATACATCTGATAAGGGGTTAATATCCAAAATTTATAAAGAACTCAACACCAAAAAAAACCTAATCCAATTAAAAATGGGCAGAGGACATACAGGTGGCCAATAGGCATATGAAAAGATACTCAATGGCACTAATTATCAGAGAAATGCACATTAAATCCACAATGAGATATCATCTCAGACCTGTCAAAGTTAAACCTTGAGAAAGGGCTTACAGTGAAGTTTTCAAGGTGATGGTAGTTTGTGGAACTTAGAAGGGGATAAAGTATCTCTGCCTACAGCAATTTTGCCAAAGGTGGCCATGCAAATAGTTGCTTAGTAGGAGCTTTTGTTATTGAATGTGAAGTCATTCCCTTCAGTTCTGGGTAAGGATGTTCATCTCTGTGCATTATTATCCTTAGAGCTAACATGGTCCAGTCTCCCAGCAGAAGTGGGCAACAGGACCAAGAGGCACACAGTAAAACTAAAAGGCAATTCCTTTCTGAGCCAGAACATCAGACAGATTAGGGCACATTTTTTGTTCCTTCTAGGGAAGCATAATTGGATCACCCTCTAAGGTTCAGATTTGATCAGTAAAATCATGATCTTACAATGTATCCTAAGTATGGCTTACTTTCAGGCTACTGCAAAGGCTACGAGAAGCACAATTTTCTTTGAATGGTGTAGTCAACTGTACAACACCATTCTACCTGTGGTGTAGGATGCAGCTGAGGAGCACTGGGGCTGGGTCTTCAAGAGTAAAGATTTATGCAAATGAAAGGATTTCTCTCTTAAACACAGGCATAGGGAAAAATAATTCTTAGAGAGTAGAATCCAACCAGATCATTGTACAAATGAAACCTAAAATTCAGAGAGGTTAAGTGATTAATTCAAGGTCACACAGCATATTCATTTGGTGAGAGTAGGACCTTTACATTTTCTTTCCACTTATTGAGTTGTGGGTAAGGAGAGGAAGAAGTGTGGAAGAGGGAAGAAGAATCAAAGGAATCTAAAGATTGTGTGTAAAGTAAGGCTAGGACTTAAAAACCTGCTTCTGTTCTTTCTACTCTGACATTAGGCAGGTTTCTTAACTTTGCTGAGCTTCAGAAACTCGGTTGTGAAATAGGATGACACATACTCCTAGGGTTCATGTGAAGATTTGTATGACGATGCATGTGAAAACGCCTCAACCTCTCAAAAATAAGACCTTTCCTTTACTCATATCTCAAATACCACTTCCTTTTATTGGTCTCTAAACCATCTATTTCAAACATCTGGCTCCCTAGGCTCTGGTCATAAGTGTTCTGGATTAGTGGATCAAACTCTGCTACCCTCCACCTGCTGGCCCCAGCTTCCCCTGGGACTCTTTGTCTCCCAAGACTTTCCCAATTCTCCCCAAGAGCCCCCTGCTCTAGCCTCTTCCCTGTCACCTCTCAGTATCTGGCCCATCCTAGTTGGAGTTCCATCTCACAATAGGAAGCCTTTTCAAGTATTTGGATAGTGTGACAGGCTTCAAAGTGCTTTTACTGACATTCTGGCCTTTGATCCTCACAACAGCCCTGCAGGGGACACAGGGCTGTTATCATCCAAGTTTTACCACAAAGTAACCCAATGTGCATAGAGGCTAAGTAATTTGCCCAAGGCCACAAACCGGAGAACCACTTGGTTTGTAAGAAGGAACATAGGCTTTGGGGCCAGGAAGTCCTAGGTTCCAGTCTCAGCTTTCTCACTCCTCAGTGGTGTGGCCTTGGCTAAGTTATAGTTTTTCTGAGCCTTAGTTTCCCCCTCTGTAAAATGGGGTTGGTTGCCTATTTTGTATATGCAATACTTAGTACAGACAGGAAGTATTCAGCAAGCAAGACCAGAATCCAGTGCACCTCACTCTCTGTCTACACTGTTGCTCAACACTGCTCCAACAGTAAGCTCTTCCGTCTCTCAACTGTGGGGGCATTCATTGTCTTTCTCAGAAACTAACTCTGGCTGACAAGTAGCAAATAGGATTTCACTCAGGTCACAAGATAGAAGAGCTGAAAAAGGACTTCCTGGGGAGGAACATGACAGCCCCAGGGATCTCAGTAACCCTCAGGGTGGGTCATTGGAGGATTCAGTGCCAACTCTCCTCCTTCCCCATGTGTGTCTCTCCACTCAGGTCTGAATTTACAGAAGAGAAGATCTTTAACTTACCTTGGGTCATGCATGTGTCCACCATGTGGGCAGGGTGGTTGACAACCCTGATAAGATAGGGAATGGAGGAAAGGCGGTTCCACAAGGAGGAATGCTCTCCAGTAGAGGAAGTCCATTACATAGTCCTCAAGTAACTCTGAAAACCAATTGTTGTGTGTGATGATTTATATTCACTGTGTTTCTGTTGTAACATCCAAATAGACCATTAGTTCTGGGGGGGGGGGAGGTAGAGCTGAGGAGTACCGGGGTGGGAGTGGGGAAACACCTCTGTCTTATGCTCAGACTCATTATGGAAGCCCACAGACTGGCCTGGTGCCTTGCACATATTGGTGTTCAATAAATATCAGGTGAATGATAGATTTTGTTGATTATATTACAGTCTTTCCAGTCCAAAAAAAATTAATTTAGCTCTTTCCTGACTTATCCCAGTTCCTAAACCTCAGAACCCCTACCTACATGCAGCTACCAATGCAGCAATCCCTTAATAACAATTCACCTAATTAGCTTGCTCACATGAACCAATAGATTCCTCAGGCCTAGCCACTTCCCATCACAATGACTAGGTCACGTGTCAGGTGTCTTGCCAAAGGACTTGATTAATACATCATTATAATTGAAGCTGAATACAATTAATTGCATCATTTTGAACTCTTCAAGTTTAATTCCACAAAAATTACATCACAGAATTGGGACATGATGAAAGTATCTCTAACAAAAGGAATAAACAATGCCCTGACCGGTTTGGCTCAGTGGATAGAGCGTCAGCCTGCGGACTGAAGGGTCCCAGGTTCGATTCCGGTCAAGGCCATGTACCTTGGTTGTGGGCACATCCCCAGTAGGGAGTGTGCAGGAGGCAGCTGGTCGATGTTTCCCTCTCATCGATGTTTCTAACTCACTATCTCTCTCCCTTCCTCTCTCTAAAAAAATTTAAAAAAAAGTAAAAAAAAAGAGGAATAAACAAAACTTGTATAAGTACTGGTTTATATTTGTGACATGTTATGCACATACCAGGCATGGACGCTTGCCATTCCTACCAATAAAAATTCACAGAGCTCAAATACATATATGAAATTCTAAACTCATGGCCCATTATTGAAAATAAAACAGACACCCTTATCCTAGTCAAGCCTAATGTTTAGATAATGTTAGTGACGCCTTCCTTTTTTAAAAAATATAGTTTTATTGACTTCAGAGAGGAAGGTAGAGGGAGATAGAAATGTCAATGATGAGAGAGAATCATTGATTGGCTGCCTCCTGCAGGCCCCCCACTTGGGATCAAGCCTGCAACCCGCAACCTGGACATGTGCCCTTGACCGGAATCGAACCTGGGACCTTTCAGTTCGCAGGCTGATGCTCTATCCACTGAGCCAAACCTGCTAGGGCAGTGACACCCTCTTTAACTCTGTCCCGATTTCGTTCTCTTCTGTAGACACCGATCGGCTCATACAATATTTGGGGGGTTTTGTTTTGTTTGTTTGCTTTTGGTCTTATTTTCTGACCCTCTACAGTTCCCTTAAATTTGGTCCTTCAAATGGTTATTGACTTGCTAGAGGACATGTCAGAAAATAGCTGATGAATAAAAATAGTGCTGCCTGCCTTTGACAAAACTTTTACCCAATTGAGCAGGCAGGGTTTTCATGAAGAAAATCTGAGAAATTAATTAATTAACTGAATTTCACCCCTTTAACCTTAACTAGTGAGCAAACCTGAGCTAAATAAACATCTGACCATTCAATCTCTTCCACTTAAGGTTAACTTGAGTTTATTATTCAGGCTACTGCCCTTGTGTATTAGGCAATGCATAAATTACGCATACTAATTACCCTGGATGGGGCACCACCTTAATGAATTCTTTTAATTAAACTGCAACACAGTGGTTTTGCACAGGATGGTCTATATTTCATCCTTAAATTACGTTAACCTTCATCTTTGTCTGGGCTGCTCACATGTCCAACTGAAGAAGGTCTGAGTTTAATTCATCTAAGTATATACATTCAGAAACCCCCCAAACCTGGACTATCATAGGAAAATTTGAAAAATGTTTCTCTTCTGCTTCGAGGTTAAGAAATTAGATGTCTCGGTGAAAAGTTATGATTCTGCTGGGGATACTAAGGTGGGGAAAAAAGGCAAAACAAAGCAAAAAATTGAGAGCAGTCTTTAAAATGAAAATAATAGATATTAACAGTGTTCTTAGCAGTATGTGCTGCTAAGCATGGGGCACTCTTGGCTTTGTGATCTTTTTATTGCATAGTTACAGTAAAAAGTCTATATCAGGAGTCTAATTTTCAGAGATACAGTCAGTTTTCTATTCTCTGGAACCATTTGTGGATGGAGCAGTAGAGAAAATTAAAACCCACGTTTATTTTCATCATGAAAATTAATCTTCTCTTGTCTTCACTGAGCTCCTGCTTGTAGGTAGTGAAATGGACAGCTCTGGGTTTTACCTCCCTCATATATGAGCTGGGAGTGTGAATGGAGAGGGGAGAAAATCAAACAGCTAAAGGACTGCCTAGATGCCAGGAACCTTGATAATCCCCAACTCAGTCAACGCATACTGAGCACCTGCTGTATTCCTAGCACTATGCCAGGTGCCAGAATGTCATAGTGACTGAAAAATGCTCTATTTGTTTTGTTTTTAAAGAAAAAGGAACATTTGCATATATAGAGATATATAGATAGGTAGATAGAAAGATAAATAGATAGATGATAATAGATAGATAGATGATCGATAAATGTGATATATATATATATATATCACATTTCCTGATTTCAAAATACAGGGTTGGCAAAGTAGGTTTAATTATGGTATTATTTACTTGTATTACAACTGTAGAGCTACTTTTGCATATATATATTACACACACACACACACACACACACAAATCTGGGAAGATGCACAAGAAACTGTTGAGAGGTTTGTTTCTGGGAAGTACTGGAAATCTGAATTGGGAGGAAATGGTACTTATTATTCTGTATCTCGTTCTCCTTCTTCTCCTTCTCCTGTCATGAGCATGTGATATTTTTTAATTAAAAAAATAAAAAACAATAAAACTATCTAGAGAGTTCATAGTCCACTGGGAAAGACAAACATATCCCAATGCAATGTGGCAAGTACTGTGTTAGGTGAGCATACAGACCATTCTGGAAACACAAAGGAGGGCTCATCCAACTCTGTGGAGTCAGGGAAGGCTCAGAGGAGGAGGTGGCAAATCAAGTTGGGTCTTGAGGCACAAGTGTGCGAGTGTGTCAGGCTTCAAACATCAGCTCTCAGTAATGGGAAAGGGATAGTAGCCTGAGGTGATCCTTCCACTGACCCTAAGATTGCTCTCTTAGGGATCTTGTTAGTAGACATGCTCTTACAGGACTTTCCTGATGACGTACGGATACAGTGTTCGAATCCTTCCCATTTCTGACAAGATGACTGAGAGTGATCGTTTTAAATGATCCCAAAGAAAAGTTACTCACTCTGGGAAACAATTGGATATGCCTGAAATTCTAAGATTAGAATTACTCCAACATCTCTGTAAATTTTTCATCAAGCCCCGATTTAAATGGAAATGTGTACAAAAGCAACTGACCTGTAGGATTCAACTGGTCTTCATGTTGATGAGAAAGATAAAGGAACCAGGCATGCCTTGCATTGCGCGTTGCTTTTTTTGCAATGCACAGGTGTTGCGTTCTTTACAAACTGAAGGCAAGACCCTCCACCAGCAAAGATGACAACTCACTTTCTTGTGGTCCTCTGGAACCAAACCCGCAAAATCTCCAAGTATCTTCAGGAACCCGCCTGAATAGGATTGTTTTTTATTAGCAAGCCTAGCTCTTAATATCATATCATACTTTTAGAAATGGAACTCCCCCTCTTTTCTGACCTCACCTTATAGTTTAGGAAAGATTGGGAAAATGAAGACCATAATGATCTCAAATTCCGTATTTTACCATTGGTGGAGTTCCTTGGAGCACCCAGTTCCCTTATTCTGAGCCCATTAAGGAGCCCTGGTATAGACTGGGCTGTTCCAAGCCTTGAAACCAGAGCAACAAATCCTAGAAAGGCACTTGGCAGAACTTGGCAGGGTGCTCAGAGCCTCTTAGGAACTCCATTTGCATGTGCAATGGCAGGGGAAAAGGCTAGCAGATTTATCTCAACACCACCCTGACGCTGGTATGATCAATACCTTTCAATTATTTACTGAGCCGCAACAACGTGCCAGATGTAGGGGATACAAAGATGAATGTCACTTTTCCTGCTCTCCAATAGCTCACAGGGAATAAGAGTCACAGACAAACCACTTTAATACAGTAGCTCGAGCCAAATGAGCTAAGCACAGAGCAGGAAAGCAGGACTCTTCCTGGCAGAGAGCCTAAAGCAACCCTAACTATAGTGCAAATACACCTTTGAAATGGGAGGTAGTCCAAAATGCTTAACTTCTATTTTCCACCTTAGGCCAAAGAAGCAGAAGAAAGAGAGGATGGATGAAATGCATGGGTAAAATATAATTTGAAAGCAGAAAGTTCTATAATTGGGAGATGGTAAACCCTAAAGGAGATTTTTCTCTTCCCTGACCCTCTCAGCAAATTTAGAAAGCCCCACAGCTTGTTAAACAATCTATGACAAAAACTAGGGTCCATAGTCATATTTTTTTAATTTTTAGAGAGAGAGAGGAAGAGGAAGAGGGAGGGGGAGAGAGAGAAGCATCAACGTGAGAGCAAAACATGGATCTGCTGCCTCTTGCATGCTCCTCACTGGGTATTGAACATGCAACCCAGGCATATACCCTAACTGGGAATCGAACCAGCAACTTTTCGGTGCATGGGACGATGCCCAACCAACTGAGCCACACTGGCCTGGGCCAGAGTGATGTTTTATGATGGCATTGGTGACTCTGGAGTCAGACAACACAGTTTCCCTTGGATGTGCTGTGTGACTTTGAACAAGTCACTTAGCCACTCTAACTCAGCTTGCTCATCTTAAAACTTGGATAATAATAGGAACTACATCACAGGGTTGTTCATGGTGACTAAATGAGATAGTACATGTAAAGTGCTTAGCAAAGTGATGGGCCTCTAGTAAGTAATCAGCAAGTGTTAGCGATATTATCATTAGTATGAGTAAGGTGAGGGCATCTTGGACCCCCTAAGCAAGAGGACATTACTGCAAAATTATCAAAATGAACCTAAGACTCTTGCAAAGCTGGCAGAATATAAGAATGTAAGTTATCATAATGCTATAATCACATGGGCATGTGAAGCTGCAGAATACACACACATTCACATGTTTATTTTCGTTTATAAACCAAATTACTGTTACAGATGACTCATTCAAAAGGCCTGAGATGAATTCTTCGTCACCTGAATACGACTTTTATTATCAATAAAAGATCAATGAAAGGAGAGTGTTCGTCCTTTCTGACCCTGTGGATGCCTCAGAGACACTTGTCCAGCACAGAGGGCGAGTGCATGCTTGCTCTCCCACATGCCCCGGAGAAGTGGAGGTATCCCAGATAGCAAGAGCACTGGGGAAAGGCCCTTGAACCCAGCCAGGATGGCTCAGACGTGACCAGCCACCTGGGCCACCCATCCCCCAGGGGGACTTCACAGCTCAGCTTTGATCCCTTAGTGTTTCTCATGACTTCCCTGGGCAGCGTTCTCTGCCCCAGGCTTCTCACTTGCAGTGTCTTCCACTGTCCTATGCTGGGACGTACCATCTGGCCCTTCTGCATCTCCCCAGCGGCTGTGATAGAAAAACCTGCCTGTTTGGCAACTACAAGTGCCATAGTCCCTTTAGTCTTTTTCTTGGTCTGAGTGTTTTCTCAGCATCAAAAGCTGTAATTAGGAAGAACTAACCCAAGCACATGGATTCAGGGCTGCCTATGATCATGAGGGGAGTGTCCCCGTGGAACAGGAGCTGCTCTGGACAGGCCCAGCCTGAGGCTCCTGGGCTAATGGAGCGTGTGCGCCAGTGGCCCTGGCTTGCCAGTTTGTAGCGGTCACAGTGGCACATGGGCCTAAAGCTCAACCTCTGTGAATGAAGCATGGCTTGTTGGTCATGCTCCCCGACATCCAGAGCTTGGCTGAGGGGAAAGGAGGCAGCTTGCTGATGAGAACACGTGTGTCTGTGGGCTCTACACGAGGAGAAAATCCCAGAACTGCTCAAATCCTGGGGTCAGCATCATCTGTGCTGCTTCTCTTGGAACAGAGGAAGAATTGCCAGTTGCTGAATGACAGTTATTTCCAGAAGGTATGAAGGGAGAGGCCAAAATCAAGCTCCAGAGAGATGAAAATAGAAGATAAAATTTGAAAGTGTGAAATACTATTCGGTTACATACAATGGAATACTAAGCAGCCAAATGAAAGGATGGGGATAGTCTTTGTGTACTGATATGGAAAGAACTTCAGGATGTAGTAAGCAAAAAATAAAAGTAAACTGGAAAATATCAGTGTATAGACTTGCACCATTTGGGGATGAGGCTGGTGCATCTCTGTTTGATTGCATATGTGTAAGAGTGTCTGGTGGGATGTCCAAGACACTAACAACAATGGTTATCTCTTTTGGGGGTAGCAAGAAGAACCTCAGCTGATGGGGGTGGCATGTGAAGAAATTCTATTATATACATTTATTTAATGTAATATTTAAATGTATGACTCCTTCAAAAATTTAAATAAATTTAAATGTGTTGGAAAGTTTTGAAAGTGACACTATAAAACCTATTGACAAGCCAGTGGATATGGCGTGCTGGTACATTTATAAATACACTAGAGGCCCAGTGCACGAATTTGCTCACGGGTGGGATCCCTTGGCCTGGCAGGCGATCAGGGCTGATGGTGGGGGCTGACAACCAGGGGGAGGGACCGACCGCAGGAGGTTGGCCAGCCATGGGAGGTTGGCTGTGGGAGTGCACTGACCACCAGGGGGCAGCCCCTGAGTTGAGCATCTGCCCCCTGGTGGTCAGTGCACATCATAGCAATGAGTCGACCGGTCATTCGGTCACTTAGGCTTTTATACATATAGATTTTTATTAGTTTGCTTTTATGCACATCTTTCCACATGAATAAAGCTATTTGATTTCCAACAGTATCTTCCATGATGGGATAACTTACACAGTGCATATTTTACACTGAGCATTTTTCTATCAAGGGGAAAAAAATAAGTGTCAGTTGTACTAATTAATTAATTCAGGGTTTGAATATGCTTATGTGTTAATAACTAGGAAGAAGCATTAATCCTTTGTCCTTTTTCCTGTGATTCTGCTAAGATTTGTTGACCAGGTATAACGCAAGGTTGACAATTTGCTACACAGTCCATAGTTTTCATTGCATGAAACTGGATTTGTGTGGTATAATTCATGTTATATCCAGACAGGAGTAGGTTTGGTTCAGAAACTTTTCTGGAAGATTCTTTACTTAGCTGGTTTGTCCAGAAAGAATATCAATTGGTTCCTACAGGTTCAAGTTTTTTATTTTCTAATGGTACTTCAGGGGCTTTAGGAAGATGACAAGATGCCTGCTTAGAATAAGCTATATACTATCTACAAACTAGTAAAGCCAAGGATATGTATGTTCCTCATTGTCCTTTCTCCCAAAAATACACAGATCCGACCATAATGCTTCTTACAATAAATTTGCTTTCACTTCTCTAAACGCTTATGGAAATCCTTGTTATAGTGGCTTTACACTGTGTAAACTTAGCTACATTGAAACTAATTTTCCCAGGATTTTTTTCCTATAAGTTTCCAGGTTAGGATTCACCGCAACAGAAATCTGCATGAGATGTGGAAGGCAGAAGTAAAGTAGTTTCAGCCTTTAGCTATAGACTGTGAATGTTGGTTTAGGGTACCAGGCACTGTACACACTTGATAGGCTCTCACTGACCTGTCAGCTCACCTTGTGGGTGTGGGTTGTATCTGGGCCTACACTTCTGTGGCTCCCACCACGTTTCCTCCCTCAGCTTTTCCAGGTCTTGGACTAGGTATGTGTGCAGCTCTGTGGCAAACTGTACCAGCTTTTTCCTTCATATCATCCTCATCAGTGAGGATGGAGGCCTGGAGAGACTGTTGTAGGTTCAAGTACAACTTCCTGGGTTCCTGGTTGTCCTTGTTCTCCTGCACTTCAATGTTAAGTCTTCTTTCCCAGCTGAGTGTGCCAAATTCAGACCCAACACCAGAGAGAGAGACCACAGCCTTGCATAGATTTCTCCACCTGTCCTCACATTTGCATGAAATATCATTAATGAATGAATTAATTAAAGTTCTATAATTAATGCTGTATCCTATATCTCTTATAGTGGTTCTGCTTTTCTGATTGTGCTCTGACTAATGCATTACCCCAAAATGTCCAGAGACATGTCTTTGTGTTGCCATTGCTAACAGCACAGCAAACCTAGGCATTAGTGTCTCCATTTTGCAAGTAAGAAAGCTGACATTGGAAAGAAAAGTCAGCCACAGAGTTGAGAATCTAACTCCAACACTCATATCTTCCCATCATACTATATTGCCATGGCTCCCAAAGTAAGAGGGGAGCATAGTGTAAAAGAATAGTGTCTTAATAACTGAAAAACCAGCCTTCCAAATAGACTAGAGAGAGCATTTCCAGCTCCTAACTCAGAGCACTGGGGCTTCAAATGGCACTTACATTGAGATACGAGATAACGCATCTAGAAGAAAATGCTTTGGGCATCCTGGGCTTGAGAAGATGGGTGACATTAGAATCATAAATTTCTTAACTCTTCTGAATGAGTACAAGGATCAGAGTTGGCCACGTGGTGTTTGACAGAATGAGCTGAGGAATTTGGATTCATTCTATATAGTGCCAAAAGTCTCCTAGAACAATATTCATAAAAATCCCCAAGTACTGAGAATACTAAGAAATGTTTTTCAATGTGGATTTTTGAATGTTTTCTGCTGGTTCCAGCTCTCCTTAGAAACACTGATACAAAGGTAATACCTACACTCTCCGCTGGGTTATTCTAAAATTTTCTATCATCCAAAATTACTAGAAAATGTGATTTTCAAATCTAAATTGAGATTGGCTATGGAAAATGAAAGTCATTGCCAACTAGAAAATATAGAGCAAAAAGAAAAATTCTCTCTTTTATGTATTCATTGAAATGTAGCAGGAAAAGAGTTAGGAAAGAGAGCAGGTCATCTTGGGAATGGGAGATTTCTGGAAAGCCCTGGGCTAGTTCATATCTTGGGACACAGGAGATTCTGAATCAACACAGCAGAGAATTTAATAGAATTTAAAGAATTCTATTAAGTTCACTATAGTGTTGAGAAAATTGTCTTAGTCTGCTCGGGCTGCTATAGCACATACCACAGGCTTAAACAACAGACAATTATTTTCCCACCGTTCTGGAGACTAGAAGTCCATGATCAAGGTGCCAGCCAATTCCATTTCTGGTGAGAGCTCTCCTCCTGGCCTGTGGACAGCCAACTTCTGGTTGTGTGCTCACCTGACCTTTCCTTGGCACATGTGTCTACATGGAGAAAAAGAGAGCAAGCTCTCTGATGTCTTTTTGTAAGGACACTAATTCTATGGGGCCAGGTCCCCACTCTTAAACTGCCTCATTTAACTTGACTTTCTTAGAGGCTCTATCTCCTAATACATCCACAGTGGGGCTAGGACTTCAACATATGTGTTTAGGGAGGACACACATTTTCAGTCCTTAACAAGAGTGAACGTCTATAGAGAGTGATCCAAACTACAGCCTAGCATTCTGTATTTTCCTTGTAAAGCTTATCTAGGTAAAAGGTTCTATTTTTATTAAAGACCATGAGTAAACAAGAGTAACTGAGAAGACCTTGGGGTTTCATCTTTGTGCTTGAACTTCATCCATTTTGTCTTTCACATCAGCATCTCAAATTTCCCCAACATGTTCAGGTTGTAACCCCTCTGATTAAGGAAATAAGGCTTGCCTTATCTTAACAGGCAATTAGTTTTTACAATTAAATAGAGTCATGATTAATGATCTTGCTAATTGTTCTTCCCTGGTGTGCACATTAACACAAGCAGTATGCTCGAAATTCTGAGGAACATTCATTCTTTGAGCCTACTATGCTCCATTGTTGTAGATCCAAAGCTGACAGGGACTCAAACCCTGCCCTCCAGAATCCAGTACAAACGATGTGTGAAGAGACATATTACCACAAGGAAACATCTTGTCAGTTTTCCTGATGTCTGGCACAGCAGCAACATAATGCACACCTTGGCCAATTAATTGCCAATAACCCCAGCAGGCCAGCGACTAAGAAAACAGCACCATGGACATGCAGTAGAGATTCTGAATCATTGGTGGTATGACAGTTTTCTAGAATGTTTTCAAAGCAGGGGAATGTGTTTAAACTTTGGTACAACTACGGAGAAGCCAGAATTTCATTCTAAAAGAAGCTAGGACAGTATTTTCAATTGTCCAGTTAATTGGTTTTGTGTAGAGATCCTACCCATTCTGTTTTGTTTTTTTAATATGTTTTATTGATTTCAGAGAGGAAGGGAGAGGGAGAGTGAGATAGAAACATCAATGATCGGCTGCCTCCTGCACACCCCACACTGGGGATCAAGCTCACAACCCAGGCATGTGCTCTTTTTTTTTTTTTAATATATTTTATTGATTTTTTACAGAGAGGAAGGGAGAGAGATAGAGAGTCAGAAACATCGATGAGAGAGAAACATCGATCAGCCACCTCCTGCACATCTCCCACTGGGGATGTGCCCGCAACCCAGGTACATGCCCTTGACCGGAATCGAACCCGGGACCTTTGAGTCCGCAGGCCGACGCTCTATCCACTGAGCCAAACCGGTTTCGGCATCAGGCATGTGCTCTTGATTAGAATCAAACCTGGGACCCTTCAGTCTGCAGGCCGACACTCTATCCACTGAGCCAAACCAGCCAGGGCCCTACCCATTCTTTAGGAGTCAATTCCTCTGTGAAGCCTCTTTCAGTTCTGACAGCTGGAAGTGATGGTCCCCTCAGAACGCTCCAGGATTCTACTCCACTTAGCGCTATTTATCATGTACTGCTTCCTGATATAATTCCATTCTTATCTATGGAGAGTTTTGCATTCTAAAGTCAAATGTCAGAACTGTAGGATGTTAGTCTAGAAAGTTCTCAGAAAGATCTTTGGATTCAGCTTCTTCCATTTACAGATAAGAAAACGGAGGCCCAGTAAAAGAACAGTCACTGAGAACTTAAGCCTCTCTGAGATGGTGACATTTAACCACAGACTTATTGGGGGTAGAGGGAGTCAGTGCAATATCTCAGGAGGGCACACACCTGGCGTGTAGGCAGAAGGCCTCAGAGCCAGGAAGCTATTGTAGCTGGAGCAAGAGGGAGAGTAGAAGGAGACCTGTTCCAGTGGTGGGGATGGGGTCAAATCCTGTAGGGCATGTTGGCTTACAGGCGTTTACTCTGAGGGAAATGGTAGCCATTGGAAGAGTTTGTTTTTGTGTGTGTGTGTTGGGGACGTTGTGTGTTATTGCTTTTTTGGTCAGCTTTAATGAAGTATAATTTACTTAGAGTAAAATTCACTGATTTTAAGTGTACATTTTAATGACGTGTCAAATGTATATAGTTGAGTAAAGAAAACCATAATCAAGGTATAGAACAGCTTCATTATCCCCAGAAGTTCCCTCACATCCCTTTGGAGTCAATCTCTGTCTCTACTCCCAGCCCTCGGCAACCACTGATCCGATTTCCATTCCTGTATTTTTGCTTTTTCCAGAAATTCATATAAGTGGAATCGTACAGCATGTAACCTTCGTATCTGGCTTCTTTTAGAACAATGCTTTTGAGACTCATCCAAGTTGTTGTATATATCAGTAGTTCATTTTTTTTTTATTGTGGAGTATTCCATTGTATTGATGTACTCATTTGTTTATCCATCTCACAGTTGAAAAATATTTGGATTATTTCTGGGGTTATTATAAAGAAAGCTGCTATAAACACTCGTGTATAAGGTTATGCAGAGTTTTTATTTTTCCTGGGTAAATTCCCTAGCAGTGGAATTTCTGGATCATGTAGGAAGTATAACTTTATAAACAATAACCAAACTATTTTCCAAGGTGAATGTCCATTTTGTATTCCCATCAACAATATATGAGATGGGAATCCTGCATCCTCATCAACACTTGGTATTGCTGGGTTTAAAATGTTAGTTATTCTAATAGGTGGTTTTTAATTGGCATTTTCCTAATGAGTGATGTTTTTGAGCACATATTTCACAAGAGCTTGCTGCCATATCTCTTATTTGATGTCTGTGCAAATCTTTGTTATTTTTAGTCGTTTTACTATTGAGTTGAAAAGTTCTTTATACATGTTTAATACAAGTCCTTTATCAAATATATGTTTTGTCTTTTCATTTTCCAATTCCAGTGTATCTTTTTTTCTTTCATGGTTTGTGCTCTTATGTCCCCTTTAAGAAATCCTTATCTAATCCAAGGTCACAAAGATTTTCTCCTAAAAGGTTTATACTTTTAGGCTTTACATTTAGGTCTATGATCCAATTTCAGTCAAGTTTCCTGAATGGTATACGATAAAGGTTGAGTTTTTCCCCATGTAAGTGTTCATTTGTTCTAGCGTGAGTTGTAGAAAAGATTAGTCTTTATCCATTTACTTACCTGGGCACCTGTGTTGAAAATCAATTGACCAGATATATTTGTGAATCTATTTCTGGTCTATATCTACCTTTATGCCAATACCACAAAGTCTTAATGTTGCTTAATGGTAGGTCTTAAAATCAAGGAGTGTAAGTCTTCCAACTCAGTTATCCTTTTTTAAAACTGGTTTGTCCATTCTAGGTCTTTCACATTTCTATATGGGTTTTATAACTAGATTTTCGATTTCTACAAAAACCCTTTAGAGGGTTGTGAATAAAAGACTTACATGATCTGACTTGCATATGAAAAGGATTACTCTGGTTGCTGTGACTTGCTCAACATCAAAGCCAAGCCTGAACTACCCATTTTACAAGGATATTTCAAATCCATTGGACAAAGTAAAAAATAAACAAGCATCAACACATTAATAACTATTAGGATGTTAAATGCATTTGGACCAGGTTCAGCAAATAAAACTTCTTCATGATTGCCTTTGGTAAATTATTTGATCCTGAAGAGATCTAACTGAGCCCTCCAAAAATGCCTCCCAAAAGTGGAAGACGTAGAAACCAGGATATGGTCCCATGTCCTCTCTCCTTGCCTGGCAGCTGTGTGACTGCAATGGTAACAGTAGTTTTGAAATCAGACTGTTTGGATTTCTCTTGCTATTTTTATAGAATCTTGGTTTTTCCAGAGTTGTATTGGTTTTTAAATGGCAGGAAAATAAATGCTATTCTAATTCATAAATCAGCAGCAGAAGAATTTTGTAGCTTCCCAGATAATCCCGCTGCCCTTTGAGCCTTCATTCCTGCTAACCAGGCAGCGTTTCCTATCTGTGTGTAATGAGGGTGTTCCATATGCAAATAAAACAACATCCCCTCAACACCACCATTAACATTTTTCCCTGATAATATCGCTCATTGATATTGATTCTTCCTTTTCTAAAATCTGACAGTTTCCATCTTTGTTGGTAGAGCGGATCAAACTACAAGTCATTTGGAAGAGCTGCATGGTGTTGCAGGAAAGTCAAAGTTGTCATTTGATTACTAACTGGATGACTTTAGGCAAATCGCATAGCAGAGCTTCATCTTTTCCAATAAAATGCAGCTATCACCATTAACCACCCTTTACCACAAGACTTGTGCGAATCCAGTGTGACAGTGTACATAACAAAAACCTAAGGACTGTGGGGACACAGTATAGAAATGTTGGGCACTAGAATTGCAAACAATAGACAGTGTTGATTCTGTGGACCCACTTGTATATTTTTAAATGTATTGAACTAAGGACAGTGTTTATTGGGTAGCTACAACAGACTTGGGATGGCACAATTACTGTGGGGTAGAATAGAAGTGTAGGTGCCATGCTTACCTCCTCAAAGAGACTGTTACTTAAGCAGGGAGAAAAGTCTTGCACATAAAATAACAAGAGACCTATATTAATAGCTCATATTTGGAAATGCTTTTCAAGTTGCTGATTTTCTTCACATGCTTTTTCTCATCTCATTCTTACAAACAACTGTGTATAGGGATGATATTTTTGTCTTCATTTTACAGATGAGGAAACCTAACCCCAGAAAGCTCAGGTGATTTCTCCAAAGTTATAAAGCTCATCAACAGTGGAGTTGGGACTCAAATCCAGATTATTTTCTGGCTCCTAGTCTGGAAAATCTGTTCGGATGGTTCTCCAACTTGATGTGATGAGATGCAAGTGACTGCAACTTAGACCTGGGTCTAAGACTCTGATCTTTAAACAAATAGCTCAGGTGACTCTCTTGCAGGCAGACTACCCTTGGCTCCCCACATTGACTCTCTGGCAGAAGCAGAGGGCTACCACATGTCTGCACACCGGCATGCTCGGGGTAGTGTTTCTGAGCACAAGCAGTGGATCCAGGCTGCCTGCATTTAAATCCTGCTTTCACTGCTTCTAGCTGGACAAATTCTGTCTCCACTTTGTGCCTCAGTTCCCCACCTATGAAATGGGGGTAATACCAGTGCATACTCACAGGCTTGTGATGAAGATTAAGTAAGTTATTAATTGTAAAGCAAGCAGAACAGTAATGGCATACAACATGCTTTGTTTCTGTGAGAAGGGGAATGTGGCCCATAGGAACACTGCCATGCCAAGGACAGTGGGGGACTGAGATGCAGTGGCCTCCTCCCTCACTGTCAACAACTCCCATTCCTTCATCTCATGCCCTCTCTTTTGATCTTGCTGTTGCTGGCAGCCCTAGGCATCAATTCCCTGGGAGGCAGTCTACAGTTATCTCAGCTTGCAAAGTACCTGGAAGGTTCCAAGGGGCCCTCCAGCCTTAGACTTTGTTCCTTTATCCCATTTAAATCTACTTTCTCTGCTGAAGGAAATAAACCAACACAGTAAAGCTTGCTGATAGCCACTCCATCTGTATTATGGCACACAATGATGGCTGGAAGTTAAAGGTTTGATATATAGGTCTATTTTTTTATTGCCAGTCCCTGCCCCTGAAGAAAGTATTAAAATTTCCAGATGAGTAACCAAACAATAAATAGATGAGACAGTTGCTGTGAATATCTGATTTTTTGCATAATAATGAGATATTGCTGGATAATGCACTCTGCCATCCCCAGTTTGTCTAAATTATCATTTTGATTGGTCAAATGCATAAGAAAGATATACCAATAAAGTCATGTCAAGTGCTCCATTGTAAATTGATGCAGGATGGAGATTTCTGCAGGTCTGCGGTGAGGAGGGGGCAGGGAGAACCAGTTCTTCAGGAAGTAACTTTGGGTGGATGTTTCTTCAGCAAAATCCTAATCAATGCCCTGGCCAGGTGGCTCAGCTGGTTGGAGCATCTTCCCATACACCAAAAGGCTGTGGGTTCCATTCGTGGTCAGGGCACGTACCTGGGTTTCGGGTTCCATCCTGCCTCCCTGCCCCCCTCCTTGTCGGGGTGTATACCAGAGGCAACTGATCAATGTTGCTCTCTCTCCCTCTCTCTCTAAAATCAAAAAACATTTCCTTGGGTGAGGATTAAAAAGAAATCCTAACCAGAGGCATCTGAAATCCTCGTTTCTCCAAGGCCAGATGCATAAACATGAGGTAAACATTTGTATCTTCTAAGGCCTTGTGTGTTGTTTTGGAATTGAAAAGAAGAACCAAATTTAGAAAAGAAGGGTTGTTCTAGGACATCCAGGTTTGTTTTGTGTGGAACATTTTCCCCTTGGTTTTGCATCCCTGAGCTATAACTTCAGAGTGTTAATAGAACTTTTGAAACAGAAAGACCTGTCATTGGGGAATGTGATATCAATACATCCCAATAGCTCTTTTGCGACTTTAAAAAACAAAAAAAGGAAGAATTCTATCAGTTCTAAATTGGGGTAGAAACTAAAATTGCCTGAAGTACACTGACTCACAACTACTCTTTCTTCTTGCTTATGTAACACTTGGTTTAATGTTTGGTAATTTATCCTGGATTTTTGTTGTTGTTGTTAATCCTCACCTGAGGATATTTTCTCCACCAATTCCCAGAGAGAGAGAAACATCGATGTGAGAGAGACACATGGATTGATTGCCTCCCACACGCGCCCAGACTGGGGCCAGGGATTGAGCCTACAACGGAGGCAGGAGCTCCTGACCAGAATCAAACCAGGGACCCCCTCAGTCCATGGGCTGATGCTTTATCCACTGAGCCAAAATGGCCAGGGCATGAATTTTATTTTTAAACTTTTCCTGTTGCTGGGTTGAACTGGTATTTTCATCCTTTATTCTGATTTAAGTTTTCTGTGGCCTGGTCTATGAACTCCATGAGGTGAGGAACTACATCTTGGCTTGACTTATAAGCTATGGGGGATTTGCACATAGTAGGTGCTCAAACAGAACACAGGCCTAGCACTCAGATAGTCTAGGATTGCTAAACACATATCATGTTTTGAAATTTTCAAAACAATAACCAAACATAGGATAATGCAGAATCTATTACAAATAAACATGGCAGTCATTTATCAAGCACCAACCATGGGCCATGCACCATACAGACATTATTAGCTCATTGACTGTGTACATCTTGGTGAAGAGGAAACTCTTGCTCCTGTTTTGCAGGGAAAGAAACTGAGGCTCGAAAATGCTTGTTAGTTGGGCCAACGTGACACAGTCAGCAGGTGAACTTGCATCCATCCCACTCTAAGATTCCTTTCTGTAAGCCACACATTCTTCCTGTTATCATGATTAGATTACATTACTCTATCCTCTTTTGTCTCTCAGATTTCTGGTCAGCAACCGAGCTGATGGGCTCCCTGACAGTGAGTCACCTCAGCCATGAGGATTGGGGATGGCCATCTTCAGAAATCCCACATATCTAAGGGGCTATTAGCAAAGTTGAGCCAGAGAACCTTCTTAGACTGATGGAGCTGAACTTTCCTGGAAGTCAGGCTGCACACAGTCTTGTAGAAGGATATTCTGCTTAAATGGAAAAAATGCATGGAGGGAAAACTGGGATTTTCTTTAAAACAAACAAACAAAAAAGATAATAAACCTGTAAAGAAATCCCTAGATGCATATAATTTGGACATGTCTCAAAAATCTGTAGATTATATAATGTGATGAGTTTGGTATTGAAAGGAAACCATTGCAATCTCAAGGAAAGAATCTTTTGTTAGATTTATTTGCTATAATTAATTTGTTATTAATTAATGACACTTTGAGAATCATTTGAGGAAAAAGATACAAAATATGACCTAGACCAGGAATAATGTCTTTCCTGTATTAGTCTCGTTACCATTGGAGATACCCGTTATTCTGACAGAGACTATTTATAGCTCATTGCTTTAGGCTCGCTGTATTGTATCTGTATGCACCTCCCCACACCCACTCTTCTCTCCTCACCCAAAGAGTTTCTTGAAGGCATAGAGTACTATTTTCCAAGACTGAGCAAAATATGTGACCAGAGAAGGTAAATATAAATGTGGTATAATAAAAAAGAAATATGTGGTTTTTGCCCCTGCCTCCTGGCACAGAGCTCCTAAAACCCTTGGAATTCATTGTCTTTAAAGTGCTAATGAGATGACTCATGGGGGGAACCCCTAGATAGCTTCTCGATGGAGGCTTGTCACCAGAAAAACCAACTAAGTGGTTACGGTATTAGAACTTTCAGTCCCACCTCTGGAGAGGGGAGAGGGGCTGGAGATTGAATTCAGTCACCAACGTTTAATGATTTAATTAACCAGGCCGATGTAATAAGACTTCCATTACAACCTCTAAATGGAAGGGATTTAGGGAGCTTCCAGATTGGTGCTGAGGAGGTGGCATTACCAGAGAAGGCATGGAAAGGCTGTGCCCACTCCCCACCTCCAAATACCTTGCCCCTTGCCCTATGCATTTCTTCACTTAGCTGTTCCTGAGTCGTGTCCTTTATATTAAACCGGAGTGTTGTTCTAGCAAATTATTGAACATGAAGGGGTTGTTGTGGGA
Organism: Myotis lucifugus; assembly: GCF_000147115.1. Taxonomy (NCBI): domain Eukaryota; kingdom Metazoa; phylum Chordata; class Mammalia; order Chiroptera; family Vespertilionidae; genus Myotis; species Myotis lucifugus. The sequence goes on from NW_005871252.1 coordinate 2,188,331, forward strand.
ACCCCTGAATTTGCAATCAGCTGAGCAAGCAAAAGTGCAGGTGGCCTGGGGACACCATTTGCAGCTGGTGCTGAAGTGGGGGCAGTCTTGTGGGACTGAACCCTCTATCTCTGCATGGGGTCTACACTAGCTCTGGGGAGCTAGTCTCAGAATTAAATTGAATTGTAGGACACTCATTTAGTATTGGAGAATCAAAGAATTGGTTGTCCTTTGGAAAGGACACACCATTTGGTATCAGGAAAACATGATGTTTTAGGAAGGAAGGAAGGAAGGAAGGAAGGAAGGAAGGAAGGAAGGAAGGAAGGAAGGAAGGAAGGAAGGAAGGAAGAAAGGGGAAGGAAGGAAGGAAGGAAGGAAGGAAGGAAGGAAGGAAGGAAGGAAGGAAGGAAGGAAGGAAGGAAGGGAAGGAAGGAAGGAAGGAAAGAAGGAAAGAAGGAAGGGAAGGAGGGAGGGAAGAAAGAATTTTTGTTACCTAGTGCATTTTAGTCACAATAAATGAAAACCTGATTCACACTGACTTCAATAGTAAAGGGAGCTAACTGGTTCATTATATTTCAGGTCCAGGGCAGGACTGGCATCAGGCAGTGCTCTTTAGAGTAGCTCATTAATGTCCAATAGACTGTTCTTCCTGCCAGGCGCACTGCATCTTATAGTGGTTTCCCTGGGGTCCCCAAGACGGCAATCAGCAACTCCCAGCCACTTCTCATCAATTCTGGCAGGACAGACTGTCTTTGTGGAAGCATTTCTGTCAAAATTCTGAAAACCACTCTGATTGGACCAACTGAAGTCACATGCACATTTCTGACTAATCACTGTGCCTGGGGACGCCCTGATTGGCTTAGTATAGGTTATTTGGTAGCAGCAGCTTTCTTATCACTTATGCACTCCCAAACTGAAACTAGAGGTTTTAGAAAGGGAAGAACAGATCCTGCAAAGGCAACCAGCTAATCTCCATTCTAAGATTTGGAATGTTGCTTTATATGACATAACAAGTAATATAGTTCATTTGTTTACTACCTAATGCAAAATATTTTAATCAGCTAATCTCTGGCAAATGTTATATTTAGGAGAGGTCTGGTTAGTTTACCATAAACTAACTATGTAGTATATCACATATTAGATCAAACCAAAGGTGTGTTTGGTGGTACTTTGTACTAGTGAATGATACAGCCTGAGCCTGTTGTTTACTATCACATATCTATTGATCTGTGTGAGCAAATGGAGAAATATAAGCACATATTGAGAGTGTGACAGACTTTCAATGTTTGATACAAAGCTCTGTAACTAGCTTTGAATACATTTAATAGCCCCCAAATTCACAATCAAATGGATTATTACTTAATGAAAATCTAGACTTCATCTTGACCTTTTGCCAAATTTATGGTTCATTACCACCCAATAAACATAGGTATGATAGCAAAAATTTCACAGATCAATTGGCACTCCATGTTTTTAGCTCTGGGGTTGGCAAACTTTTTCTTAAAGGGCCAGATAACAAATATTTTAGGCTTTGTGAGCCATATGGTCTGTGTTGCAACTTAATTCTGCTATAGTACAAAAAGCAGTCACAGACAATATATAAATGACTGAATATGGCTGTATACCAATAAAACTATATATATATATATACATATATATTCACCAAAATTGAAATTTCATATAATTGTCATGTGTCATGAAACATTCTTAATCTTTTTTCAAGTATTTAAATGATAGAAATGGTAAAAAATAATAAAATAAATTTTTTATAGTTCATAGGCTGTACAAAAATAAGTGGCAAGCTGGTTTTGGCTCATGGACTATAATTTGCCAACCCCCATTTTAGCTCAGTGCTGCAAAACTATGAAATTTATGAAAATGGCATTACCTAAACCAATAAGTTGCATATTCACCATAAAATGTCATTCTACTTTGCATATAGGTTATGTAAGTTTAATCATTATTTTTTTGTCCCTTTCACTAAACTTTGGATACCATTGAATGATTCAAAGTTTCTAGAATTCACACTTTTACTTTTAAACTTATAAAGATTTAAACTTTTTGAAGAAACATGGAAGTGATTTCAGGCTGTGGGACAGCTTCAAGGTTAGGCTGCATCTTTATTGGAGCTAGTGCAGGCTTAGAACTCTTACCCAAACTCAGCATTTCCCTCTCAAGGTCACTTGCTCTCCACTAGCCCTATTTCCATCAATGAAGCCTCATTGCTAGTTGACCAGGATTGAATCTTCAGAGTCATTATATTGCGAGCATGCTATAGGAATCCTACTCAGTGTGAGGGATTCTATGTTGTGGACCTGCCTCCAGGGTCTTGGGAATGGGGCATGACCCTTAGCTGGCCATATCTCCTCAGCTACAGTGATTAATTTAGAAATGGGCTGGTGACCCAAAGAGAAACAATCATGCTTCTTCCTAGAACTTTTGTTAGAACTATCGGGTTGAATTGGGTTTCTCTTACTTGTGACCTAAAGAATCCTGACTAACTGAATTGCCATTTAATTCTTTTGAGTCTTACTTCTCCTTCCCAGCACCTCCCACTCCCACTATCTAGTTTGTCACTATGTCCTCTAAATTATTGGCTATGTCTTTTGAACCCATCCCTTTCTCTCTGTTCTTAATTATTTCACCATCACCTCCTTCTATTTCTCACAGTAGCCTCATGGTATCCTATCCAATAAATATTTTTTAAAATATATTTTTATTGATTTCAGAGAGAAAGGGAGAGGGAGAGGGAGATAGAAACATCAATGGTGAGAGAGAATCATTGATTGGCTGTCTCCTGCATGCCCCACACCAGGGATTGAACCCGCAACCCAGGCATGTGGCCTGACCAGGAATCGAATCATGACCTCCTGGTTCATAGGTCAATGCTCAACCACCATACCACACTGGCCTAGCCAATAAATATTTTTTGAAGCTATATGTTACAATGGCAGGAGAATAGATTGGCAAGAACACTGGATATAGAGTCAGGTAGAACCTGGGTTTGAATCTTATTCAGCCCCTTACCAGAAAATGAAACTCCTTCAGGTAATAGTTTCTCAGTTTGTATAATAAGAAATACCTCATAGGTTGATGTGAGGATTAAAGGTGAAAAACGTACGTGAATCAGAGAGTAAAATACACAGTCAGCGCCTTAGAAACAAGACTTCCTATTGGGTGAAAGGAACTATAAAAGACCTGTCTGGAATTCAGCTCTCCTTTCCATGGGACTTGCTCCCATTCCACCCACCTTCCTCATCACTTCCTATCAACTGTGCAGCCTCATTATTCATAAATTTCCTAAGACCTTCACTAGCCACACAGACTCTTCACTCTGGTCCCCAAAACCTTCCACCTTCTCTCTCCACCATGAGGCCTCTTTTCTACCAAGCGACCTCTTCACTGTCTGACAGATACACCAGCTGAAGTTCTTATGCTAATAAACTTGAGTTTGAGCTGTTTGCCTTCACCCAGTCCTAAACCCCAAATCCTCTCTAGGCCTGCTATTCCTCCTCTTCACCCTTCTCCTTCTCAGATCTCGCATAGAACCTGTTCTGCCATCTAGGTATGTTCTCCATGTGTGCCCTCCCCTCCTCTTCCTGGAGATCAGGGCTTGTTGGGTATATTGCTTAACCATTTCCCCGCTGCTCAGCTCCTAGCACATGCCTAGTGGTGTGCTCATGCCCAGTGTTCCATAAGCAAGAAACACAGACTTTCAGAGCTAATGAATTAAGTGACCCAGGATCATAAGCACACTATTACTCAGGATTCAGTCTGGAAGACATAAATCAGACTAGATATTTAAAATACAATAAATTTGCTACAGGGAGTCAGTTACATGGGTGTTTGTAGGCTTAGAGCACAAAAAAGGAACACTGAGAAAATACCAAAATAGTAACTCAGGAAGCAGCTACCACTCCTGGGACCACAGAACAGAAGGGGAGAAGATGCAGATGGCAGAACCTAGCAGTGTAGAGAAAGGGCCTCATAGAGCTGAGACGCAGACCTGAGGAGGGGATGCTGTCCTGCTGATACCGGTGCCCTGGAAGGCCAGAGAGGGACCTTGAGGAACTGGTGCTCAGAACTCAACTGGCACAACTCAGGCGGCCTGGTGAGGCTCGCTCTGGAGGTGCTGAACGAAGGTGAAGGTTGGAGCCAAAGCCACTGTGGGAGGGAAGCTGACAGAAAGAGCAAAACCAGGAGGGAGGTTCCTTCTCTCCTCCTCTCTCCTTCCAACATTCCTTTGGGATTTCCGGTTTGCAGGAACTTACAAGAAGCCAGCTGGCAAAAGAGTTTAGGACATAAAAATTTCAGAACAAAGTATGGAGGACTGATTTTGGAGCTGAGAAAGGACAGGTCAATAACCAGCTCAACATTTCTAATACAACTAACATTTTGAGGAAGACAATAAGGCTCCGAGAGCTTCAGTGATTTGTTCTGCACCTCCTCTTTAAATCGTTGAGTCCATGGTCTTAATCTACCCCTTAGGAATGGTGCTGTTATTTTTATTTTATGAGGAGATAGTACCCAAACTTGATAAATTGTGAGAATATGTGTCTACTTCTCCTTTCTCTTTTGGCCATTTTACGCTGATTAATGGCATGTAGTATATGCCATGTAGGACCACATATGTTGTTTTGAACAATTAGAAAAAAGTTTACTGCTTTGCCACGTTTATTGGTTCTAAGTCAGGATATTTTTATAAGGTTCAGGAAGGGCATGTGAATCAGCCTCCACAACAGCATACGAATTTCCAGTTACCACCAAGCTGTTGGGGGCAAGGGCACCTCAACATCATTCTGAAAAACATAACAAACTCTAGCAGAAACCATCACAGAACACTTCTACTCCAAAGTGGTAGCAGATTTTCTTTTCTTTTTCTGTAAGAAAGTTGGTAAATGAAGGCAAAACAAGAATATCTCCTAACCATATTATTTGTATCTAAAAGAATCTTCTCCAAGTCTCCCCTTTCCTGTACCATCTGTCAAACCCCAAGGAACATGGACTTTCATGGACATCAATCCCAGAGGACTGGCAATTGACTGGCTTTGCCATGCATGGATGGACATTCTGAAACTTAATAGAACAGGATAAGGGAGGAAGGGGCAAAAAAGCAGCCTGAGCTTTGAAGTTGGATCCATCAAGATGAGGTGGGCTGCAGTGACTCCAAAGACTGAGCATGGACATTTGATTAGTGGCCTTAGGACCTCTTGTAGGGGGGCTTATGTGCAGTGCAGAGAGGCCAAAACACAACCACCAAACCAGGTTGAGGTGATCAAGAACCTTGGGTGAACTACACTGGCATTCTCGGCAAGCATAGCTATGTTAGGAAAAGACTGAGATTCCAAACACACAGCAAACCCAAGTATAAAAACATACAATTTCCTCAGGAGTCACAACTGAGGCCTGTGGTCAAAAAGGAGGCTGGAACTGGACAGGAAATGCAAAGATACACGACCTTCTTAAAATGCACAATATGAGAGTACCCAAGCATACTTGTAGAAAGTACCACTAAAGAAATTTGAGCATTAAAAGAAAACACCAAATATCGACTCCTTCGATATTTGGTTCCATCATCAACAACAAAAATTCTATTTACTGAGATAGAAAGTTACATGAATCTTATCCTTCCTTCCCCTCTCTGTTCCCTCTTTTCTTCTTTCTCAAATCACATTGAAAGTACAAAAATGGTACTTTCCCCCCTTCTCATTCATTTTATTAAGGGAATAAAAAGACACATAGGTCAGAAATTTTCTTTTAACTACAGGAACACATCCCTGCTTAGATTTCATCTCAGCTACCCTCATTCCCAAAAGATTTGAGTTAATCATAAATGGATCCAGGCTGGTAGGCTATACTTTGAGGTCCATCTTTATTTTCTGAAGGTGAGGGGGTGGGGAGTATTCCATTGTGCCTTTTTGGGTATCTGATCTGATGAGATTAAAGATAAAAAATTCCTGTGATCATAGAGGGATATTTTGGGTTCTATTGAAGTGGTTTTCCCTGCTTCCCATCCACATAAGTTAAATAGAAGATAGTTTGGGAATAAATTGCAAGTTAGTAATGTAGTGAATCATAATTCATCAAAAAGCTGGGAAGGGTCAGAGAAGTAAAAAAAGAATTCTCCGTGAAAATTATCTTGTGTCTGAGATAGTTGGCTTAAAACCCTTTCTGTCTGCAGACCTGAATGAACTTGTTATATAGCCCCTGAATCTGGAAAATCATGTGAGCTGCTGCCTTTAGTAACAAGTGTCTTTATATTAAACCAACTTGTATTAGGGTCCATTGGGCATTGATACCACTTACTAGCCAGATTAGTTAAATGCCCTGTGCCTCAATATCCCTCTCTGTAAAATGAGCATAAGCACCACTCATAAGCTTGTTGTTAGGATTAAATGAGTAAATATTTGTAAAGAACTCAGAACAGTACCTGGTACCTGGTAAATGCTGTGTAGGTCTTTATTAAATATTTAGAAGTGGCAGAGAAGTAGCTTGTGCCATTGATTGGTGGGGAAAAGAAGACTAAGTGTGCCCCAATTTTGTACACTCACAACCTATATAATCTTATTAACCAATGTCACCCCAATACACTTAATTAAAATGTTTTTAAAAAGTGCCCTGATTTTTGTTAACCGCCCCTATGTGACCAGCTATCACACTGTTTGTGCACATGACTTTTCAGCAATCTTAATAACATTTTGTCAACATCGTATCTTAAGATCTATGAAAAGGCCCACTTTGGGAGAATATGCAGGAAAAGAAGCAACAGTTCCCCTTGCCATAGCAACCCTTATTCAGACAGGGACCATTTGAAGGTTAGAAAGTAGCATGAAAAATAGACCTTCCCTCTTCGAGTCTGCAATCTGTCCTGAAGAACTTAAAACTAAATTCTTTTCAGACAGGACGATGTCTTACAGGTATTTTTACTTTGCTACTCCCCTGTCCTAGCCGGTAATAGTAACTGAAGTTTGCAAGACACTTCAAAGCACTTTCACCTACTCTGCTCCACTTGATCGCCCAGACAAGCCTTTGAGGGCACCCTTGTTCTCCTAAGAGAGACAGGTAACTGAGCGCTAAGGAGACTTGTTCAGAACCATTTAGGTAAAATGTGATAAAACTAGAACTCAAATTCAGGTCTTCCGATGAAAACATTTTCTTGAAAAATCTTGTTTGGGCAGGTCAAATTGGGTTGAATCAGACCGGGTTGAACTGGCTTGCACTGAATTACAAGGACATGTGGTCAGATATCATAGGGGACCCTTTTAAAGGACCACGCTCACAGAAGCATCACATCTTCATCCAGCTTCTCCTCTTCCTCGCAGCCTTCCCTTTCCTCTGCTCTTACCATGCCAAGCTGAGGGTAGGAATGATCAGCTCCAGGGCAGCGGGGTAGTTTGGGGAATATGAAAAAGTAAGTGTGAATAAATTCCTTTAGACCTTTTTGCATTTCCCACCCAAAGCCATTAATTCCAAATCAGAAGAATGAGTTCAGCCACAGTCAGTGGTGATGGCACTTATCCTGCTTGTTCGCATTCCTGGGTGTCCTCCGACCCAAAAGCCTCCATCAGCGCCTGTGTCCCCATGTCATGCCTCACACAGTGTTAAGCTACTTTATTAAAAACAAGTAAGATCTCAAGAGAGGGGAAATCTGACATGGAAGTGTCACATAAGAAAGCCACGATGAAATGCTACAACAAGGTGACAAAATATGAAGCTCCAGTTCTTTGCCATCCCTCCACCCCCCACCACCCACCCCCCACTCATCTCCCACCTTGAGAATTAGCCACCGAAGGACAGCTGAAGAAATGACATAGTCAACACCTCCTGTGGGCCTGGACCCTCTAGGCTTATCTACCTGAAAAACTGTTTTCAGTTTCAGGGAAGGTATTAGAGACTTAAGAAATGGTTCGGGTGGAGGGTGGATCCCTTTCTCTTTAGACCTGGGTCTGAGCAGTGACCATTCCCTATAGTTACACAAACTACCCAGGACCCCCACTTAAAAGGTGCAGCTGGTCATGCTGTGTAAACTGGATGAAAGTGATGTGAGCCGACATGGTCAGATAAAAGTCTTCATTCTGACAACTGGCGGATACTCAGGTGCTCAGAGTTTGCCTGTTGTATGAAACCATTCTTGGCTGTAATGTCTCTCCACGGAGCTGCTCTAATGACCTTTCATCAATATATTTGTGATTTTTGACATTTAGTGCCATTTGTCTGGCATTGGAGGTGGGACTGAGCTTATGTTTTACTTTCAGAACCTGACTTTGGTTTGTTAAAGTATTTGGATATATCAGTAAGATTATAATCAGTAAGGAATATATCAGTAAGATTCCCCAAGTGAGTAAGATAAAGGAATTGGTTTACCTGGAATCTCTCAGGGCCTTCCCAACTCTAACATTCAGTGTCTTTACAATTCTAAGTTGAGGTACTATTGCTCTGGGACCCTAGGTAGAGGGCAGACAGCAGTGGAAATGTAAGGACCAACGTTAAAATCCTAAATTAAACTACATCATTGAATGTGCAGGGAGCTGTTAGGGAATTTCACATGCCAGAGCTAATGTATTTTACATCCTTGGAAACAGTATTTAGTTAGGTATAAAAGATGTTCACTGCAACAATCTTTGTATTAGCAAACACAAAACTAAAACAAATAGACAAACCTAAAATCATTCAAATGCCCCAAGCAGGCATTTAGATTTCCACTCAGTTGGCGTACTGTATACAACGGGTAAAATCGATGGAAATGAAAACTATGTATTGCCATGTTATGAAAACATGGGAATTGCTTAAACAGTGCTGGAGAAAAACAAGATATACAATTGTATGTATAATGACTGTAATTATGGAAAATCTTGAAAGGAGAAATGGATTCTTTTAAAACACACAGAAAAATATAGAAAAAATTCTATAGTATAGTTGTATACTTACAGTAAAGACTGAATTTCTAAATGAAATAAAACAGAATAAAACCTATTTTAAATTTAGAAATCAATATACATCTCTCCATAAGACCCACCATATCTCACTGCAGTAAAATTCAAGTAATTATTTTATATGATTTATTCAGCATCTGTCATTTTAAGAATTGGATAATGTTTGGCTACACAGCAAAGGATAATGAGCAACATAATTAATCAAATTGCTGTTGATATTTCTATGTCAAAGTTAATCATTTCATTTTCTTCTTTTATGGGAGGCGTTCTCCTCTTCTTAAAACCAGTAGCATCCACAAGTAAATTTAAATGTATTTCACGTGTTTAGTTGTACAAAACTTGGTATCACAGCTGAAAACTACAGTCAATGCCTCATTTGCCGGCGCCGGGACAAAGGCAGGCAGCTTCTACCTGAGCTAAATTAACACACTGTTTTCAGAACCACTCTTCATTCAGTCAGTTGCTCTTCTGTGCTGAGGACAAGGATCCCGTATTTACATGATTTGTACTAATCTGACAGTCATCAGATTCCATCCCTGCCTGTTCTCCCACCCTCCCACCAACACACACTTGCTGGCATCTCCCAGGCAGTCACAGGAAGAGTTCATTCAGTCCGACGACCCCATTGAACATGGACATTTTGGATAGTCAGTCACTTGTCAGTTTTTCTGATTTGAAATCATGGCCAGAATCTTGACAAAGACCATTATTTCAGCTTTTGTTTTGGGGTTTTTGTTTGTTAGTTTATTTGTTTTTGTTTTGTTTTGTAGCAGACATTAAATATCATGGCACTCAGGGTAATGGGGAACTTTTCCCTACTCATTTTATTGTTATGAACAGACCCTCAGTCTTGCAAACATATGTAAATAAATAAAAGATGTGTTGGTATTTCCAAGTGAGCCAGACATTTGCAGCTGTTTCACTCACTGCAGCAGGTCTAGAGGGGAGTTTTCCTGTTGTGTGAAACCATCGATGGCTGTAATGTCTCTCCAAGGAGCTGCTCTAATTAATGCAAAGCACTCTGCTTACTACTTAATAAATACTTAGCTTCCTCTAAGTGGCACCACATTAAGATCCTTTATTGAACATTTTCTCTATGCGCTACTATGTGCTGGAATCATCAGACCAATACGTTGGATTTCAGGAAGGAGGGGGAGAGAAATCTACAGCAAAAGCAGACTTTGGGGATAATTATTTCTGCAAACCAACACCTCTTTCTGTACTTTATATCTGAGTAAACCCAGTCAACAGGGAACACGCTGGGGAAGAAATTAATTGAGTAATTAAAAATATACAGGCTGCAAAACCTGCATCGGAACCACAATGTCTCCAGACAACAGATACTTAAAGAATGGTTTTTATCTGCGAACTCACTCTGTTTTAATGAACACTCCTTCAAAATCTTGCAACCAATTTGACAATGGTTATTTGCCAACATAGGCCAAAGGAGGCTGCCTCCAAAGAAGAACCCTTTGTCCGTATGTTCTTGAAAAGGTTCTGGAAGGAAAATTTTCCAAGGAAGTTTTTATTCAGCCAACTAGAATTTTCCTTGGATAATTGCTGATTAGCCCATTATCAGTTTGGGTGAGTTGGATAGCTGTGGGCATTAAAACAACCAACTCTTTCTTTAATAACCTTTTTTTGTTTCCATAGGTCTGAGTCACTAGCCCAGACACCATCCCCTGAATTAAATGAAGAATAGTGTCAAATAGGAACTTATAAACCTTAAGGCTAAACTGAAAAGTGTTCAAAGTTTTGATGTACCTGGAGAAAGTACTAGGCAAAACGTTACAATAGACTAGAAAACCCATTGCGTATTTTCACCTTCTGATCAGATGTCACTTAGACTTCAAGTTTGAGAAAAACTGGTTCATTCCTCTACAATCACACCGAAAAAGCCGAGAAGTCTACCTTTTTATTTCTCCCTGCTCTGTCCCTAGAAGTGGCTCTAGTGTTCACTGTAAATTTTCTAAGATGTTGACACATAAAAGTCTATGAAGTTCACCAACACAAAAATGTCAACCATCGAAGACAAGGCTCACAAAATTATCTTAATCACCACTGACACCTGTGGCTTGTCCCCCCCTCCCCTTCCCGCCCCGCCAAGAATAGGAAATCGCTTGGAAAATCTAACCACAGTATCTCCTCTCTAGATTTTTGCATAAAAAGTTCACCATCACAGTGAGCTCAGAAGGTGGTGGTGGTGGTGGTGGTCGTGTGTGTGTGTGTGTGTGTGTGTGTGTGTGTGTGTGTGTGTGTGTAGAGAAAGAGAGAGAGAGGGGGGCGGGAGAGAATATCAAGCAGGTGAGGTTGAAAGCTCAGCTTTCAAGTCTGTTGTGACACCAATGACCAGATATTAGTTGAAAGAAGAAAACTGGATGACCCAGATGCAATTTCGATCTTTGAAAACAAGCTGTTTACATAATCCATGCCAAGCAAGGAGGTGAGAGACTTGGAGATGTGTGTGACATAATGATGTTTATATTGATGTAGATAAAGATTTGTTTAAACCGAAGTTATTAACTCAGCCCTGAGTGTTAGTCCATCACCCAGAGCTCCTTGGGAATCCGGAGGCCCACACTGCCACCCCCGCTCACTGTCTGCCCCTCCCCCACTTTTCAGAAGCCAGAGGATGCCCGCTGCATCTTGCACTGTAGTGCAAACGGATCCCCGCAAAGGGAGAGGAAGATAAAATGAATTTAAATTCCAAAGGGGTTCCAGTGCCGGTTTCCTAGTCCCCGAGTCAGCAATGTGTTTGTGAAAATTCAGCCTTTTTGTCTCCCAGTAAAAAGGAGCTAAATCTACATCGGTGGCCCAGTCTCGGGTTGCTATTCTTTGCATTTTCTATTCGAGTGAATGAGAGTGAATGAAGTGGCCGGGACCCTCCATTTGATCTACTCAATTGCATAAAGTGACAGAATTCTAATATATTTGTTTAATGCTCTTCAATGGGCTTTCACTTTTTTTGCTTGCAAATGAAGCATCTGTGGGCCAAGTTTCGTCCCCCTTTAACACGGGGACATATTTCATAACTCAGGCCGTGGTTTGAAGTGATCTTGAGAGGAGTTTTAGACTCAAAAAGTGGAAAATAAAGAAACAGATGTGAAGTTATTGTAGATTCCTAGAGTGGGCTCTGGGGCTATTGTGCCCCCACGGCGGGCGGTCCCGGGGCTGTGCCTTTCATGCTGTAATTGAAACATATTAATTAGATAATTTGTTGTTAGTTTAAAAGAAACAAATGCATCCCCTTTGAGGCTTCACAGCCGGTGGGGTGGGTTGTTTTTGTTTTGCTTTTTGTTTTGTTTGGGTGTCTCTGTGCATATGTGGCATTTAGGAAGAAAAAAAATGACATTTATGTTAAGAATTTGAGAGCAGACCCAGATCCTTTCCGTTTCTTAAATGGATACCTTGTAACGGGGAGTTGCCATTTGTGAAAGTAAAACCCTTCCCTCCCCTCCCCACATTGCATGAGCTAATGGAAAACCTTCTGTTTGCAGTACTTCATTAGATTCCTGGTCCTCCCCCCCCCCCGCCCCCACCCGCAGCTTCACCCCTCTCCAGCACCTGGCCACATTTATGCTTCCAAACACTCAATGTTCCTGTCTCTTTCAAAGGCATTGAACTCGCTGCTGTAATATTTAAGCCATTCTGAGGATCATTCACTAGCACCTTCTGCTAGTCTTACACCTTCC
>NW_005871252.1:2219062-2229993 GCF_000147115.1 Myotis lucifugus
AAAGAGTCTTGATTTGATAACTGAGAGGTTGTGGAACATTACCCTAAGAGCTGTACATTGTAAGAAATGTAGCCCGGGACAATGAGGGACAGTCCTGGGATGTGCTTAGCAGGGAAAATAGCACTGGTGGCTTTCCATCTGGCTTTGACTTAATGACTACATTATTTTAATTTTCCCTACATTTTAAATCTCTGATTTCTTCAAGACAAGAACACCTTAATTTTCCCTCATCGCATCTGTCTGCTCATTAGTGTGCATGTTTTCCTTTGTCAGCAGTTGGCTACCAGATGAAGTTTAGATAAATGGTCGTCAGCTTACCTTATAGTTGTTTTATGATGGGGTTTGGATGGAAGAGTTGCAGCAGATACTCCCAATAAGAAGGCTGCTCTCTCTCTCTCTGTGGTTCATTGAACCCATATGGATCAGAACAGCTGGAAGGATAGATTTGCTACCTGAGGCCAACAATTGTGTCGCCAACCGTGACTCCCACTTGCTGACCCTTGTATAATGCATTGCACTTGAAGAAATGTTGATCACTCCTTTCCATTTTGTGATGGATGGTGTTATTTAAGACTGATAGTTTTGTAAATCGTTGGTGACTTTCCACATCTCACAGATGTGAGTGAGGCAGATAGTCAATAAATAATGCCATGTTCTAGAGCAGTGGTTCTCAACCTTCCTAATGCCACGACCCTTTAATACAGTTCCTCATGTTGTGGTGACCCCCAACCATAAAATTATTTTAGTTGCTACTTCATAACTGTAATTTTGCTACTGTTATGAATCGTAATGTAAATATCTGATATGCAGGATGTATTTTCATTGTTACAAATTGAACATAATTAAAGCATAGTGATTAATCACAAAAACAATATGTAATTATATATGTGTTTTCCAATGGTCTTAGGCGACCTCTGTGAAAGGGTTGTTTGACCCCCAAAGGGGTCACGACCCACAGGTTGAGAACCGCTGTTCTAGAGGAACGTGCACTGCTCTCCACCATGTGGGCTAAATTGTCCTGCAGGTGTGAAGGTAGCTCAGACCTGGAATGGAAAATCTTCTAGAAAAAAAAGTTTTTGGCTGGTATGCATCTTTCCAGGCCTGTGTTGTAAGATTGCTTTGTATGAGATGTTTGATTCCTAGGCTAGCTCCTGAAAGCACCTGCATCACCTAGAATGCAAAGCTTGTGAGGACAATGCTCTACTGACTTAGATTCACCCACTCAGGCTGGGGTGGTGGGTGCCACATCAAAAAAGGTGATTTTCTTTGATCGTGTAACATCAAGTGAGCCATCCACAGAGAGCTGTCTGAAAGGACTGTCATGGTTGACATCATTAAACTTTTAGATCATCCACATGACTCCCCTGGCACTGAGTCCATGCTCCCAAGCAACCCTCCAGTTACAACGTGGTCTTCCAAGCAGCCCTGTCTCCAAGGAGAGTACAGGGCAGACAAATCAAACGCGGTGTTCCATTCATGTCCTAGTCAATATACATGACAGGCATATTTTTCATTATATGAATGAATAAAGCGTCATCAAGTTGAAAAATGAATAATTTCAGTTAAGTAGCTTTCACTTTATAAACAGGTTGAATATAGTCCTTACGTTCTTGATGCATTCATTTGTACAGGAAGAAGGAAAATGAAGCACCAGAGTGGTTTCAGCACTTCGTTGGATACCCTTTAGCACAGCTTTCCAGTTGTTGCGTGTGTTTTCTCTTCCCGAGCATGTGGTAAGTTGCCTCTGGTGAGACCCATTTTTACTACTATTTTTGTATATGGTCTAGTACATAGTACAATGCTGGGGACATACTTTATAGTCACTTAAAACATTTCACTTGTTTTCTGACTCCCCTAATATATTGAATTAATTAATTAAAGTAAAGAGACATTTATAAAGATGGAGAACAGTCTACTTCAAGTACAGTGGAGTGCTGTGAAATAAGAACTTGGTTGACTTATAGCATGAAGTACAGTGGGGCCACCTGTCGTAAGTCTCCATTACTGTGTAATCCATGATGCCTTTTTCTAAAGGAGCAATTATTGTGAGTTCCAATATATGTGTGTGCCTTACAGAGCAACAGTAGAGGTTACAGCTGTGTTGGATTTATATAAGGAAAGAAACTTCTAAATGTATCAGGAGGGTGGGTGGTTGAACCTACTGGCAATGCATTTGTGATCTGAACTCCTGCTGTGCTATTTGGCTACTCCACAACTTTACTAAACAGTGACGAGTTCTGTCAAGAGGATTTTTTTTTAATAATTTTGTCCTAGATGCTGGCATGGATATCACATGACTTTAAAATATGAGGACAGAGAGGGCCGATTCAAATAGGAAATTTTCAGAGAAAGAATAAACTACTGTTGGTTAAAATCTGTATTTACCTATCCCCAATTTTGCTGGTTATTGATGTATGTTCATTTATTATGGGATGCACTTCACGTTGTTTGAATTTTGAGATTTTTATGGCTGCTTGGCTTTGAAGTTCTGTTTTAGTCTTTCTGGCAACCTTGACAAGAAGCTCATGTGTGTGCACTGCACCTGGAATTTCCAGTGCACTACTTGGGTAGTAACTCCCTGGTCAGTCTCTTGTGGCTGCTCTAGCAAACTGCCACAACTTGGTGGCTCAAAACAACAGATATTTATTTTGTCCCAGTTCCGGAGGCCAGGAGTCTGAAATCAGAATCCTGGGCTGAAATCGGTCCGCCGGGCGGTGCTCCTCCAGCAGCTCTAGAGCACAAACTTGACGTTGCCTCTTGTAGCCTCTATGGCTGCTGATTCCTTGGCTCGTGGCCTCATCCCTCCACCATGGTCACATTGCCTTCTCCTCTTGTCCATCAACTCTCCTCTGCTTCCCTCTTCTGAGGATACATGTAATGTCGTTTAGGACCCACCAGGATCATCGCATCTCAAGACCTTTAATTTAATCACATCATTAACATCCTTTTTGCCCTATAAGGAAACAAGAATAAGAACATGGATTTTTCTTGGGGGGGAGGGTGAGGCGATTATTCAGTCCACTTGAATTATTTATTAATTGATATATCACTTAAGTTCAAAATCCTTTTTCCTCGGTACTTATAAGACTTTATTTACTCATTTCTAACATTTCATGTTACCTATAAGAAGTCCAATGCCAGTTTGATTACCATTCTTTAGTAAGTAATCTTGTATTCCCTGCCTCAACCACACGTAGACATACTAGAAGGTTGAAAGGTTTTCCTTTTATTCCCAAATATCACAAATTTCTTAATCTATTATGCCACCACCCTCACCCCACTCCCCAACGCTGCTGTATTTTTATAAAAGAGTTAGCATGTTCTTTCTACCTAACCACTTAAATCTTTCTTCATTTCATGTAAATACACTCTTTGGTATTTCTTTATTTCTTTTCCTCTATCTTCTCTGTTATCTTTTTAGAACTCTTATTAGATAGATTTTTGGATCTCAATCTATCATCCATGACTCTTAATTTTCCTTTAAACTTTATTTGCGAAATCCCTCCACTCAATTTTCTAGCTTTGTATAGTGAATTTTAGTCATGTCATTTCTGATATTCAGTTTTTCTGTTTGAATAACTTTTTTTTATTTTTGCTATTTTATGTTTAATTTCTGAGAACTCTGGATTCTTCCTTTAAAAATGTATTTTTATTGATTTTAGAAAGGAAGGGAGAAGGAGAGAAAGATAGAAACATCAATGATGAGAAAGAATCATTAATCACCTACCTCCTGTATGCCCCACCCTAGGGATCGAGCCCGCAACCCAGGCATGTGTCCTGACCTCCTGATTCACAGGGCAATGCTCAGCCACTGAGCCATGCTGGCAGGGCTGGATTCTTCTTCTTTTTTTAAATATATTTTTTTATTGATTTCAGAGAAGGGGGAGAGAAAGAGAGATAGAAACATCAATGATGAGAGAGAATCATTGATTGGCTGCCTCCTACATGCCCCCTATTGAGGATCGAATCCGCAACCTGGGCATGAACCTGGGACCCTTCAGTCTGAAGGCTGATGCTCTATCCACTGAGACAAACTGGCTAGGACAGATTCTTCTTTTTTATTAGTAGCCTGTTACAGTTTTATGGCTCTGATGTCTTGAATCTCTGAAGATTTTAACTATGCTTTTAAAAGTTCTCTTCTTTTTCCTGCATTAATCTGTTTCCACTCATTGAAGAATCATACAGAAAAAATTGGGTTCCTACTGCACCATTATTATAAAACCACATGATAAGAACCTCTCCATGACTTCCACACTTAACTACACCAACCTGAGAACTTGGGAGAAACATGTTCAACCTCAGATAACTGAAGCTGTCCAAATGCTACAAAATATAATGACTCTAAGATTGCTCACAGAAAGAGTGAATTGAAACAGTCCGTTTTCAACTTACTGACTGAGAGCTAATCATCTGCATTAGGTTGTGAGCCTTTTGAAAGTTGATGATCACATTTTATCCAATGCTATATTTGTAGCATTCGGCACAGTTCTGGCCCATGATTGTTGCTCAGTCAATATTTATTAAATAAAGGAATGAACAAAAATATGGAATTCCAAGTTTGGCAGATTATTAACTTGATTTATATTGAAGGCAAAATCTAAAGAAAATTAGGACTTTTGGGAAGAACATTTTATTTCATACTTCATTGTTTGTAGCCTTATACTAGTATATAGTTGGACTGAAGTAAAAATATAATCAGAGAACATCTTACAGAGGGCTCCTGGACACTTGAAAATGACCACAGTTACTAAAGAGCACTTTCTCTGCCTATCCATTCTCCTAGAGATAAGAGGGAGGACAGACTGCTTTAATGCCCCTCACGTTCCCATGCCTTTTGGGGAGCTATTTCTTCTTCCACAAGGACCTCTTCCTTCTGGCCCATCCATCCTGCCCTGACTACTTCAAACCACATTGATCTCTCCATATTGAGGCACTATGGGACTTTTCATGTGTATCACACCATTTAGTACTTCAGTTATATTGAACAAATATTTATTTTCTCTGTACTTGGCTCTGAGCTAGGTTCCAAAAGTGACACAAAGATGAAAAACACTCACAGTCCTACTTTCAAACCTTCAGCCTGGTAGGGAATTTAGTATGTAATAAATAACTGTAATAAAACTGAGCAAGACAAGTAATACAGGATTAGTAAAACGATGCACATGGGAAGTTCAGGTATTATTTACCTGATGTTGCTTCAGAAGGTAGTTAACTTTGGCAATGGCCTTGGAAGTTGGACAAGATTTTGTCAGAAGGCAATGAAGTGCCAGGGAGGAAAAGAGAAGGCAGAAAGAAGCAGTCATGTATAAAATGCTCAATTAAAACAACAGAAGGCAGAAAAAGAGCAGAAGACAAAAACAGGAACAAAGAACAAGGATGACAGATAGAAAACAGTAACAAATATGTTAGCTATTAATCCAACTATTCCAATAATCATTTTGAATGTCAGTGATCTAAATGCACCAATTAAAAGGAGATTGTCAGAATGTATCAAAAAACAAGACCCAATTATATGTTGTCTATGGAAACCCACATAAATATGACACTTATAGATTAAAAGTAAATGGATAATGAAAAATATACCATGCTAACACTAATGAAAAGAAAGCTGAAATAGCTATATTAATTTCAAACAGAGCAGACTTCAAAGCAAGAAAAGTTATCCAAGATAAAGAAGGGCATTACATAATGATAAAGGGGAAGGTCAATTCTCCAGGAAGACATAGAGTCCTTAATATGTATGTACCTAACAACAGAGCATCAAGATATGTGAGGCAAAAAATGACAGAACTGCAAGGAGAAATAGATGAATCCACTATTATAGTTGGAGACTTCAATATCCCTCTACCAAACATGGACAATACAGCAGGAAAAAAAATGCATAATGACATTGTTGAACTCATTAACACCATCAACAAATTGGATATAATTGAGAAATATAGACTTCATTCAACAACATGAGAATACACATCCTTCTCAAGCTCATATGGAACATTCCTCAAGATAGACCACATTCTGGGTCTTAAAACATAACAAATTTAAAAAGAATATAAGTCACACAATGTCAGATCACAATAAAATTAAACTAGAAATCAATAACAAAGAAAATTGAGAAATCTCAAAATACATGGAAATTAACACACTTCTGAGTAACACATAGGTCAAAGAAGAAATCTCAAGAGAAATTTAAAAAATATTTAGAACTAAATGAAAATGTAAACACAATTTATCAAAATTTGTTGGATGCAATGAAAGTAATGCATAGAGGGGAATTTATAGCATTGAATGCATATGTTAGAAATAAGAAAGATCTAAAATCAATCATAAAAGCTTACACCTTAGCAGGGAAAAGAAAAACAAATTAAATCCAAAGTAAACAGCAGAAATAAATGATAAATACTAGATTAGAAATCAATGAAATTGAAAACTAGATGTCGATTTTTTAAAAATCTATAAAACTAAAAGCTGGTTCTTTAAAAAGATAAATGAAATTTATAAGCTGCTAGCCCCAAGCTATATGAGAAAACAGAGGAACAAATTACTTATATCAGAAATGAAAGAAGTAACAGATCCCATGACTTTAAAAAGATAATAAAGGAAAACTATAAATAAGTCTATGTCCACAAATTTGATAACCTAGATGAAATGGACCAATTTCTTGAAAGACAATTTGCCACAACTCAAACGAGGAGAAAATGACAATCTGAATAGGCCTACATCTATTTTTAAAAATTGCACCAGTAGCTTCCAAAACAGAAAGCACCTGGCCCAAATGGGTGCACTGGTGAATTCTAGCAAACATTTAAGGAAGAAATTTTCTCAGTTTTCTAAAATCTCTTTCAGAAGATAGAAGCAGAGGAATACTTCCTAACTCATTCTAAAAGGCCAGCAATATCCAGAACAAGACATTATAAGAAGAAAAATAAAGACCAATATTTTTCATTAATATAAAGCAAAAAGGCCTCAATAAAATTTAAGCAAATCAAATCCAACAATGTATAAAAAGAATTGCATATCACAACCAAATGGGATTTGTCCCTAGTAGGCAGGGTTGGATCAATATTTGAAAACCAATTAATGTAATTCATTACATCAACTGGTTAAAGAAGAAAAGTCACAAGCATATCAATAGGTGCAGAAAAAGTATTTGGTAGCTTCCAACACCTATTCATGATGAAAACTTACAATAAAATAGGAATACAGGGGAACTTTCTCAGTTTGATAGAGAATATCTATAAAAAATTACAGCTAATAGCATACTTAATGGTTAAAGGCATGGATGTCCTCTTTTACCACCTTTTTCCAACATCATACGGGAAAGCCTAACTAATGCAATAAGACCAGAAAAGGAAATAAAAGGTATACTGATAAGGAAGGGAAAGAATAAAACTATCTTTGTTCACAGATAACATAATTGTCTATATAGACAATCTAAAATAATCAACAACAAAAAATTCTGGAACTAATAAGCAATTATAGCAGAGTTGCAGGATACAAGGTTAAAATATAGAAATCATTTCCAATCTATCAGCAATCAGTGGTAGAACTTGAAGTTATAAATATAATACCATTTACATTAGCACCCCCTTCAAAGAAATACTTACATGTATAACACAATATGCATAATATCTGTATGAAGAAAACTACAAAACTCTGGTGAATGAAATCTAAGTTGAACTAAATAAATAAAGAGATAGTTTCTGTTTATAGTTAGGAAAACTTGATGTTGTTAAGAGGTAATTTTTCCCCAACTTGATCTATAGATTCAATGCAAATGTCCACAAACAGGTTCTAAAGTTTATATGGAGAGGCAAAAGACTGAATAGTCAACATAATATTGGAGAAGAACAAAGTTGGAAGACTGACACACCCTACTTCAAGGTTTATTATAAAGCTACAGTAATCAAGGTAGTGTGTTGCTGGTGAAAGAATAGACAAATAGATCAACAGAATGGAGTAGAGAGCTTAGAAACAGGTAGACATAAATATAATCAACTGATCTTTGACAAAGGAGCAAAAGCAGTACAATTAAGAAAAGATAGTCTTTTCAGCAAATGGTTATGGAACAATTGGACGTCTACATGCAAAAAAAAATCTAGATATAGACCACACTATCCACAAAAAATTAACTCAAAATGGATCAGACATAAATCTAAAATTCAAAATTATAAAACTCCTAGAAGATAACACGGGAGGAAATACAGATGACTTAGGGTTTGCCAATGACTTTTTAGGTATAACGCCAAAAGCATGAGCCACCAAAGAAAGAATTGATAAATTGAACTTTATTAAAATTAAAATATTTTATTCTAGGAAAGGCACTATTAAGAGAATGAAAAAAACAAGCCATAGAGTTGGAGAAAGTCTTTGCAAACACCCATTTGACAAAGGACTATTATTCAAAATATATACAAAGAACTCTTAAAATGCATCAATAAGAGAACAAATGTCGCAACTAAAAAATGGGCCAAAGACCTTAAAGACACTTTACCATAGAAGATATACATCAGCTAGAATGGCCAAAATTCAAAACACTGAGAACACTGAAGACTGGTGAGGATGTGGAGCAATGGAAACTCTCATTCATTGCTGGTGGGAATGCAAAATAGTACAGTCATTTTGGAAGACAGTTTGACAGTTTATTTAAAAACTAAACATAATCTTACCATACAACCATGCTTTGAGGTTAGGATTGAGGTTCATTTTTTTTTTTTTGCACTTAGCTATCCAATTATTCCAGAATTATTTGTTGATGAGCCTGTCTTTTCCACCTTGAATCATCTTGGCATCTTTGTGAAAATTAATTTACCTTATGGATATAGATCAATTTCTGAACTCTATTCAGTCTATTGAGCTACATAAGTATCACTTATGGCAGTGCCACTTGATTAATCTGGATTAATGTATCTTTATAGTAAGTTTGGAAATCAAATAAATACTTAACTTTGATATTTCCCAAAATTGTTTTGGCTATTCTTGGTCCTTTGAATTTCCATATAAATTTTAGAAGAAGCTTGTCAATTTCTAAAAAAAAAATAGCCTGCTCAGATTTTGATTAAAAATTATCCCCAAATTGATCTACTGAATTTGGGGATAATTGATATCTTATCAACACTGAGCCTTCCCATCCATGAACATGGTATATCTCTCCTTTTATTTAGGTTTTCTTTAATTTCTGCCTGTAATGTTTTGTAGTTTTTAACAAACTAGTGTTACACATATTTGTTAAATTCATCTCTTAAGTGTTCAATGTGTTTTTTTGGAGCCAAAGTAAATAGTATTTTTAATTTTTTTTTCAATTTCCAATTATCTATAGCTAGTGTATAAAAATATAATTAATGTTTAATATTGAGCTTATGTCCTGTGACCTTGATAAACTCAATTGTTAGTTTTATGAAAAAAAATGTAGTTTTAGTATTATGTGTCTAATGTTATATAACAAATTAGCCTCAAACTTAATAAATGCATTGATCTCATAGTTAATGTGGATCAGGAGTCTGGATGTGGTTTAGCTCTATCCTCTGGCTCAAGGTCTCTCACAAAACTGAAATCAAGGTGTTGGCCAGGGCTGCTGTCATCTCAAGGCTTGAATGGGACAGAATCTGCCAGTACAGTATTGAGTAGAACTGATGAGAATAGACATCTTTGAGTTCTATCCAGTTTTAGGGGGAAAAACTTCAGCCTGTCACTGTTAAGTATGGTATTAGCAGTAAGATATTTCATAGACCCCTTTTATCAGCTTGAGTTTGGTTAAAAATATTGGAAAGCTAAAAATTAAGAGTAAACTTTTTAGAAGGCATCTTTTTATGCGAAACTAAAATAAAGATTCACAATCTCTTTTCTAAAATCTCTGGGGCCTTTATGTTTAGGAATTGAAAAATTTCAGAACTTAGAATGATAAATCAGTACACATAGTATTTATTACTTAAAAAATCCTCAGGAACATAATCAAAGGCATACTTATTTCTGCATCAAAATATGAATGTTTACTGTGTATGGGATAAATAAAATCTTTAATAGTCTCATGTCAGGTCAGGATTTTTTGTTTTTGTTTTTTATAAATCTTTATTGTTCAGATTATTACAGTTGTTCCTCTTTTCCCCCCCATAACTCCCTTCCACCCGGTTCCCACCCCACCCCATGCCCCTATCCCCCCCCCCCCACTGTCCTCGTCCATAGGTGTATGATTTTTGGCCAGTCTCTTCCCTCACCTCCCCACACCCCCTTCCCCCCAAGAATTGTCAGTCCACTCCCTTTCTATGTCCCTGATTCTATTATAGTTACCAGTTTATTCTGTTCATCAGATTTTTTATTCACTTGATTTTTAGATTCACTTGTTGATAGATATATATTTGTTGTCACTTTGTTGTTCATAATTTTTATCTTTACCTTTTTATTCTTCTTCCCCTTCTTTTTTTTTAAAATATATTTTATTGATTTTTTACAGAGAGGAAGGGAGAGAGATAGAGAGTTAGAAACATCGATGAGAGAGAAACATCGACCAGCTGCCTCCTGCACATCTCCTACTGGGGATGTGCCCACAACCCAGGTACATGCCCTTGACCGGAATCGAACCTGGGACCCTTCAGTCTGCAGGCCGACGCTCTATCCACTGAGCCAAACCGGTTTCGGCCTTCTTCCCCTTCTTAAAGAATACCCTTCAGCATTTCATATAATACTGGTTTGGTAGTGATGAACTCCTTTAGCTTTTTCTTATCTGTGAAGCTCTTTACCTGACCTTCAATTCTTTTTTTTTTTTTTTTTTTTATTGATTAAGATATTACATATGTGTCCTTATACCCACGTTACCCCCTACCC
Organism: Myotis lucifugus; assembly: GCF_000147115.1. NCBI lineage: Eukaryota > Metazoa > Chordata > Mammalia > Chiroptera > Vespertilionidae > Myotis > Myotis lucifugus. The sequence continues at coordinate 2,229,881 of NW_005871252.1, forward strand.
CCCCCCCCGCTCAAGACCCCACCCCCCGGTGGTCGTGTCCATTGGCTAGACCTACATGCGTTCATGTAAAGCCCCTTGGTTGATCTTTCCCCCTTACCCCCACCCTCCCCAAC
>NW_005871252.1:2230761-2349857 GCF_000147115.1 Myotis lucifugus
ACAACATCGAGGGTCTCATTAGATTTATTGAGGATCTCACTACATTTATCGAGGATCTCACTACTTTTATCGGCGGTTTCCATAAAATTCTTGAAAAATCTTAGAACCGTGGTTTTGAACTCTATATCCAGTCGTTTGCTTTCCTCCATTTCTGTCATTTGTGACCTGTTTCTTTGTCTTCGCATTTTGTCTGCTTCCCTGTGTTGGTAGAGTGGTTTTGTGTGCTAGGTGTCCTACAGGGCCCAGTGGCTCAGCCTCCCCAGTTACCTGAGGTGGACACTCTTGGTGCACCCCCTTGTGGGCTTTGTGCACAGTCTTGTTGTAGTTATGCCTTGGTTGTTTTAGGTGTCACTGGGAGGAATTGACCTCCAGGCCAATTGGCAGTGAGAATCAGCTCTGTCTGCAGTGGGAGAACTTCTGTCCTGAAGACACCCTTCTGGGGCAAGACTTGCTTCAGTGGGGCTTTGGTGCTCACTGAGTCTGCCCCCTGAGTGTGTTCCTTATGAATTTGAGGAGTTATAATCTGGGTGGTCCCACTCTGACCACTGGATACACTGGCTCTTGGATCTAAGGAGGTGCTAATTAAGCCTCTTCCTGAGGTTACCCAGCAGGAGCTACGAAGAGATATGCAGATTCCCCTTCCTTTTTTTGGGGTTTGGGGGTGCCCAGATGAGGCCCAGCTGAGAAGCAATGCAAGTTGCTGTGGGGCCTTGGGCCTTCTCTTGGAAGTTCTGGGTCTGTCTGGCCCAGCTGCAATTTGTTAGGTAATTGTCAGTTTGCAAAGGACCCGGGCATTCATATGCAAAAGGCTTTGCAGCAGCCTGGAAGGGGCGGGGGTCTCGGAATCAACAGGGCGGAGCAAGCAGCTATGGCTGATTCTCAGCCCTGCCCTAAGGGGCCGCGCGTCTCAGTGTCCTGGTAATTGCTGCCAGCACCTCTGAGGGAAAGCCGTCCTCAAGTTCCGAGTTCTGCCTGCTGCCAGACTGTCCAGTTTCTCCCCGTATGAGTCCTGGGACCCCAGAGATTTCCCGGAACCGGAGTTCAGAGCAGTCGGGAGCTTGTGACTCCCTCCCGATTCAAAAAGACAGCCGCGTCCTCAGGTGCCCGCCCCTTTCCGCGCGCGCCGGAGCCTCCATACCTCTGCACTTCACTTTCGTAGTTCCTCTGAGTCTGTGTGCTCTTCTCTTTCCTTCTAGTTGTAGAGTTTCCACTCAGCCAGCCTTCCTGTGGTTCTGGATGATGACCGTTCTCCCTTTTAGTTGTATTTTTGAAGTTGTTGTCGGAGGCAGCAATTTCCGGTGTTTTTCTATGCCGCCATCTTGGTTCATCTCGACCTTCAATTCTAAATGATAGCTTTGTTGGGTAGAATAATCTTGGTTGTAGGTTCTTGCTATTCATCACTTTGAATATTTCTTGCCACTCTCTTCTGGCCTGCATAGTTTCTGTTGAGAAATCAGCTGACAGTCGTATGGGTACTCCCTTGTAGGTAACTAACTGTTTTTCTCTTGCTGCTTTTAAGATTCTCTCTTTGTCTTTTGCCCTTGGCATTTTAATTATGATGTGTCTTGGTGTGGTCCTCTTTGGATTCCTCTTGTTTGGGGTTCTTTGCGCTTCCTGGACTTGGAAGTCTATTTCTTTCACCAGGTAGGAGAAGTTTTCTGTCATTATTTCTTCAAATAGGTTTTCAATATCTTGCTCTCTCTCTCTCCTTCTGGCACCCCCATAAATTCGGATGTTGGTACGCTTGAAGTTGTCCCAGAGGCTCCTTACATTGTCTTCATATTTTTGGATTCTTTTTTCTTTTCCAGTTGGGTGTTTTTTGCTTTTTCATATTTCAAATCTTTGACTTGATTCTTGGGGTCCTTTAGTCTGCTGTTGGATCTCTGTATATTATTCTTTATTTCAGTCCGTGTATGCTTAATTTCTGATTGGTCCTTTTTTATATCCTTGAGGGTCTCACTAAATTTCTCAGAGGTTTCTAGAAGATTCTTGAGTAACCTTATAACTGTGGTTTTAAACTCTATATCCAGTAGTTTGCTTTTCTCCATTTCTTTCATTTGTGACATGTTTCTTTGTCTCCACATTTTGGCTGCTTCCCTGTGTTGATAAAGTGGCTTTGTGTCCTAGGTGTCCTATAGGGCCCAGTGGCTCAGCGTCCCTAATTACCTGAGGTGGACACTCTTGGTGCAACCCTTTGTGGGCTGTGTGCATAGTCTTGTTGTAGTTAAGTCTTGATTGCTGTTGGTATCACTGGGAGGAATTGACCTCTAGGCCAATTGGCTGTGAGGACCAGCTGTGTCTACAATGGGAGAACTTCTGTGCTGGAGACCCTTATGGAGCAGGACTTGCTTCAGTGGAGCTTTGGTGCTCACTGAGTCTGCCCCTTGAGTGTGTCGCTTATGGATGTGAAGAGTTGCACTCTGGTATGGTCTCACTCTGACCACTGGGTACACTGGCTCTTGGATCTCCAAGGAGGTGCAAAGTCAGCCATTGCCTGAGGCTACCCAGCAGGAGCTACAGAGAGATCTGCAGATTCTACCTCTTTGTTTGGGGTTTGGAAGTGCCCAGATGAGGCCCAGCTGTGAAGCAATGCAGGCTGCTGTATAGGCCTTCTTTTGGAGGCTTTGGTGCTCTTTGACCCAGTTGCAGTTTGATAGGTTTTAGATTGTAGAACAGGCCATTTATATGCAAAAGCCTCTGCTTACAGCTTGGGTGGGGCTGTAAATTGGGTGGTGCGTGGTCTCAGGGAATAATCAGGGAGGAGCAAACTGCAATGGCTGCCAGTCTTCTCTGCCTCAGAGAGGTCCCGGGGTCTCTGTGTCCCACAGCCCTGTGCAGGAACAATGATCACTGCAAGCACCCTGCGAGAAAGCCGCCCTCACGTTCTGGCCTGATGCCAGACAGTCCAGTTTCTCCCTGTATGAGTCTGGGTCCCCAGAGTCTCGCCCGGAACTGGAGTTTAGAGCAATTGGGAGCTTGTATCTCCCTCCCGATTAAAAAGACAACAGCGCACCCAGTTGCCAGCTCCTTTTCGCATGTGCGCCTCCGTACTTCTGCACTTCTGCACCTCTGCACCTCCTACCAGCTTCAATGCACTTTTCTCTTTCCTTGTATTTGTAGAATTTCCACTCAGCCAGCCTTCCCGTGGTTCTGGATGATATCCATTTCATCTTTCAGTTGTATTTTTGATGTGGTTGTGCGAGGTAGCAGGTACAAGTGTGTACCTATGCCACCATCTTGGTTCCTCTAATCTCAGGTAAGGTTTATCTGTTAAATGAGCTCCAATCAGATCAAGTTTTGCTACCAAGGGAGTATGATAAAACTATTCAAAGCTTGTTTTGGATGATACAATTGCAGATAAGAGATTGAGGGCCTATTATGGACAGTAATAATAAACAGATGAAAGGTGAAAATTTTGAATAGAAGTCAAAACCTACTAAAAAGTCTTATCTTTGAAGAAGACTTTGGTAGAAAAATAATTCTAAAACACCCAGCATGTGAGGCAGAGTGACAGAGAAGTCTCAAAGAAAGTTGATTATTTTATTTTTTTCAAATTTGTAGAAACATGTGAATGCATTGCTAGGTACCCTCCCAAGGCCTTGGAAACGATTTGTACAAGCTTAGACTTCATTTTATGGTAAAACTGACTGTTTGCAAGGAAACAGAATTATTAAAGCAATGGCTCAGTGCTTGTCTATCTGCCCTTGCACTCAATAATTACCTGTATCCTTTAGTAAAAACTCTTTTATGAATGTCATCTGCTCATATAAAAATAAGATGATACTATACATATGGTTGTATACCTTGCTCTCCAATTCTCATATTGAGCATGTTTCCCCCTCTATTGTTTTCTTTTTTAAAATATATTTTAAAATTTTCAGAGAGGAAGGAAGAGGGAGAGAGAGAGATAGAAACATCAATGATGAGCGAGATTCATTGATTGGCTGCCTCCTTCACACCCCACACTGGGGATCAAGCCTGCAACCTGGGCTACTCGAGCTGGGCTATTCTTTTAATGGTTGCATAGAATTTCATCATATAAACATACCATAATTTAACCCAGCTCCCATTGGATGGATATTTAAGTTGTTTTTTCTCATTAACAATATTGTAATGAACATTTTTGTAACTATATCTGCACAGATATATATTTCTACAAGAGAAAACAGTAATCATCAAAAAGAACTATGTTTAAATTTTGGATAGACTCCTCTAAATTTACCTTTCCTAAAAGTTTGTACATATATACTTCCTACTAAAAGTGTATGAATGTGTCACTTTCCTTACTCCTAGCTTACACTGGGTATGATCATTCCACATAATCTTCAAATCTGATATAGTATCAGGTACACATATGGTATCTGTAATGACGCCTCATTGTTTTGATTGGCATTTATGATTGATATTGAGCATATCTATTTTTATGAATTTCCATGTTCTCTGCTAATATCTGTGTGTTTTGTTTTGTTTGCCAGTTCTTATATAAGGGTACTCATCATTTTAGTTGATTTCTAAAAGGTTTTATTCTTGTTATTAATTTGTTTGAGGATTTTTTTGTCCTGTATTTTGCAGACATATCCTCCAGTTTTTCAGTCCCTTTTGGTTTCAGATAGAGCTGGTCACAAGTTTTGAGCAGCTATGTGATTCATGCTGGCTATGTGATTCTGTTGAAACAATTTAAGACTTAGTTTCCTCATGTGCTAAAAGTGAACAATATCAGCATGATAGTTTTATGTGTCAACTTGACTAGGCCACAGAGCCCAGACATTTGGTCAAATATTATTCTGGGTGTGTCTGTGAGCATGTTTCAGAATGAGATTAACATTTGAGCGGGTAGAGTGAGTAAAGCAGATTGCCCTCCCTAATGTGGGTCTGGTCTAATCAGTTGAAGATAGGACTAGAACAAAAAGGTTAATAAGAGGGAACTCCTGCCTGACTGCTGAGTGGGGAGATTGGTCTTTTCTGGCCTTCATACTGGGACTGAAATATCAGCACTTCTTGGATCTCGAGCCTGCTGGCTTTTGCACCAGAACTTCCACCATTGGCTCTCCTGGTTCTTGGGCCTTTGGACTAGGACTGGAACTACACATTGGCTCTCAGAGGTGTCCAGCTTGCCGACTGCAGATTTTTGGACTTTTCAGCCTCCGTAATCACTTGAGCCAATTCCTTATAATAAATCTCTTTATTACACACACACACACACACACACACACACACACACACACACACGCTTGGCTTTGTTTCTCTGGAGAACCCTGTCTAATGCAATCAGCTATCATACAACGCTATTGGGAAGAAAGAAGTCAATATATGTAAAGACTTAGCTTAGTCTCTGTCACATAGTAAGTATTGAGCAGAGGTTAGGTAAAGTTAACTTTATTTGAAAAATTATTTTACCACTCACAATTTCACATAGTCAGGGTTAATCCTTTCCTTTATGAGTTTATTAAAATTGTTTCCTGTTATTTGTCAAATGCCTCTATTGTTTGTGTTTTTTAAGAGTTAATTCATTTTGTGTAACTTGGGATTTAATATTTCCCCTCGCATGGATAGCCAGTCTTCCTATTTATTGAATCATCTGTTCTTTCCCTCTTCTCTAAGAGCACTGCTGCCAAGAAAGTCTTTTAGGCCCCAGGGAAACCGTTTCTACGATCAGGATTGTAAATTATGTTTCCCATTTCTTATCCTGACAACCTAGAGGAAAAGAAAACAAAGAGATATTTGTCGTTTTCTCATTCACACACCTGCCTATGTAAAACACAAGATGTTCAAGCTGATCGGTGTCTTAAAAGCCATTTAGTCCTTAAACATAATCCAGACCAACAGAGGCAGGGAAGATATTGATTTTGTGTCACCCAAACGAAGGTGGAAATCCAAGCCTGAAATAGTGCTTCCAGGGCACTTTTTGGTGTGATCAAGCAAAGCCGGCGAACACGCAGTATTTAATGATGTGAGAACTCGTTTCTCTGAGGTCAATGGTATGTGCTTAACCTTTAGGCTCTCACGTGGCCGGCTGCCCCACTGGTTTATGGAGTGGAGGCCCACATGATTGGGGATTTAGGGCAGTGATGACTTGATCTGGCTGATACTCGCTGCTCTTACCCAGAAATGGTGAGCAAATCCATCTCAGTGCCGCCGCCTGCACGTTTCTGAGCTGCCCAGCCCCTCTCTCATTTCAGACGTACCTCCCATGGTGAGAGGCACACAGCTGTCTTTAGAAAACAGGACGTCCCTCCTCACAGTGAGGAAAAATGGTTCTAATTCAGCTTTGAATGCCTACAGAAAGCGAACACAAAGTCTCTACAAAAGCAAACACACAGTCTAGATGACTGTGGATCAAGACTGCTTTTGTGTTTATTTCTCATTTTGCATAAGTTTCCACTGTGTAATTTAGTGTTATCCCAAGTTGTTCTGAAGAAATACAAGTCCTCTGAGACCCTGCTCAGAAGGAAGGGGGTGGGACTAAATTAGCTGAGGTTGATCGTGTTTGGGGCATAGGAAGGCTACCCCCTTTTGGAGACTCACAGTTCACATCAGCAAAGTTCAGCTCCATCAGTTGAGAAATGTGTTTTATTTATTCATATTTGACCCCACAACCCATTAAAAAAACATGTTAATAGGTACAGTGCTTTAAAAATTGTGTGTAAAGCAAAGCTTTGCCTCTTGAATGCTCTTTACCATTAATTTCCATGATAAGCCAAGAGGCGACTTCTTATGGAAGGAAAAAATTGACCGTGAGACAATGAAAATATTAAGGAAGAATTCCAAATTTCATATTAAAGTTGAACATCCCACCTTTGTCAATGTACAGTTAATGCTGCTCTGTGTATCTTTCAAAGGAGTTAGTCAAGCAGATTAGTCCTGTAACTCTGGAGCAGCCTGGAACCTAACCAAGGCGGGTACTGTAAACAGCTCCTCCCTCCCCAAACAAGCAGACTGAGGCCCCGAAAGGCTAAAGAGGGAGGTCAAAGGCTATACAATGAGTTGTGTTGGCATCTGGATGCCAGCTCAGGTTGCCTGGTTTTATCCTTCTCTTTATGCCAGCTTAATTCCCAAATTGGAGTCTTTTGCACTTACAGGCCATACCCACTTACACAATGTTTATGGGAAATGTCCTTTCCCAAAGCTATCCCTGAAAAGTGAGGGAATGAACCCCCTTCCACGCGCTCCCCCACTGCCCCCCCCCCTCCACACATGTGCCTCAAACACCTCCTGAAGCCTTAAGGTCTGACAGAGGAGATGAGACTTTTGAACCTTCCCAGGTTAGCATAACCTGACAGACAGAGTGGTTGAGACCTAGAGGATGAGTTCATGGGTCAAAACCACCAACATCAGAGGAATGCAACTATTTCAGGGAAAAACAAGGACCATGTTAGCATCTTATTATATGATCATATTTTTTTCTCCTTTAATTTGTTGATGTTGTGAATGAAAGGGGCCGCATGCTAACTGACAAGCTCTGGAAGGCCTGCATGGAAGTTTTGCAAACTCAGAGACCTAAAGTAACCACAAAGGATGGTCTATAATTAAACTTTAACTAAAAGCAGTTATGGTGGGTAGTTACCTCTAGGCCAGTGGTCGGCAAACTCATAGGTCAACAGAGCCAGATATCAACAGTACAACAATTGAAATTTCTTTTGAGAGCCAAATTTTTTAAACTATATAGGTAGGTACATTGTTATTAACTTAATTAGGGTACTCCTAAGCTGGCCTTTGCTAAAAATGTCCTCAATCTGAGGGGTCGACTTCAGCAAACGTACCCCCACTTCTTCTAATGCCACTTCTTCAAAATAAACTCGCCCAGGCCGAAAACCGATTTCTGCACACGGGCCACGAAGTTTCAATCTCACTGTACATGCGCGCCCGCACGTGGTATTTTGTGGAAGAGCCACACTCAAGGGGCCAAAGAGTCACATGTGGCTCTCGAGCTGTGGTTTGCCAACCACTGCTCTAGGCTGATACCTTCACTGACAAGGTCAACCTTTACCTTAACTGAGCCTATCTATCTTCTTGCATCTATAACACTGGAGTGGGGCCCCTCAGCCTAGCCTGCAGAATCAGGCCAAAACCGGTTCTCTGACATCCCCCAAGGGGTCTCAGATTGCGAGAGGGCGCAAGCCAGGACGAGGGACCCCACTGGTGCACAATCAGGGCCGGGGAGGGACACAGGAGACTAGCCAGCTGGGAAGGGATTGCAGGAGGGCTCCAGGAATGTCTGGCCTGTCTCGCTCAGTCCCAATCGGCCTGACCCCAGCAGCAAGCTAACCTACCAGTTGGAATGTCTGCCCTCTGGTGGTCAGTGCACGTCATAGCAACTGGTCGACCAGTCGACTGTCTGCCCCCTGGTGGTCAGTGTACAACATAGCGAGCAGTTGAGCGGCCTTAGCACATCATTAGCATATTACACTTTGATTGGTTGAATGGACGACCAGACACTTACCATATTAGGCTTTTATTATCTAGGATATCCTTGAAATGTCTGGGTAACTTGTAACTTCCCTTTTTCTGGACCCCTTGGGATACAACCTAAAGTGCCTGGGCGTTAGGACAGATACCACAGATTCCTTCATTGTTATCATGTTAATTGTTCCTGCACCTACCTAAGTATGTGTCTATCATTTTACTTCTTATCCCAGAGGTTTCCCCGCTTTGCTTTCTCCCACCTCTCTAATCTATCACCAGTGGATTTCATGTAACCCACCTATGTCCCTTCCTTTGATTGCAATGTATAAAAGTAGATGAGAAACCACCATTCTCTGGAGCACTATCCCAATCCGTTGAGATATTGCTTTCCGGCAATTGTCGACAGTTTGGCTCAAATAAACTCACAAAAATTCTTCACAGGTTTGAATGTTTTTTACTTTAACAATATCATGAATTATTTTGAAAGATCTCCTAATCCTGAATTATCTTTGTATTTCTGGAGTAAATCCTACTCAGTCATAGTGTGTGTGTGTGTGTGTGTGTGTGTGTGTGTGTGTGTATATATATATATATATATATATATATATATATATGGCTTTCAATAAAGCTACAATAAACAAGACACATAGTTCATTGAAAGAGAATAGAATTCAGAAATAGACCACATAAACATGGTCAATTGATTTTTCTTTTATTTCACTTTATCTTTATTGTTGAAAGTATTACAAATGTCCCCCCTTCCCCCTCATTGATCCCCTCCATCCTGCTCCCACCTTCTCCTCAGACCTTCACCGCACTATTGTCTGTCAATAGGCAATGCATATATGCATATAAATTCTTTGGTTAATCTCTTCCTGGCCTCCACCTCTACCCTTTCCCTCTGAAATATGGGGGCAGTCTGTTACATGCTTCAAAATCTCTGGGTCTATATTGTTTGTCAGTTTATTTTGTTCATTAGATTTCACATATAAGTGAGATCATGTGATACTTGTCTTTCTCTGACTGGCTTATTTCACTTAGCATAATACTCTCCAGGTCCCTCCATGCTGTCTCAAAGGGTAAGAGGTCCTTCTTTTCTTTTTATAGCTGCATAGCATTAGCATTGATATTTTGGTACACTGCTAGATTCTCTTTGCTAATACTTGATTTAAAATCTTGCATTTAAATTCCTAAATGAGATCAGGCTACAGTTTTCTATTTTTTGTATCATTTTGATTAGGTTGGTATTGAGGTTGAGTTGGAATCGTAAAATGAATTGGGGTACTTTCCAACTTTTTCTTATGTCTGTAATATTTTGAATTAAAAAAGAATTCTCTGTGCCTTAAAGGTAAGATGGAACTCAGCTGTGAAACTCTTCAGTAATGGTTCTTTAAAAAAGATAGATCTTCAATCATTTTTACAGTGTCATCTGTGATAGCTAGTCTATTCAAGGTTTGTCCTGTTTTGTAAATCAATTTCTTTTACAAACTTTTAAAAAACACCTCTACTGTGATATAATTTACACCTCACAAAATTCAATTACTTTTTAGTAATGTGCGATTTTTAAGTGTACAATTCTATGACTTTTTGTAATATAGATCAATTTTAGTCCTCCCTATTTTTCTGGAAAATATCCATTCCTTTCAAGTTTTTAACTATTTCCATAGAATGGCTCATAATCTTTTCTTATACTTGTACACTTATGGAAGTGTTGGCTTTTTAAATGAACATGTTTTAAATGAACAGTGTGAGAGAAAAGAGAAGGACATGGAGATAACGCCAGAGGCAGTAAATGACCTGTTGGGAGCATGTTTATTGAAACAACTGAGCAGTATGTGAGCCAGGAGCTACAAAGTGCAATTGTACGGCCCTGATTGGAGGGGCCTTCTAACTGCTAGCCTAGCTTAGGTGCTCCAGGTCCCCTGCATCAGAGCCGGACTGAGAAATTTCCGACCAGGAAGGCAGAGCCACAACATCTGGCACTTTCTGTTTCTCTGTAGTTTTTAAGTTGGCCAGTTCCTTCAATGGAGAATTCTCAGAATAACACCAGTGTATTTTATGTGAGGACATTTCACTGTGGGTCTGACCATATGTCAAACAATTTTTTAACACCAAGAATCCATGAAGCTGAACCCTCCACATTAAAATCAAAGTTGTTTACAAAATGCTTAATACCACTAAGTTATAGAATGATCATTCACGTGGATATGTTAGATAAAAGGTAAGATAAGTGAATAGAAGTATGAATTTATGACCTATTTTAAAAATGGTTTTATTAAAGTATGTCACATATAGTAAAATGAATGCTTTTGAATTATATAGTCCTGTGAGTTTTCATAAAAGTATGTCGTCCTGTTACCCACCAGAAAAATCAAGATACAAACTATTTCTGTCATCTCCAAATTTTCCCTTATACCTCTTTGCAGTCAATCCTCTCTCACAAGTCCCAGTCCCTGCCAGTCACTGATCTGATTTCTGTCTCTATAGTTCTGCCTTTTCAAAATTACTATATAAATAGAACCATGCAGTTTGAAATCCTTTGTGTCTGGCATCTTTCAGTTATTAGTATTTCTGAGATTCAATCACGTTGTTGCATTCATCAGTTCATTCCTTTTCATTGCTGCACACTGTCCTATTATATGGATGTACCCCAATTAACTTATCCATTCACCCTTTACAAGATATGAGGTGTTTCTGGTTTGTGATGATTATGTCTAAGGTTGCTCTAAATATTAACATACAGGTTTTTGTGTTGACATATGCTTGAATTTCTCTTGAGTCAATACTTAGTGGTATTGCTGAGTTGTATGGTAATGTATGTTTAACTTTATAAGAAACTACCAACCAGTGTTTGAAAGTGACTGTACCACTCTGCATTTCTACCAGTAATGTAAGAGAGTTGGAGATGCTCTATCTTCTCACCAATGCTTCATCTTTTCAGACTTAATGATTGGCCATTCTGGTAGGTATGTAGTGGTATCTCACTGTTTGTTTTTTAAATAATGTTTTTATTGATTTCAGAGAGAGGAAGGGAGAGGGAGAGAGAGATAGAAACATCTATGAGAGAGAAACATCAATCAGCTGCTGCCTCCCGCACACCCCCTACTGGTGATCAAGCCCATAACCTGGGCATGTGCCCTGATAAAGAATTGGGAATAGAAGCAGTGACCTCCCCGAGAATGGGATGGCACTCAGTCAACTGAGCCATACTGGCTGGGCTCACTGTTTTTAATTAGTATTTTCTAATGATTTATGTGTTTATTTGCCACCATATCTCTTCTTTGGTGAAGCATCTTTTCAAACTTTTGATCAATTTAAAAATTGACTCATTTGTTTTCTTATTATTGAGTTGTAAAAATTATTTATATATTCTGGATATAAGTCCCATATAAAAAAAATATTTTCAAAATATTTTTCCCAGTCTATAGCTTATCATTTCATTTCCATAACTGAATCTTTAGAAGAGCAAAAGTTTTTAATTTTGAGAGACTCTAATTTACCATGGCTTTTTTTTTCTTCTATGGTTTATGCTTTTTGTGCTCTACCTAAGAAATCTTTGCCTAACCCAAGATCATATGTTTCTTCTAGAAGTTTAATAGTTTAGGATTTACTTATATGTCCATGATTCATCTCAAATTAATTTTTATAAATATTATGAAGAAAAGATTAAGGTCCCTTTTGGGGGGGAGCATTCAATTACATCTAATTTTTCTAGCACCATTGTTGAAAAGACTTTCTCCATGGAATTACCTTGGCACTTTTGTTGATTGTCAATGACTATATCTCTGTGGATCTATTTCTGGGTTTCCATTCTATTTCACTCATCTACATTTCTATTCTAACTAGAGGCCCGGTGCATGGATTTGTGCACTGGTGGGGTCCCTCAGCCTGGCCTGTGCCTTCTCGCAATCCGGGACCCCTTGGGGGATGTTGGACTGCCGGTTTTAGCCCAATCCCCACAGGGCCTGTGGAGATTGGGCCGAGACCGGCAGTCCAATGCCGCCTGCTGCTCCTGCCTGCTGCTCCCACTCATCCAAGCCCAGCTGTGCCTGCCACGGGCTCACACCCAGTCAGTCCCGATCTGGAGAGGCTCTTGCAGCTGCAGCGGCACTCACCAGCCGTGAGCCCTGCATCTAGCACCCATCGGTCAGCTGAGTGGCTCTCCCACTGTGGGAGTGCACTGACCACCAGGGGGCAGCTCCTGTGTTGAGCATTATAGCAACCAGTCCACTGGTCGTTCGGTCATTCGGTTGTTCGCTAGTTCAGTTGTTCGGTCTCTTAGGCTTTTATATATATAAATGTCAGCACTATACCATCTTAATTATTGTAGTTTTAGAGTAAGTCTTTAGATAAACCAGTGCCAGTCTTCCAATTTTGTTCCTTTAAAAATTGTTTTGGCTATTTTAGATACTTTGCTTTTCCATATAAATTTTAGCATCAGCTTGTCAATTTCTACCAAAAAGCTTGCTGATGCTTTGACTGGGATTTTATTGATTATAAAGATAATTTTAAGAGAATTAAGATATTAATAACATTGTCTTCCAATCTATTAATATACTATACCTCTCTATTTATTTAGACCATTTTTCATTTCTCTCATTAATGTTTGGTAATTTCCAGCATGCAGCTCTTGCACTTAATTTGTTGGATTTAACCCTAAATGTTTCATTTCTAATGCTACTGTGAATAGCACTATTTTTTACATTTTAATTTCCAATTGTTAATTGTTAATATATAGAAATACAATTGATATTTGAATATTGTCTTGGTGCCTGTGACCTTACTAAGCTTACTTATTCTTTTGTAGTAGAATCCCAATGCTTTTTTGAATGAATTACATGTCAAAATACAACTGTGATCTTGGTTGGGAGTGGGGGCTATTTATTTCTGGTCTGATGCCTGCAGTGCCTGGTTAAAGAGTGATAGAAATTTTTGTCATCCTTACAATAACCACAAAATATGTACTCCTCCTTGAGGCCCATTGCTCTGAGTACATTCCCTGTGCATCAAATAAATCATAATGTCCACCTCCTGTACATTATTAGAAACTATTACTTCTTCCAAGTTGACTAACAGTTATTTTCAGGATCTTCTGTGTTAGGGGCTGGGATATTGGTGATAGAAAATTGTATGTGTGTGTGTGTATGGATTTTGAAGCCGACTATAAATTTCTTGAGGTAAAGATGGGGAGTGGGCTTCTATCAATAGTTAGCAGAGAAGTATGGTGGGATCAGAATTTGAAGAAAATTCCAGGAAAGATTATAGATCCTAGTTGTCAGTGTGGGACCATATGCCTTGTATTGGTGTTTCCTAAATTAAGTTTGGGGCAGAGGTGTGTGGATTTCCAGTATTTTTCCTTCTCGGTAAAAATTTCACAGTCAAATAAATTTGGGAAACACTTCATACCTTATCCTCCTTTGGGAGTTTTACAAAGCCTGCTAGTATATTAAAGGGTGTGAGAAAACCTCAAGTAAGGGTACATGTTTACACAGCTTTGTCTAATCCAGCATTCCCCAATCTCATTTGACCACGAGTCTCTTCTTTGATATATACCCTCCTGCTACCCAGAAGCTCTTTAACCCAGTCTCTGCAAAATACACTCAGGAAAATACTGCCACGGATAATTCTACAATCTCTTACCGTCGATATGAGAACAACACTCACATAACATTGTTATTAAGAACTAACTGCTGCGAAATGCTCTGAGCTGCAGAATGTGCTTAGAATTCTCAGATGGGGAGAGAGGTTTATGTGTTAGATGTCTTCATTTCCTTCTGCTTCAACTTAGAAATGATGAGCAAATATTCTTCCAACATGTGTAATTGAGCCAAGCCAAGGGAATGATTCTCCCACACACTTCCATGGTTTTCGGTCTTTCCTGATGTTCTTTGCTGGTACTTCCAACTCTTTCTTGCTTTGCTCTAGTTTGTTGCAACATTGAGCCACGAAACTATAAAACAGGTTTTCTACAAGAGGCATTATGCCACCTGCTTATGTGCTTTGTGTGGTGAGCAGGGCAATGGGAGAAAAATAAAGTAGATACTCTTCCGTTTCCAGAGGAAATCATTTTCTAATGATTGATTGACAGCATGCAATTAAAGGAGCAGCAAAATAAATAACATTGCAGTGTTTAGTGTGAAGCAACTTGTGTTGTAATTGATCATCTTAGAGACAACAGATGATGACAAGATCCATTTCGATCTTCGATGCCACGTTACAGCTTCCTAGGAAAGTGAGCTGGAAACCTGCTCCGAATTGCTTGCCTCTGTAATTAAAAGTATAAATGTTTCAAGTGGAATACATCCTATTAGTAAGATTTTAGGAAACAAAAAGTTAATTTATTCAAATTCGATATGGTCTGTAAATGCCACCATTATATGCCTTCTACTGGCCTTTGATTAGCTATGGATTAATAAAACTTTTATACCTCCTTTGTCAGCCTCATTTTGAACTCTGTTTTTGCATACTGTTACTATTAAATAAATGAATTAGTGTCCAGAAATGTGTCATGCATATTACCTAGCAGCAGGAAGCATAATACAGTGGTCAGCTTCCCAGGAGCGTTATAAATCCTAATGCGCTCCGTAACCTGCTCACGTGGACCTATTAAAAGCGTGATGATTTAGTGGAGCGGTATTTGTGCTTAACAATGGAATTTTAGTTAATTCAAAACAATGTAAATCATCTCCAATTACAGTATTTGAATATTCACAGTTTCTTCACAAGTACATGTACTGTTGCTAAGCCGGAATTTTTTTTTTTAAGCGTTGAGTTACTTGCCTGGAGTAACATTCAGCCAGGTTAGCTTATGTTAAAAGTAACCAACCCAAGAGAACACTGTGTATCTGGCTCAGCTTGCTAACTCTCCGCCAAAACAATTTAGGGCATCCAAGAAAAACCCAAAACACGGGAAGTGGGGGGGAAGCCAGAGCAGAGACTGCCGAAGTGGGGGGTGAGGGAGGGGCTCAGGTGAGCGCTCCTGTAGCTGTGCATCAAGGTGATGTTGCTCCGAGCAGCTGGGGACTTTTTGTTGCCGCTGCTATCAAAGTCATTTCACATCCATGTCAGCAGCTTCTTGATACTGCAGCTGCTGCTGCGTCCCTGTGGGTACAGCGCGGACCAGAGAGCGTCCTGCTGTTTGAAACAGCCTCTTTGATGCTCAAGGTCTCAGAAGGTCTTTCCAGGAGAGAAGGATGATTAGCTGTCCGGCTGGCAGCGACTGCCTTCAGCATTGCTGGCCCTTGGCGCTCGGTCGGGGATCAGCTTGGACCTCTGTATCGCAGAGGGGAGCCCACCAGTCCCCCGATTTTCCAGTGAGGTGAAATAGGAGGGGAATGTGAGGAACTGGGGGAACTTGGTTGAAGGAGTTTATTCTGTGTATTGTGGATCTGGCCATTTGGGGACACAGCACAACTTTCCTGGCCTTCCAAATAAGTCTGGGATGAATGGAATGCTTTTATTTGGTGGAAAGCATAACCTGGAGAGGATGTAGTTGGACACATCGTTCCAAAGTTTGCCAATGGGCCAAGTCCACTTTGTGTAAAATGGCAATTGTTTGCAACATCCACATCAATGGTCGTCAGTGACAACCAGGATTAGTGGCTTGGCAATCGGCAAGCGTAGGTTCAAACCTTAATGCTGTCTGTCATAAGCCGGGTGCCCTTGGGCGAGTTCCTTCCGTCTCTGAACCTCAGTGTACCCATCTGTAAGGGAGGTCTAGGTTTACGTGCAGTCATATGTTGCTCCGTGGTGATGGAGGGTGGATTAAGGGAAGTGATGTGTGTAGAACACTCACAGGGTAGTTACTGCTGTTTTTACTGCAGATTCATAAGGTGTGTGATGGTGTTCAGTAAAAGTGGTCTTGGGTAGAGTTTGTGTGTATAGTCTGAGCAAGTTGTTTCTTGCTCTGACTTCATGTAACAACTACAGTTTTCTATTGACTTTGTTTTCTCTCTCCCTTCATCCATTCCTCTGTCCATTAAGCCATCCAATCACCTGCCCTACTCCCATCCAATTAGCAATACTACATATTCATGATAAAAAAAAATCTAAAACACTACCGAACAGGAAGTCTCTCTTTCACCTCTGTCCCCCAGGCGCCCTGCTCCTGTCTCCAGAGGTGACTACAGTTACTGGACTCCTCTGTGTCCTTCGAGACGTACTCCATGCACCCACAGCACATACACATACGGCATAGTCCCAAACCTGCCCAATACCATCACACTGTTCAGCATCTAAAGTTGGCAGTATTATCTTGTGAGCTTTTCATATGAGTACCTATCATCTTCTCATTTTTCCTAATACTCACATTGTATTATGTACCATGGGTGTATCCTAATTTATATCACTTTCACCTATGGAGGGGGGCTTCCGTTGCTCTAACCCTTTGCAGTTACACACAGTGCTGCAGAGAATATTCTCCTATGCACTCCTCTATGCAATACGGCTGTGGGGTGTGCTCAGATTTGTAGGATAGATTCTGGAGGTGGATTTTTTTCAGGGGCAAGTTTTTACAGAAAGTGCCAAATTGCCCTCAAAGAGATTACACGAATCTTACCCATCCTCCAATAATTTGAGAATATTGGTTTCCCCACACCCTTGACATTTTGTGTTGACTTTTCATTTAGAGCTTCAGTAGTGTTTTGAATCTTCATATGATATCCTGAACAGGTTTATTCGCTTCTTTCCTGATTACCAACTCTTTTAGAACCTAAATATCTACACAATAAAGTGTAGCAGCTAAATATGAAATACATAGAAACAAATAGAACCATACACTCCATAGCTGGTTTGGTTCAGTGGATAGAGCATTGGCCTGCGAACTGAAGGGTCCTAGATTCGATTCTGGGCAAGGGCACATGCCCGGGTTGTGGGCTCGATCCCTGGTTGGGGATGTGCAGGAGGCAGCCGATCAATGATTCTCTCTCATTATTGATGTTCCTATCTCTCTCTTCCTCTCCCTTCCTCTCTGAAATCAATAAAAATATATTTTAAAAAAACAGAACCATACACTTTTAGACATAAAGAAGCCTTTGAGATAGATTAGTCCAGCAGAAGAGAACCAAGGCTTTCAGTGCTCCAGTGACTTCTGTAAGTGACTTCTGTATGGCCACACCCTTAATGGCATTTGATGGCAGGTGGAAAGGGGGCTAGTTTCTTGATTTGGGTCCAGTCCTCTTTTACCACATCACATCGTTACCAGTGTGTGACTATTGCTATGCAACATAGATACAACTGCCCCCCCACATAGGTAACTCTAATCCCAATCACATTCAAAAGACAGGTGTGATAAAATGGGATAAATGTTGAATTCCAAGTCAACAGGCTTGGGTTCAAATCCCAGCTCTATCACTTATTGATTGGGTCTTCGGGCAAGTTACCTAACCTCTCAGTGCATCATAAAACAGTGGTGGTGATATCTAATTCCATGATATCTACAAGTAGTGCTTTGCAAAGTGTCTGGCAGGCATTCATGTTCAATGCTTTATTTTCTAATTGTTCATTTACACAAGTAACTATCAGAATATTTGTATTTCATTTAGTATGATGCCCATTGCTTATATTTAATTCTAAAATAATGTTCTGTTTTATCAAATATAGATGAAAAAGCAAAGGCATCCATGACAAGCCCACCCTCTTTTATTGATGGCAGTGGGGATGGGGAAGAAATTACATCTTATTTTCAGTATGGCAGCAACCTATTTCTAGGATGCTCATTTTGTTTGAATGTGGCCAATAGCCAGTAACCCTCACCAGCATTTCAGGGAAAGAAAATCTAGTGCCTTCCTCATTGCCCCATCATTGAGGGGTGGAGTGAGAAGAGAGGACCCTCAAGTGTTACCAGTTCTGACCATGGGGCTGGAGATACTTGGATCACTTGGAAAGTTACCACAAGCCCACCAACCATTTGTTAAGAACTCACATGTGGCCGAAACCGGTTTGGCTCAGTGGATAGAGCGTCGGCCTGCGGACTGAAAGGTCCCAGGTTCGATTCCGGTCAAGGGCATGTACCTTGGTTGCGGGCATATCCCCAGTAGGAGATGTGCAGGAGGCAGCTGATCGATGTTTCTCTCTCATCGATGTTTCTAACTCTCTATCTCTCTCCCTTGATCACTTGGAAAGTTACCACAAGCCCACCAACCATTTGTTAAGAACTCACATGTGGGCAGGTTATGCAGCTAGGGCCCTGGGCCTGGGCCTGAGCTAGAAGAGGAAGGGGCAGGTCAGAAGGAAGAAGCAAGGATTCTTGTGAGACCACTGCCACTTATTAGCCATGTGATCCCTTAATAAATCATTTAACCTTTCAGCATTTCAGTGTCTTCACTGATAAAATAGTGATAAGATTCTGCTATTTTATTGGTTTGGTATTTATATGAAGCATAGCCATACCTGTGATTTATTAGTCACTTGCTATAAGCTAGGCACAGGCCATCTCTGTTCTTTGAAGCAGGTACTATAGTTATCCTCACCCTTAGAAGTACCCCTCCTTCACTGACGAAGAACTGGGACTTAGGGAGCTGATGTCCTTGGCCTGAACTCAGACAGCCAGTAAGAGGTAGAGGTGGGACTCAGTCCCCAGGTCTCTCCTCCTTCAAGGACTGTGTGTTTAACTAACTACACCATCCTGTCTCTGCGGCTACTCGGTGGGTTGGATAACATCATCCCCATTTTGAAATCAACTGAGGTTCAGAGAGATGATGGGTGGGCATTACCAAAGGTCTCACAGGGTTTGAAAAGGACTGAGTGAGAGAATGTCTGGGAAAGTGCTGTGTAGCTGCAGCCCCTTTACAGAGATGAGCTTTTTAACTAGACCATTGCAGACGGGTCATGCTGATGGCTAGAAGCTCACACAGTGCAGGTAATGATGCCGTGAGAGCAATTGGATAAACAGGAGGGGAGACTTGCCATTCAGTTGTTTTGCTTGAACAATACCTAGTAACAATTTTTGTTGTATTTTAATATAAACTTACTGAATATTTTGACATGGTGTCAAAAAATAAACGGTTATTATAAGCACTGTCAAGTACTGTTTTATGCTTCAGGTTGCAACTAATTGTGTGCAGAAATTAATACAGATATTCATACATGTATATACACATATATACATGTATATATATTCATACATGTATATACACATTCACATGCACATACATATTAAATTACATATATCTGTATGTATGCATGTATAAACACCCACAATCTCTTTGGCATTTTCCTCCTTAAGCCTTCTTACAATTCCTTTGTTAGAAAGAATAGGAATGTGTGGAAATGCTTAAAAATAAAGTAGTAGGGTGTGATTAAGGCAGTAATTTACTGCTACCAAAATGAAAAAAATAAAAAGATCAGACTGCCCTTTATTCATGAAAACAAATTCATAGAACAAATATGCTACTAAATGTAATAGTTCCAGCTTCTAGTTAATGTTCCTAATAATTCTGTTTTATTTTTTAAGCAGAACATAAATGAGACAGATGCACAGTACCTCAAGGCAATATCATACAATTAATATATGTTTTTTAATCAAACACTTGGAAATTTTTAAAAACGAACCTAAAAGTCATTCATTATCTGGCCATCTACTGATAACTGTCAATGCTGTTGATTTTGGTATATTTTTTCCAATTTCTTTCTATCAGTGTATTGTGAGTATCTCAACACTAGAAACTTGGTGAGGATCCAAGGAGAATGAATTGTATATCAGGGGAAAATAAAAGAGTAGTGTTTAGTTATTTGTGCTTAAAGGACTCACATTATAAGTGAAAGTGCTGGAAATAGCTGACCCAGCCTGCTATAGTAAATGAAACAATGTGAAGCCCACCCATTTGTAAAATCTACACATGACCACCTTCTTAAGAGCATTATTTGTTGTTAGAAACCTAGAACATTTAAGAATTCACATAAAAACAATAAATAATGAAAATAAACATGAAACTAACCAAAAGCACCCTCGTGGGCGAATTTGCTCACTTTTCTTTCTTTGGTATTTCTTCTTTGTATTTCTTCTTTGGTATTTCTTTCTCTGGTATTTCTTTGGTACTGCAGGCTCACGTAGTGAGACATCCCAACTCGTCATCTTGCAAGCCTCTCCAACTTAATATGTCCAAACTCAACTCTTGCTCCTCCACCCACTCCTGCTTCCCCGAGTCTCCCCCATCTCAGTTATTCACACCTCCACCTTCTCATTACTTGAACCAGAAACCTAGGAGTAATCCGGGTATCTTTCCCTCCTTCGTTTCCACATCAATCATTTCAGCAGCCCAAATCCCTCTCTAACACGTTCACTTTTCTTCATCTTCTTGGCCCTAACTCTAGCCCTACCAGTCTGTTTGAGCCACAGTGATAGCTCACTCACTAACCACCCTGCTTCCTCTCCAGATCAACTTCAAGCCAAGCAGGCGATTGAGGACACTGCACCGACTGCCTGCTCAAAATTCTTCAGTGGCTCTTCCGTACTTTCAGGACAAAGTCTTTAGGATGGCCTCCACGGCCACTCACTCACTCTCCTGACCCCTCACCCCCTCCTTTGGCTTTGTCTTTCTCACTCTTTTAGTCCTTCTCTCCTCAGGGTCTTTGCATATGCGGATCATTAATACTTTCATCTCCTTCCCTGTGGCCTAGCTCACTCACTGTAAATGTCTCTTCCTCAGACACCTTCCCTGAACCCTCCATTCAAAATAAGTGCCCCCTTACACTTTCTTATAGAGCCCTGTGATTCCCTTCACAGCCACCATGACAATTTATTATGACATACTTATTTGCATGATTATTTAATGTCTATCTTCCCACCAGATTATAAATTCCTTGAGGACAGGATTATGCTGTTTTGCTCATTGCTGCACCCTCAGAAACATAATACCCAACACATTGTAGGACTCAAATATTCATTGAATGAATGAATGAATGCAATTTTCTTCCCTTACTGCTTCTCTCTGGTATTAAAAAGGATTTGCACACCTGGCCTGTGTGGCTTAGTGGATTGAATGCATCAAGAGGTCACTGGTTTGATTCCCTGTCAGAGCACATGGCCAGGTTGTGGGCTCAACCCCCAGTAGGAGGTGTGCAGGAGGCAGCTGATGTTTGATATTTTTATCTCTTCCTCTCCCTTCCAGTATCTCTTAAAAAAAATCAATAAAAACATATATTAAAAAAGGATTTACCCAAAATGGAAAGCAGAGGAAAGAAGTTTCCAGCAATTTTTTCCAACGTTTTCTTCTCAATGAGCTCCAATTATCTTCAAAGGGGAATTGTTACAATATGTGTCTCTGATTTAAAAATTTCCTGTGAAAACTCCCACTTTCCCATCCAATTGTCTGTACTATCACTTTAATTCAAATCCCATACTAATGCCACTTTCCTGCTGCCTAGAAACTTATTTTCTCTTTTTGAACCTGCCTCATACTTAAGATCTCTCTGACTCAAGTGGTATACAATGTTCATAAAGCTCAGGCCTTAAGATTCAACCTAGAGTAATGATGTGGCATAAAGGACCAGCTAATCCAAAGTCTCTTAGAAATAATACATAGTCTCCAAGCAATACTCCTTTTTAAATCCATATTGTTGTTTAATCCATTCAACATGTGCTATGTGCCAGGGACTGTGTTCTACAATGAGATCCACCAATGAGCTAAACCTGACAGACTTCCTGCCCTCACATCCTTGTGGTCCAGTGCTGTTTGAACAACTTAAAAATGCAGCCACACAGGCTCATGTAGACATCTTCCAAGATTTACTATGGAACCTGAACCAGATGTTATTAGGAATATTGACCACCTTGAGCCAGAAGGCAATGTGCAGCTGATGCTTGTTCACCACGCCATGTCCCTCAACCTGTCTGCTCTGGCCTGGCTGTGGCTGACTGTTCCATACACCATTGTGTGCCCTGCAGAGTTTCTGCTCAGTGCTGTCTAATATGCAGAGGCCAACTGCACAGGTGCAATCCAAAATGCGTGTGCTTGTATGTTGGGGGAAGGAGCCATCAATATGGGTCACGTGTCATTAGGCAAATGCCTTAGCCTCCCATCTCCGGCCGGTGCACTTCCCAGACGTGCTCTCCACGGTTCCTCAGAGGCTCTGCAGTGGGATTGCGCCCAGTTCCACAGCTGTAACCAGCACATGGACACACCTTTTGTTGGCTCCTCTCTCTCTAATCTCTCCTCCCAAACAGACTACCTGCGCCCAAGTCCTGGTTACAGGGTTTGCTTTCAGAGGAACACAGACAACCCCCCCGCCCCCTCAACTCTGGACTTCCCTCAAATAGAGAAAACCCAGAAAAATAACTAAATTTATTATAGTTAATTGCATCGTCCTTATTTCACTGGTCAGAAGTAAAACCAACCCGGCCAAATTTCTTCTTATCTACTAGGTTCTGGGGAAACTAAGACACATCAGATAAATGTAGTCCCTGCTCCATAGTCGACCAAAGAGCCACTTTTCCTAAGCCCGAGTGACAGAAAAAGAAAAGTTGGTTAAGGACCTCCATTATTCCCCATCTCCAACCTGTATGCATCTTCGGTAAAAATATATAACGATACAAAGTGGGCCTGATACCAATCTGGTGTGCACCCCATTTCCCCTTTTCTGTGAGCCTCGATTCTCACTGTTACAAGGGACAGAAACTCGCCTCAAACTTGCTTGAGCCAAAAGGCAATGTGTTGGCTGGAGTAGCTGAGAAGCCAAGGGATACACCGGCTTCAGGCCCAGTGCACCCCTCGGCTTCTCAATGATGCTGTCAGGTTTTGTCTGTCTGCATTTCCTACGTCTGATCCATTTGGCTTGGCTTTCCTCTCAGGCCCCTCCAAATGAGAGAAGACATTATCTCATGACCCCCAACAAAGAAGATGTTCCCCTTCCCCAGGAGCCATCTAAAAAGGTCTCATGGAAACACTGGGCTCTGCCTGGGTTGTGTATTACCCCTCAGACAATCATGGTGGCCACGGGCAGTGGAGCTCTGATGGGGCTGAGCTGTGTGCCCATCACTGGCTTGCAGGGGTGAACCCCAGGAAATAGAGGCTCTGTTACTTGAAGCTAAATAGCCACAGCAGGCTGGGACTCTAACGCTAAGCACAGTCTTTCTAGATCCTAGGGCCACCACAAGAAGTATTTTTCTCTTTTCTCTCAGAGTCAGAGTCGGAGAGGGAATGTCCCAGATCAAAATGAGTTTCTTGGTGGAGGAGAGATGTTTTTCACTTGGATTTACCAAATAAGGGCATAGTTTCTGGAGCTCCGGGTGTTGCTCTGGGGACTTGTACAGATGCCCAGGTTAACTGGCTTTTGCAGCCCCTCTGACTGGTGGGCACTGCAGGGCGAGTGTGACATCCAGGTTTTCCTAATAAGGCCACCCATGGCTGGAGCCACTGGAAAAGCTCCAAGTTGGGGAGGGCAGAAGAGGGAGCTGTAAGACCTTTGTTCTTGGGTACATTCCGAGAGTGGGAAATGCCCTCCTCTGTCTGCTCCTGAGTCAGAGGCCGGGGCAGCTTCCCCAGCCCTGAAAAATATTGGAACGTAGGAAGAGGAGCGGATGTTGGTCCCTGCCTCAACTGCCAGAAGAGCAGCTAATGGAAGCCTGTGCGAGGCTGTCTGCACACAGCCTGGGCTCCTGCATTCTGCATGCTGCTGATTGGGAAACTGCAGAGCGTTGACCTCCTAGCAGTGTTGCAGGAGGCTGATTTCCCTGCTCATCCTGCCCATAGCAGTGTAAGGGCCTACTCGCCCCCAGGATGGGCAACCCTGAAGCCTCTCTCTTTGATCCTTTCCATATCTTTATTTTTAAATATATATTTTTATTGTTTTCATAGAGGAAGGGAGAGGGAGAGATAGAAGCACCAATGATGAGAGAGAATCATTGGTTGGCTGCCTCCTGCACACCCCACACTAGGGATCGAGCCCACAACCTGGATATGTGCCCTGACCAGGAATTGAACCATGACCTCCTGGTTCATAGGTTGACACTCAACCACTGAGCCATGCCGGCCAGGCAAGCCTTGCCATATTTTTAACTAATTAAGCCTTAAGGCTGGTGGCACCCATAACACCTAGTCCTGGTCCATTTTCATATTGGTGGGCAACAGTGTGTATTTTCAGTCCCAAATGGGCACCCCCCCCCATTTTTGCTCCCCATGCCTACTCTGTGTGTGGCTCTCCCATCTACACAGGAATGAATGTCCTCCTGAGTCCAGATTTTAAGGAATCACCCGTCAGATCCTATAGATTCAACTTCTTTTCTTTCCCCACCTTCCTTTCCCCCTTGGCTTATAATTAGCCATTTTTCTTCTTAGTGTTGAAGTCTGCTTATTTGCGATTCATCAGTGAGTGAGTCCTATGGGAGTTACTCTCAATTACAAATTGAAGACTAATTGTGCCGTGATCACTGTTGCTCTGAGACGCCTCCACTGTAATCACTTCCTAAATTAACTCTATCCTCTTATTTCACATGAAGCTGAGGCTTTAAGATGAGCTGTGATTTGTAGTAGGAAACGCAGCAGTTGGTGAACTGTGGAGTCACAATGATATTTTTTTAAAAACTTCCTTTTCCTTTTCCTTTTAATTTTGGATTATTTTTAAAATCTAAAAGTAAAATTTGTTCAATAGAAACAGCACAGATTTTTGCTTTTACTACTGTTTATAAAATTAGGCGGGGGTGAGTAGGAAGAGATCAAAGAACTTGTATCCATATATGCATAACCATGGACATAGACAATAGGGGTGGAGGGGTGGGCTAGAAGAGATCAATGGGAGAAAAAAAACGGGACATATGTAATACTTTCAACAATGAAGATTTAAAAATTATTTTTCCTGTCGTCAGTTTTGTTCTGAAAAAGTTTCTGAAAAATTTAAATCACCGTGCCCCAACCCACACCGTTTTTTTATAGTGCCTTGGTCTATTTTCTTTTTCAGTGTGCCTCTTTTTAATGGGGAAGGTGGGAGTGTTGAGAGGGAGAGATTCAACTACTGATCCTTGGGTTGCATGATCTGCTGTACTTTGAGCCTCTCTGACAATCAGGTGACAAGCAGGCAGCAGGAGAGAGCTAATTGTAAGTCACCTGGGAGGGGAGAGAGAGAAAGGTAGTATCCACAAGAGGAGGAGAGGCAGTAGCTTGGATCAAGGTCCCACAACAGAACAAAGAGAAGCTGTTCCCGCAGATGCCAAGGGAAAACAAAAAGGAAATGGACAAAAGAAATGTGGGGCTGAAACTGGTTTGGCTCAGTGGATAGAGCGTCGGCCTGTGGACTGAAAGGTCCCAGGTTCGATTCCGGTGAAGGGCATGTACCTGGGTTTCGGGCACATCCCCAGTAGGAGATGTGCAGGAGGTGGCTGATCGATGTTTCTCTCTCATCAATGTTTCTAACTCTCTATCTCTCTCCCTTCCTCTCTGTAAAGAATCAATAAAAAAATATATTAAAAAAAAAAGAAATGTGGGAAAGATAAAACCACCGAACTTCTCAGGTTTCAGACCTGACAAAACCTATTTCCCAGCCAAGCCCCCTCAGTAGGCTCCCTCCCCAGGCCCTGCTGGGCCCTGCTTGCCTCTTCTCCGTGGGCAACGGGCAACATCTATGTCCTGCAATGCTATGTCCTATGGCTGCAGAGTGACCCATGAGGATTCTGGCCTCTTCTTTGCTTAGCTCCAAAGACCTCACTTCAACATTTCTGCTCAGTTGATCCCAGATCTTCCTCTGAGGGACTCTTCTCATTCACAGGTCATTGGAGTTCTGTGATGAGGGACAAAGAACGGTCTATGTTCCCAGCTCAGAGGCTTACCCCTGGGCAGCTCCCTGAGGATTCTGACTCAGGTCACATGCTCCCATACAGAAATTCAACTCAGAGTTAGAAATACAAGTGTTGATATCCTTGAGCTGCCAACACACCCAGATCCAACCCACGTCCTGAAAGGGATGTGACTAATAAGGAATTGCCAAAGAAGGAACCAGAACTTTTCCGGTCTGTCTGCTGACCACCTCCAGCAGCAGTAGCAAGTGTCCTTGTCCATTCAATTTCAAACTATAGAAAAGTAGAAGGAAGGGGGATGGGAGGAAATCACCCAAAGTTAGAGATACCTAGAGATAAATACTGTTCGCATTATGGCACGCTGATTTCCAGTCTTTTCTCCCAAAATAGTAGAGATTGCATTTTAAGTTAACATTATAGTATACACTAGTAGCCTGATGCACGAAGATTCGTGAAAGAATGGGCCTTCCTTTCGCTGGCTGCCTTTCCACCTTCGCCCCAGTTGGAGCCGCCTTTCTGCCTTCACTCCTGCCCAGAGCCACCTTTTTGCCTTCGTTCCGGCCCGGAGCCACCTTTCCACCTCCCCACGCTGCCCAGAGGCCCGGAGTGGCTGGGGCTGTGCAGAATGCTTGTGTCCCGCTCCCGGCTGCTCAGGGCCTGCTATGCAAATTAACCCACCATCTTTGTTGGATTAATATGCATACTCACTCCTGATTGGCTGTTGGGCATTGTGCAGGTACAGACAATTTGCATCATTCTCTTTTATTAGTGTAGATATTTCCTCTTGTTCATATAAATTTATAAATATATTTAATGTAACACTTGTGCATAAACACTTTTTAGGTATTCAGGCTAGTTTCTTTACAATCAGTCCCTAGAAGGAGTTTAACGAGGTCAACAGTTATAAACCTTTTTAAGGCATTTTTATCTCTTGGCCAAAGTTCCCTGCCCTTTTAAAGGGACACGAGGAAAACGATTTTGTGACAGCCACAGAGGCTCTTACTGATTCCAGGGAAAGGTTTGTCCTCAGCTGATTTAAAACCAAATAGGATTAATACCTTTTTACCTTCTGAGAAACAACCTACTAGTGAGTGACCCTCATGCAACAGTGCAGCTGGCTTCGTTCATTCCTGAGGGCAAATTAAGATCCAACCGATCGACCAAGGACAGCGGTTCTCAACCTGTGGGTCGCGACCCCTTTGGCAGTCAAACGACCCTTTCACAGGGGTCACCTAAGACCATCCTGCATATCAGATATTTACATTACAATTCATAACAGTAGCAACATTACAGTTATGAAGTAGCAACGAAAATAATTTTATGGTTGGGTCACAACATGAGGAACTGTATTTAAAGGGCCAGAAGGTTGAGAGCCACTGACCAAGGACATGCTTGTAAGATTTCAAGATCCCCCCACAGAGCTATCTTCCAAATGTTAACAACACTGATTTTTAAAATTTATGTCATTGTACATTAATGCCACTTTTTTGTTAACTCTCCTATTCCTTTTTTTAAAACAACATATATAATGTATCTATATTATATATAATGTATCCTATATAATAAAAGCCTAAGGTGCTAAGTGTCTGACCGTTCATTCGACTGTTCGACCAGTCGCTATGATGTGCACTGACCACCAGAGGGCAGACACTCTGACCGGTAGGTTAGCTTGCTGCTGGGGTCTGGCCAATCGGGACTGGGCGAGATGGGCCCCATTGTGGACCACTGGGGTCCCCTCAGCTTGGCCTGTGCCATCTCTCAATCTGAGACCCTTTGGGGGATGTCAGAGAGCTGGTTTTGGCCTGATCCCTGCAGGCCAGGCTTAGGGACCCCACCGGTGCATGAATCTGTGCACCGGGCCTCTAGTCTACTATATATATATATATATATATAACTATATTATATATATAACTATATTATAATGTATATGCACATAGACAGACTCAAATGAACTCAGTGAAAATGCTTATCCTATGTCTTTGATGAAGCAGATTTAATTTCTCCCCCTTTAACACACACAGCAGTTTTCAGTTACATTTCCTTCAGACAGGATAGAAATGAAGGCTCTTCTCCCCTTTGTCATGTTACACATGGATGATTGGCAGCATCGGAATTTGCTAACAAATTACTATACCTGCTGCTTGGTGCTATTTCTCCCTCCTTCTGCCTCTCAGACAGACATTTCTTGCCTATCCAAAGCCATTTGAATTCCCAGTTCAAAGAATCTTTGTTCGATGGCCAATTTGTTCCCAAGAGCGTTGGAAACAGCTATAAAAAGAGACACATATTTCATGGGTGGTGGCTTTATGCCAGTCTGATACCTTTCGAGAATGCCTGCCAGCACGCCTGCCCGGGCACAGCAGGCTGCAGCGGTAAAGAGGACCGTGGTTTAATCATACTCACAAGGTGTCCTAGCTCCTGTGAGGTGTACTGAGTGCCTGCTGGGCAGTTCGTGTCCCTCTGAAGAGCAGTCTGGTGGCAACTCCAAGGGGAGCAAACATACTAAAATATTGTGACCGGATTCCTACAGCACCGTTTTTCCCAGCTCAGCAATTAGAGATTTCCCCCTGGGGATGTTATTCATATGAAAGTATTCAAATAAAATATATTGTACTAGAAGAGGAAGGGGTTACATAAAGATCTATAGTCAATCCTGAAAGATATATATATATCTCTCCATATTTTGTGCACTCCTATACCACAAACTTACACCCCCAATATATGTATTAGATAAACAGGGATGCTCTCCCACCATCTGGCCATGCGAGCAGAGGAAACAGTCCTGTGCTGGGTTAGAGATCTCTGAAGGCCCTTTTAGCTGGGGTTCAGATCATATGCATAAATAGGCTTTTCACCAAGGGGATGACTATGTAATTCATTCATCTTGATTGATAATTAAAACCGACAATGAACAGATCAACACAAATCAGGAGGGCAAAAACATCTGGGACTCAGTGTAATGAGAATACCCCAAAACCTCCTTAGTGGTAATTGCATTGCAAGCACCAAATAGCTTTCACAGTTGTTTTTGCAAATGATACAAATTAGCACCCAAGATCTGAAAAGTACACCGACTGTAAAAACATTGGGGAATTTAGCAGGGCCCTGGGTAGCTTGGCCAAATATATGTACGAACCTAGATACATGCTAGCATATAATTTCGGGACTTCTTGCAGCGAAGGAAAAAAAGTGAAGACTCTAGAATCCTACTGCTATTTGCACTTGGAACTCCCAGGTGAGCAAGTTCATCTACTAGGCAGTTTTCTCCCTTCCCCACAGAATTCTTTCCCCATTTCCCACAAACACCCTGAGAATTTAAAAATATCTAAGAAGCTTAAAATCTGCAGTTTAAATGCTTTTCCTTGTTAGGAAATGTAGAAACCCCACAAACAATTGGAAGGTTTTATGGGTACTTAGTTAAATCTAAAAAGTCCAGGAAAGCTGTAATACGATGTAACCGTTGAATAACTCATTAGACCTAAACACACCTAGTGAAACAGTAAGAAGAAATTTGCAAAGCAGTGGGTTCTGATTTTAGTTTATTTCTTTTTTCAGGCCCCTCTGCCTGAGTCCAGTGAGGAGTGAGGAGTAGGTGCTTGTTATACAAATCCTGCAGAGAAACATCTCACACAGACAAAATAATCAGGCTGGAGCAGGAAGGCTTCAGTTAAAAAAACCAGAGTGCCGCCCAGCCGGTGTTGAGCATAGGCCTATGAACCAGGAGGTCACGGTTCGATTCCTGGTCATGGCACATGCCTGGATTGTGGGCTCGATCCCTGGTGGGGGGTGTGCAGGAGGCAGCTGATTGATGTTTCCATGTTTCTATCTCTCTCTCCCTCTCCCTTCCTCTCTGAAATTAATAAAAATATTTTAAAAAATAATAAAAAACAACAGTGTCATCAGATGTGGAGAGATGAAAGAACAATGACTCTCTCTCTCTCTCTCTCTCTCTCTCTCTCTCTCTCTCTCTATATATATATATATATATATATATATTCTTTCCCTCCCTTTGCTTAGCTTTGTTTCCTTTTTCAAGACTTTTCTGGCAGCCACGCAAGGGGAAGGGGAAGACTGGGTGTCCCAAATCTTGGAGCCTTCGCTTGCACTGCTCTTTAGCACCAGGCCTATTCTACTCGTTTCTGCCCCTTAAGCTCAAAGCAGATGCCCAATACACATGTGTTCATGGAACTCCACCTTTTTGAATCACTGTCCTTTTAAAAAGCATTTCTACAT
Source organism: Myotis lucifugus (assembly GCF_000147115.1). NCBI lineage: Eukaryota > Metazoa > Chordata > Mammalia > Chiroptera > Vespertilionidae > Myotis > Myotis lucifugus. The sequence goes on from NW_005871252.1 coordinate 2,261,123, forward strand.
GCAGTTTTCCCATGTGGAAATGCCCAAGGTCGTCCACGTAACACCCCAAGGTCAGCGAGGCACAATGCTGTGAACCCACTTGACAGAAAAGACGTTGCCGCACAGAGAGACTGCACGACCTCCCCAAAGTCACGCACCCACGACGAGGCACTTAGAACTTCCAAGCAAGCTGCCGGGGCTGCTGAAATGAAACAGGGAAAATCAGGCTCATTTGAGAAAATGCTTTCTGTCGTTTGGAATTCTCAGACAATATTAATGGGACAACTTGAGATGAATGCATTGCCGGCTCCTCATCTTTTACCTATGGGGAATTTGTAGAAAATTAAGCACTTACTGAAACATAGTTACCAAGCCCCGTTGGCGATGGTTCCAGCTGCCTCGTGGGTGATAGTAGGAAATGAGTGAGAATACCCACACTGTGTATCCGCAAAACCTTTCCGGAGAGATGGGGGCTCAGAGTCGTTCTACAGAAGAACAGGTGACTAGTGCGGTGGCTTTTCAACAACTTCTCCTCCCTGCAGCCACAGTATTTTGGTTCAAGCGAAATCAAGTCCAAGTGAAAATAATTTAGAACAATATTCAATAGGGAAAACTTCAACAAAGGGTCTTCTTCTTTTCTTTTGACACCAGCTGAGCTTCCATGTCTAATTCCTTGTTGCCTCCATGCCTTTTGGTTCTGGCTGTGAAGCAACTTCGGTAAGCCAGGGGCAATCATTTTGAAACTGATCTGAATTTGTGACAGGGAATGATATAGTCTTTGAAGTGGCATAGTTGGAAATGTCTCTACTAACCCTCAGTGTAGCCACTTGTCTCATAGGAACTAGAATAGGGGTGGGGAAACCATGGCCAAGTCCGGCTGCCACCTGTGTTTGTGCAATCTGTGAGTTAGTAATGGTTTTTAATCTTCTTAAGGGGTTGACAAAAATCAAAAGAAGACTATTTCTTTTTTTTCTTTTCGTTTTTGTTAACCCTCACTAGAGCATATTTTTTCCATTGATTTTAAGAGAGTGAAGAGAGGTGGGATGGGGAGAGAGAGAAAGAGGGAAGAGAGATCGATATGAGAGAGACACATGGATTGGTTGCCTCCTGCACACACCCTGACCCGGGTGGAGATCAAACCTGCAGCCCAGGTACGTGCCCTTGACCGGAAATCGAACCCAAGACCCTCCCATCCTCGGGCTGACACTCTTACCACTGAGTACACCGTCCAGGGCAAGACTATTTCTTACATGTGGAAATTATATGAAATTCAAATTTTAGTAGTTATAAAAGTTTTGTTGAAATACAACCATACTCACTCATTTCCATATTGACTCTGACTGCTTTGATAATAGAGTTGAGTGGTGGGGATGGGGCAGGGACCTATGATTGCAGAGCCTAAAACATTTGCTATCTGATTCGTTGCGGAAAAAAACCCGAGCACTGCTGAGGCAACATAAAGATGTGCAGGCCTAAAAAATGTATATCGTGCACATAAATTCAACATTGTGTTTGGAACAAAAACACCACATACGTTTTTCTAAACAGATCAACAGATTTTTAAGTGTGAACGGCAATTAATAGGGCATATATTCACAGGCTGCTTCAGTGCCCCTATTCCTAGCCTCTATCACCATTCACTGCATTGTAACAATTGTAACTAGGTGTACAATTGTAACTAGGTGTACAATTGTAACTAGGTATACAATTGTAACTAGGTGTACAATTTGCTTATGTAGTCATATTATTGTCTTTTGCATTCTTAACAACTTTATAAATTATCTGTGGCACTGCTCTCCCAAAATAGTTTTTGATTCAGGTTAAACATTTCATTTAATAGCATAATTCATAGAATTCAAAAGTGTTCAAGTAATAATTAAATTTTTTTTAAATGTCAAGTAAAGGTGTAGAAAATTCTAAAGAGATGGCATTAATAGTGGCTCAGTAATGAGGAGCCATCTGGGAAAACACAGTCTATAAACAATTACCTTCTGACTTAATTCATCCCTCATTTACAATATGCCAGGCAGAGATTTTAAATGGAAAGACTGTCTTATTCTAGAGGGAATCTACTGAATTTAGTACTTAGATTGAATTCATTTGGAGGCGTTTAAAGAGAATTTTTATCTTGTCAAATTCATTGTATGAAAAACTAGTAAAAAGAGATATTTTGCATCACATGGTATGTGCTATATCTTTGAAACTCCATATTGCTAATATAAACATACATGTTTGCTTTAAAAAAATCTAATTATTGTATTAAAATGTGTTTCAGGGAAGGTTTAAATTACCCGTTCATGGGCAAGGTTTGAAATATTAAAAATAACATGAAATTAAAATCTGGACAACTCTCCCAACATGAGGGTTATTTGATCCAGCTCCTTTAGAAAGAGAAAGAATTCCTTTTGTCATCTTCCGAACACAATCGGTGCCTGGTGTTAGAATTGGTTGAGAAGGGGTGGGTCTCTGAGCTTAGTCAATACTGTAATTACAATAGCACGTTTCTGAAACAGTCACCGGAACATCCATAGGCCTCTGTCTTGAAAACTTGCCACGGCTGTATCCCATGACAAAATCCTGCATGTGTGTGTGGGTTTTGTTATTAACTCTAGGTTTGAATTAGAATTCCCTGTCTTACAGCTTGAAGCTAAACTCTGTTTACAAAACAGTATTTACACTTGACTAATTTTGCAGATCAAACTAATTAAATCAATTAAACTGGTGATTAACCAAATGAAGGCTGATTGCAAAAATTAGTGGGTTTATTTTGGAGGACTGGAAGTAAGCTAATTACTGCAGTGATTACTTGAACCTGGAGTACTCTAAATGTGGTATAAATTGAAACCTCATAGTGAATTAGACTGGGAATTCATTACAGTTTAAAGCACTGTTAATACTATTCAGTCTGTTCCTCCTTGGGGACAATTTTCCTCTCTCTGTGTTTTGTATACTGATAAACAATCACTTGGGTTGTGTGCTTTTTATGGTGCAACCCAGTAAAGTGGAGGATCCTGAAGAAAAATTATTTACTTTTGAGTGAGATATACCAGTGCCTGTCCAACTGGAATGTACACTCCAATCATTTGAGGATCTTCTAAAAGGAGGATTATGATTCGGTATGTTGGGGTTGGAAGTGGTGGTTAGGGTGGGAACATGGGGTCATGGATTGGAAGGTGTGTGTTCATGCACATATATGTGTGTGGGTGTATGGGCATATGAATATGCATAAGAGGTAAGATTCTTGGCCTGGCTGGGTGGCTCAATTGGTTGGAGTATTCCCCCATACACCAGAAGGTTTTGGGTTAGATTCCTAGTCAGATCACATACCTAGGTTGCAAGTTCTATGCCTGGTCAGGGCTCGGGCATCGGAGACAACTAATCAATGTTTCTCATATCGATGACTGTTTGTCTCTCTCTTTTTCTCAAAGTTGATAAAGACATATCCTCAGGTGAAGGTTTTAAAAAAAGGCTAAGATTCTGCCAGTCTGTCAAGTGCTTGAGTGATGTTGACATCGCTGGTTCTTGAACCACACTTTCAGTAACAAGCACATGCACTGAAGTGGACACAAACTGTCAGAATTAGATTGGATGCTTCAGGCTGGGATATGGAGACTAAGCTGTCGTTACGTTCCTTGGTGATGAAGCTGACCCACTACTGCAGGAGCTGCCCGAGCACCAGCAGCAGGAATGGCTACTGCGACGGGTCCTCACTGCGTGGTTTTTCCTATGGTCTTCTCGTGCAGGCGTGTTAGTAACAGAGTATTTATGTCCGTCCGTAATGCACTCTACTAATTGGTTTTTAAAGCAGATCATTTTAACAAAATGTGAACACAGCTGAGCGTGTGGTCTACATTTTGCTGATTTAAATATCACTGAGCTTTTGGTTCTCTTTTTTGCCGTCGTTTCAGATTTATGAGATGGTATTTACAATAATAAAAGGAAGACTTCAGGTTCTGTTCAAAGATGCAATTAAATCTAGGAGAGGGATGTCAGTTTTATGCAAAATTTTAAAGGGAAGCCAAGAGCTTCCTTTTGCAGCCCGACAGGAGGCTAGACCTATCTTTATTTTCAGTGTTGCATCCATTTTAGATATCTGGGTTGTGTGTGTGTGTGTGTGTGTGTGTGTGTGTGTGTGTATAATCTTCCCAGAACCTGTGTTGACATTTGGTTTCCTGCATGTTGCAGGTTCATAGCAAGACACACCTTATCCCTACAGGGAACCCCACAACCTTGAGCAGTGACTATTCATTGCCACTTGATAAGCAGTGCCCCCTGGGTGCCAGGGGCTGGAGAAGGCACATTTGAATACATTAACAGCACAGACTGTGCTTCAATGAGGACAGAGCTCTCAGGAAGGAACGGCGGCACATCGAAGAGTTTCCATCTGGTGGGAGAACAGCATTCAAATGGCTGCAAGGAGCAGCTTTGTGGTAGGAACAGATAAATCTCTCAGGGCTTTGATAAGCTGCCCAAAAGTTCATCAGAAACACCTTGGCTAGTTTTCCATGTTACAGGATTGTGGATTTTCCCTTGATGCTTGAGACATTTGCAAGCTGCCTGCTCCCCAATCCCAGTGCAAACTAGCATTGGTGAGTCTTCAGTGGAGATGGAGAAGGTACAGGAGGTTGAGCTGAATCTTTATAGATCCCAGAGAAGTGGATTTAAAAGCTAAACATTTGATGTAAGCTTATCCAACTGACCTTTTTAAAACGTAAATAAAACAAAAAAATTATAGGCTGGAAATTTTTAGTTGAGTAAGGTTTTATGATGGCAAGGTTATAGTTGTTGTTTTTTAATTAGGTTGAATTAGTTGAAAACATTTGACATAAAAATTGAAGGGTTTTCTTGTCTTGTTAAACAAAGATTACTAGAATATTTCCATTAATTACCAATTGCCAGTCTGGAGAATTTCTAATTATAGAAGATGACAAAAGCAAATAATTAAATAATCAGCTGAGGGTAGTACAGATGATACTTGCCTCAGTGAACTCACTACCAGGACTACATGTCTGGGTTTTATTCACTGACATGGGGTGGATGGACTATCTATCTCTGGGAAAAGATGCAAGTAATTGAGTGTGTATATATATATAAAATAAAAGTGTAATATGCTAATTAGAACAGATGTCCTTCCAGACGTCCTTCTGGGACAAGGCTGTGGCTGTGGCTGATACACACACACACACACACACACACACACACACACATCCTAGTATGTCTTTACATTACTCTTATATACACACTAGAGGCCTGGTGCACGAATTCGTGCATGGGTGGGGTCTGACCAGCCCACCCCAATGGGGGCCCATTGGACTGGGCTGGCAGGGGGGAGGGGCCGCTGGTGGTTGGCCAGCCGGCCCCTCTCCCAATCAGGGTGTTGGGGGCCAATCAGGGACTGGGCCAGCTGGGGGGCGAGGGGGCTTGGCCAATCGGGGCCCGGATCAGGCTGGTTGGCTGCTGCAGTGCGCGTCATAGCCACCAGTCATTCCAGTCATTCCAGTCATTCTGCCATTCCGGTCACTGGGCTTTTATATATATAGATGGGAATCCTATTTGTGTGACTGTATCAGGAAGTCAGTTTATCATTTTACAATGAGAGGTGTCTTCCTCCACTTAGTTTGCTATAACAAAGTAGCAGACTGAGTAGCTTATAAACAACAAACTGATTTCCCACAATTCTGGAAGCTGGGAAGTTCAAGATCAAGGCACTGGCAGATTCTGTGTCTGGTGAGAACCAGCTCCCTCTTTGTAGGCCATCTTGTCACTGTAACATCATATAGTGGAAGGGGCAAGGGAGCTTCCTTGGCCCTCTTTGATATGGGCACTCACCCCATTCATGAGGGGTCTGCCCTCATCACCTAATTACCTCCCAAAGCCCCTTCCTCTTAATATCATCACTTTGTTTTGGATTTCAATATATGATTTGGGGGGAGGGGCACAAAAATTCACACCATATCAAGACGCATCCCTGCCTAGAGGTCAGATTGCTCACACAGACCTGTTCAGTGCATCCATTCCTTATTAGAAAAGCTAGCAGAGGCTCACTTAGCAGAAGCTCGCTGGCATTAGGAAGAACATCTCAGTAACGATAGTATGAGGCACTCTCACCTTGCAAAGGAAGGCTTCCCTAGAGCATTCCATGGGCGGGCATTGACAATGATTGCCTCCAGGAGTCTGGCTTTAAAATATTCTATGACTCTTCTCATCTCCTCTATGCATACCTCTCTCTCTTAACAGGATGCAATGGTGTTGATTAGATTCTAGCTTTTTAACTACAGCCCCATCCCTGGTCCATCTTTAAGAAATGCATCCCAGAAAGAACTCTGACCATTCACAACAGCATGGATGGACCTGGACAGCATTATGCTAAACGAAATAAGCCAGTCAGAGAAAGATAAATATCACATGATCTCACTCATTTGTGGAATATATTGAACAACATAAACTGATGAACAAAATAGATCCAGAGACATAGAAGCATCGAACAGACTGTCAAACCTCAGAGGGAAGGCAGGGGAGGGGAGGGGAGGGGGTAAGAGATCAACCAAAGGACTTGTATGCGTGCATAAAAGCATAACCAATGGACACAAGACACTGGGGAGGGGGGGTGAGGGCATGTGCTGGGGGTGGGAGTGGCTGGGGAGAGGTCAATGGGGGAAAAGGAGACATATGTAATACTTAAGAATTTAAATTAAAAAGAAAAGAAAAGAAATGCATCCCAAACCACCTTGACTGTATTTTGATCTTCCTAAACCCAGTCTCCTTGTTTTCTCCCATAGAGAGTCACACACAGTACCTGGACTTGGTTTCCAAGCTCTCAGTGAACAGTTACCTAATTGTCCTCTCTACATACAATCCCACCAGTGAGAGAACCTTTTATAATTCACAGGTGAAGTCAGAAGTTGGAGAACTTATACTAGTATAATTTCATCTCCCCCTTTCTACCTTTAATTAGGAATATGCCCTGTAGGTTGTGAGAGTCAGAGTTCTTTGTATCTGTTTAACCAGTGTTGTGGGTAAAGAAGAGTCCAATCTTGGAGATATGATTCCCATTCATTCTACAGAGTGTGTGTTCCATTGTGGGTTACCCACCAACATCCATTCCTCGCTTCTTTCTTGCAAACATAAACTTGAGTTTATTTAGGTGTCTACTCCCCAGGGAACATGACCACAGCTGAAGGGTAAGTCCTGGTAATCTCATTTCCATTGCCAGTGATTAGCTTAGAAGAAGGCATGTGGCTGAGTTTTAGCCAATGTAACTGGATGGAAATCTGCTTTGGACATCTAGAGATGATGCCTTCTCTTACAAAGAGACACTAGGAAGAAATGGCCTGCTTGTTTTTGTGGAGGTGAACCTATATATCTGCTGGCCCATGAAGGGAGCCAGTCTGAGGGCAAAGCTGACATGTTGACATTGGCAGAGGGGAAAGATGGAGAGGATATTTATGACAGCACCAAGCTGCTGCTGGAGCTGGCCAACTCAGGACTTTGTCATCATGTAATACATTTCCTTTTATTTGTTAAGCCATATGAGTTAGGGTCCCTGTTAAGTGAAGCTAAAAACAAAAGACATTTTATCTTTTATTATTTATCCCTTATTATTTCTCATGCAATCCAAACTTTTGACTCTTTCTGTTTGTACTGGATGAGCACTGGGACTTTCACCTTGCTTGCTAACTCCATTCCTCTATTTTTCAGATAAATAAATGGCTGCACCAAATGAATCCAGGACTTGGATACACAAAACTCTACCAGAACTCTCTTAGTTATTGTCAGCCAAGATGACCCTTCCCCAAAGCTTTCTCTTATTGGCTCACAGTCTCTGGGAAAACTTTTCTCTTAAAAGTTGAATAGACTGAGCTGCTATTCCCATGTCTGTCCCCTGCTATGTTGATTTTGGCCAGATGGAACCCCTTACCTGCACTTGCCCCAGCCTATTTAAGACTCAGCCAGGTCGCTTTCCCACTTTTGCCGGGTGCAGCACTCAAAATGTTAAGCCAATTTGCATTTGATTACTTGATTGTTTCAAAAAGTATGCATGCAGGTATTGAATTACCAATATGGGATGTTAACACAAACAAGGTAAATAGCACAAAGTAAATGACTAAGAGGTGATAAATAAACATATCCACAGATTAAAATAGCAAACACGCTGATGAAATTTATAGTAACCTACGGTGGAAATATTTAATGTTAAGTGTTCAGTCTCCTTTCACCTGGCAGTTGGGGGAGATTCTTTTCTGAATATTCCTTTAGGATCTGACTTACAAAGTGTAGTCAATCCATTAGCCCAACTTGCAATGAAGTGGATTAATTTATCTTATAATATGGCATGATTTCGGGTGTGAAAGAAGCAGAGAGAAATCCTCTTCCCTTGGGACCTTGAGGAAGCCTGACATGGGCTTTGGGAGGATTTCACAAAAGAGCTTTTACAGAGATATATCCATGCGACAATCTTGAATGGCTGGGCTGCTATGTGAGAGGCATCCAGCATCCTGCAGGTGCTGGGAGTTTTTGAAGATGAGTCAGACTTAGGTTCTCCTCCCAAAAGGATCCCAAAAAAGACATTAACCTAGAACCGGGACAGAAAAAGAGAAAAATGACTCTAGGATTTGGCACCAGGAGAACTGTGAGGAGAGCCATGCTGCCAGGGAACTGGAGAACTGGGAGGGGTTCCTGGCTTTAGATGAGCTTAGAATTCAGGGTGTTGAATCACAGATGTTGTAGCCAGGTCTGCAGAGATGTTTTTATGCAGCTGGACATCACCAGGCTGCTTGAATTCCCACTTCTAAGAAGTGTTCTGATTGTATTTACCTCAACGAATTTTCTGTGGATTAATAACTAGACCATCCTTAACAGGCAGACCTTTTGGGTTGGAAATTTATTGTTATTACATAGTAATAAAATATTACATGTAAGATGGGGTGCTTTTCAAATCAAACCTGGGAAGGAAACACCCAGCAGATCATTTGCTTGACCCTTGTCAGGGCCACTCCTGAACACAACACTGGGAAATACCACAGCCCAGTGGAAAGGGTGCCGGCCGGGGACCCAGGAGGTGTGAGTTCTGGTTCTGACCAGGACCCTTAGACGAGTCACATATTCTCTCTGTACTTCTGGTTTCTCATCTGTAAGGGTAGATTGGGCTAATTAGCTCCAAAGTATCTTTCCATGATTTCTGCAACATCTTAGAGTATTGTTCACACTCCAACTCTATTTTGCCATCAGAGGTGTTTAATAAAAATATGTACAACTTTTTAGCTTCCCAAAGCATAGTCATTATTTTACATTTGGTCCTTTCTCAGCCCTGAAATGTTGGCATTATTAATGACACCTCCAGTCAGATGAAGAAATTGGGGTACAGAGAAATTAAGGGTCTTTCCCAGGTCCCCAGCTGGTGCATTAAGCCCAGGCTCCCCTTCACTTTCCCATCCCCCCACAAATTCCCCTCCACCCCACATGCTTCAGTTTCAGGTTGGTCCACTCTTGAGTGGACTTTAATAAGGGACCTCTTATACAGATACTACTAGCCTTTAGGATTACAGATAGATTTTTTAAAACTTTTTACTTTGAAGTAATTTTATATTTATAGAAAACTTTGATATTTATAGAAAAGTTTGTATTTATAGAAAAGTTTAGAAGATAGTACAGAGTCCTGTGTACCTCTCACCTAGCTTCTTCTAATGTTGACATCTTACATAACCACGGTCATGTCAAAACTAAGAACTTACATTGGTACAGTACTATGAACTAAACTACAAACTTAACTTGGATTTCACCAGTTTAAATTTTTAATGGAGAAATAAGTAAAATTGGAGGCTGGGAAATAGGATTAAGGACATAAAGTCTTCTGGCCCCCATCAAACAATACCATGTACTGTGTGTGCTACAGGGCTAGTCACACAGCAGCCATAGACTCCTAACACCAAAGCATCACACCCCTGAGGAGAGAGTCAGCAGACATAGGGGGCCTCAGTGATGAGAAAGGCAATGGCCACAGGGACCATTGATAAGCCAAGTGCCAAATGCTTCAGTTTTTGAACAACACCCTAGGTAGCCAACCAAAGACACCTTTCCGGTCCTGTCTTTTATGGACAAGATGCTTGCTCTCACCATCCATCATTTTCTGAGTATTATCCTTTCCTGGAAGATATTGCAGTATTATTCAAAACATGCCAAGTGGGCAGGAGATCCCAAGAGTAATTGTGAGTTATGGGGTCATGGGGACCTCATTGCAAACTATTTGCAAAACTTAATTGGGGTAATAAATAAACTAAGCATGTAAATTAGATTGAAGACTTATAGTGTGAATTAGAAGGAGGCCATTAGCCTGTGTAGTCAAAGGATCCCAAATAAGACATTAACTTCTTCCTGTTCTGTAATATTTGCTGAGTGAACTGTTAATCGAGGAAGCATTAAATCCAAACATCCTAAAATTTCACAACTAAAATAACTTGGAAATGAAACCATTTAATGAGATCCTCTCTGATCCAGATGTGAACTTTATTTTTTATGATTAGGCACCCAGGCATTTTCATAGAGAGGAGGGTCTGGCATTCGCATCTGAATCCGCTTGCCCCCGGGGTTGCCGTCCCGGGTTGCCCCGCTATCCAAAAGTGAAGGGTCTTAAGCAGGGTATTTAGAAGCAAATGCGAAAGAAGAAAAACTAAAATTCAAAAGGAATGAAACAAGGAAGCCATTTGAAAACAAACAGATCTGTAAGCTGAAACAGAACTATCTCTCTCTATTTTTTTTTTTTAAACTAGGTGGTCAAAAAGAAATTCAGGCCTGGCATTTCTTTTTCACCTATCTGAAGAACGAGTAAAGGGCATCTTACAAGTAAATATAAATATTTTTAACAATAAGAGAAACCCAGCGCCCAAACACTGCATCTAATCCTCCAGCCCAAGTCAAGTCTTACAGCGGCTTTTTTTTTTTAAGCAGTTGATTGAATGAATACAAATGCCTCTCTGTTGTCACTTGGGATGCCACTTGATATATCCCATTTTCTAGACTCTAATTATTCCATTTGTAGACATGAATGCCATTTAGATGTGAGCTAATTCAGCATGGTAACTCAATTAGATTTGTACCGACTTGGATTTATGAAACATCAATGGGTTCTTGGTGAGACCAATGGGACTGCGGGCGATTCATCCCAAAGTCACACCGACACAGCCTCTCAGGAGCTCAATTAAACATGCCAGCCATGAGGATGTTTTTCAGCTGGAATGTTTCACAATTAAAATAAAAGAGGCTTCTGTGTTCCTCGGCACGCATGGCCCAGCAGAAAGAAAGGCCCGCAATGACACAGGCTGAAGTTCCCTTCAGGTTACATGCTCTCGCCATCAAAGACGGCTCTTTCGCTCGGCTGACTTCAGAGCACCTGCGAGGCTGCACTCGGGCCAGCCTCAGTCCCTCCACGTGGTGGAGAACATGGAGTTTCATGAGGCCTCACGTTCAAGGGCACACAATACCTTTTGGTTGAACTAAACTGCTAAGATCATCTTAGAGTCTGCATCTGCCTCTTGGTTCTGAGAGCTGAAAGGCAGATGCTGAATACCAAATTCAATCTGTAAAAATGTGAGAAATCGCAAAGTGATGAACATTATGCTAACTATAGTTTCAGCATAAAAATGTGGCCCTTGGCCCTGGCCAGTGTGGCTCAGTTGGAGCATCATCCCATACAGCAAAAGGGTGTGGGTTTGATTCCTGGTCAGGGCACATATCCAGGTTGTGGATTTGATCCCCATTTGGAGGGCAGGGGGTACTGGAGGCAACTGGTCTTTCTCTCTCTCTCTCTCTCTCTCTCTCTCTCTCTCTCTCTCTCTCTTTCTCTCCCTCCTTCCCTCCCTCCCTCCTCCCCTCTCTCCCTCTTTGAAATCAATAAAAAATATATATATATATCCTCCAGTGAGGATTTTTTAAAAAGTCGTCCATGGTCAGAACATGGGGAAAAAGGCTTAAAACCAGGACTAACGCCTATTGATACCTTATAAAAAGTACTCTTTTTAAGGAAATAATGTTTCTGTGCATCTTTGTGCTGCTCTCAGGAACGCAGACAAGCACCTGCGTGTTAAATGCCTGTGCCTGGCAGAGATTTGCCGCATATTCCATCCTCCTCACGGTGGGAGTGTAAAGGCTTCACTGGTTCTCGGCGCAGGGCCTGGTTCAGGGGGCGTCCAGGGTTGCCCCGCTATCCGAAAGTAGAGCGTTCCTACAAAACTGTTTGAAAGCCAAAATGACATACAGCCAAGAAGCAGTCACCGCAGGACACCTTGCTAAGGGATGCACAAACTACATCGAGATAAAGCACAGATGCTCCCAGACACAGGTGGAAGCCATGGCGGTTTGACGCTGAGGTGCTGAGAGCTGTTCCTGGGGAGAAGCGTGGCGGGCCGCTGTCCCGTTCCCGTGCCGCTGCCTCCATCACAGCTCCACCTAAAACAAATGCTGAATGCCACTTTGCTTTTTGCCTTTTTTTCCTAAAAGCTAAAATCCTCTTCGCATTTATTTTGGTTCTCAAAAACAGGTAGCAACGTAGGTCTTTCATAGAAGCCAAGTGGCGCAAAGAGAACTTCCAAAAGTGCGCGATTCCTGTGCTTGGTAATACTGTGCGCATTAATGAAGCAGTGCGACAGGCGCGCACTCATTTTGTCAATGATGAGCAAACTTGGAAATGACTGTTGTCGTTTTCCTAAATCAAGTCTTAGATTGAAACATGGACGATTGTATTTGTTTTTCCAAGGTCTGGATGAGGGACAAAAAGGGGAAAGAGTTTCCATGTTTTATATCTCCTTTATCTCCCTCTCTATGTAACCCTAATATTTATTTCTACTGTGAGACAGTAGTAGAAGAGGCAGTAGTACTTGGTTAAATTTAATAAATAGCATTTTCCTTGCATGTCATTTTCAAAGTGCAGTTCCACGTGGCTTGTACCACTTCATCCCCATGACACGCCTACGGGACAGCCATGAGTGTTTCTATTTTACAGCTGAGGAAACCGGTCGTGGAGAGAGGATGTGTGTCTTGCCTAAGGCTGCACGGCGAAATCTCAGTGAAGAGGTATTTCTACCTTATCCTTTCCAGTTAAATCCTTCTGATATGGTATAGCAGAAAGAGCATGGGTTTTAAATCATAAAACACTATTTTACTTTCTAGTTGTATCATTTTGAATCCTCTCAGCATTGATAGGAGATAGATTTAGCCTCAGCACAGGATGCATCTGGGGGCCTTTTTGAGTTTGATTTGGATAAATGTTCCAAAACTTGATCCTGAAGAACAAATCCCTGGGATTGTTTGATTATCCTGCGCATTGTCAGTGGCGGAAGCTCCAGGGGAGAGATTCATTATCCGGGAGCGGAGGCCCTCCAAGCCTGTGCATCTGTCTCTCTAATCTCTCGGGAACCTTGACTTACACTGGAAACACAGGTTAGGCCTTCCTTTTATTGCTCTTGTAGCAACTCCCATCCTAGCTTCTAACTTCCAAGAGTAATGGTCTCCGCAAAGATTTTCTCTGGAGCCACCGGAAAGAGAAAGGCCGGGAGTTGGTTTGTACTCTGTTTGCATCCATTAACATATGTATAATCCACTGTAATCTTGCTATGTCCACACAGATCAACCATCTCTCCTGGGCTTGTTTTCATCCCAGGAACTGCCTGCCCCTCAAGCAGCAGAGAGCATCAGAAAGACCACCGTGCTGGGAGTCAGGAGATGACAGGCCTCTGCCGCCCTGCTCTGTCCTGCTCTGCGGGTGACTCCGTGGGACCGGGTTAGCCACGGGCTGGCTGCAGCCTTGGGCAGCTCACCTAGCCCCTCCAGCCCACCTCCAGCCGTATTGTCTTCACCTGCACCCATAGTGCTATCCTCAACAACTGCCGGAAGGATTACATAAAATCACACATGTGGAAACATTTTGTAGGCTGTTAACCAGTGCTTTTTTCAAGGGACGCTGTCCCATACATGCTACATATTGTTGTTTTTTAAATCCATGGTTGTAAAATACCACACCTCAGAAACGCAGTGTGCTCTGGCATACCAAATAATCTGAGAAGCGAACTCTTTGGAAGCTTGTTTAATGCAACGTTTCACAAACTATTTGATCACGGAATCCCCTTTTCATTTACAGTCATGTGCCACTTAACGGCGGGATACATTCTGAGAAATGCGTCACTAGGCGATGATCCTGTCATTGTGCGAACGGCATAAAGGTCACTTACGTAGCCCTCTCCTGTCGGTGTCTGTGCTGTACTTCTATAGTCTGGGCTGGTTTGCACCAGCATGACCACAAGGGAGTAATTGCAGTGCCAGCCCTGACACGGCTTCCTTTTGGTCATGCAGGTGCCTGACGTCAGCTTTGACTGGGGAGCCATCCACTTCCGGAAGAAACACGTTGCAGGCCAACGGGCCGCCTCCCAGCCCTGAGGCTGCTTTGTTTCTGAAACCCTGGTTTCCATTACTGACCATTTGGGCTACTTGTTCTTTTCTCTTCTTACGCTTTAAATTCCTGCTCTTGTGTTTTAAATTCACCAATAAAGAGTGAGCCTGTGAAACTCTAAGCCCCGCCCACCCTTGAACCCAATAAAAGCCGAACCCAAGCCCAGGTGTGTAAGCCCTTACTCCCTCCCTGGGACCTCGCTGTGTGCCCCAGGCCCGCCGTGTCAGCTCCAGAGTCTGTAAGTAACAAACCCGTTTTCCTTTCAAAGTTTCCTAATCGTTATCACTGAAGGGTGTCTTGCAGTCCTAATAAGAACCACAAAGGTTGGCCCAGTTGTAACTAACATTGGTTTAGAAAGGGGGATGTCTGCGGGGAGCTCACAGGCCCAGCCATTTCTAGCGTTGGTAGACTGAGCTGGCACAAAGCAGGAGTTCGGGACTAGGCGATAGGAAGTTTTCAGCTCCATTATAACCTTATGGGACCACCGTCTTATATCCAGTCCCTCCTTGACCTAAAGGTTATTTGTGGCACATCACTGTAACGCCTAACCTCAAGCCGAGTTATAGTCGCTTTAAAGCACGGAAGCAACACAACTCCATGGGTCCCCATGGCTTTGTGCTGGGCAGGGTGCCCTACCTCCCCATGGCGCCCCACTCAGCTTTCTGGAGTGCACATGGGCACATTCCCAATAATTCTAGAAATAGTGCTGATCTCACTGACAAACTGTGAGTCCTGTGCCCAACCTTGAAGCCGCCATGGTGGGCAGAGGGAAGGAACTTTTCATTGGTCAGGCCCAGGTTACATGCTTCCTTCTGGGAGGGCCAGTCATATCCAAGCCACGTGGATTAAAACTAGGAGAGTCCGGCCGGCATGGCTCAGTGGAAAGAGCGCTGGCCTGCAGATTGAAGGGTCCTGGGTTCAATTCCGGTCAAGGGCACATGCCTGGGTTGAGGCTCAAACCCTGGTAGTGGACATGCAAGAGGCAGCTGATCAATTATTCTCTCTCAATCTCTCTCTCCCTCTCCCCTTCCTCTCCAAAATCAATTACATATACATATATATATATATTTTAAATAAAACTAGGAGAGACTGGTTCTTCAAGAGAGTGCTGTGACAAAATATTGGTTTGGACTTTAGATAGGTTAAAAACAACAAACAAACAAAAAACACACAAAAAATCGGCAGGAGCACTTGTGTCATTCCTTCTAGATCATTCTTTTTCCTGGGACAAGTTTATAAACTTTAATATATATAAGAATCCCCTGAAAAAATGTATTGGAAATACTGATTTCAGAGGCTTATCCCTGAGAAGTGATACATGTGGTCCAAGCACCATACTTTGAGAAGCACAGGAAATAGGATAAAGAGGCTTCTAGCAGTTCTCCCTCTTGGCTATGTGTCAAAATTACCTACCACATCAGTGTTTGGAGGGGGTGCAGCTGGCCAAGTCTGTGTTGACATTGATCCTCAGGTGTTTCTGATGTGCCCTGGAGCACTGCTGCTCACATTTGCTGTGTGTAAGAATCTGCTGGGATCTTTTTAAGATGCAGGTTCTGACTCCGTAGGTTTAGGGTAGGGCCTGCAATTCTGAGTTTCTAGCAAGGTCTCAGGTACTGCTGCTGCGTCTGGTCCACGGGCCACAGTCTGAGCAGCAAGACACCAAAGGCTGAGAACACCTGTGTATTTGGTTCGTGTATTTTAAGATTGTGTCCTTCAGGGTCTACCAGCACACCGGGCAAGCATGAAAAGCCCTTCTCTTCCTCACAGGATTTGTTTATGTGGATAGTTCTCACGTTGTTCTGGGTGTACAGGCCTCATCTTCAAGAAGCTCAGAGGACACAGCCCAGCCCCTACAAACTGAAGTGTGCACCTGCGTATGGCCCGTTTTACCACGTCTCTGATGCTCCAGATCTCAGTTAGACTCTGGAAAGACAAAAGTGATACAGGATCCCTCAGGGAGCCCACACTTAGGGGGGCCAACTGCCCTGTTTTGCCCAGGACCGTCCTGTCTATAGCACTGAAAGTGTGACCCTGGCAGCCACACTTTATTGAGGAAGAACAAAGACTATTATAGACTTCCCTGGCTGGTAGCTCAGTTGGTTAGAGCATCATCCCGATACACCAAGGTTGTGGGTTCAATCCTCAGTCAGGGCACATACAAGAAATAACCAATGAGTGCATAAATAAGAGAACAACAATTCAATGTTTCTCTCTCTCTCTCTCTCTCTCTCTCTCTCCCAATAAACAAATAGTAACAGTAAAAAAAAAGAATATTATACACTACCAACTATAACACAAGGTGGTGGATACTGTTATGCAAAGAGCCGAGGTTTCAGAAAACCTCAGCATCATGCTTGCTGATTCCAAAAAAGAACCCGGAGGACTGGCTGTGAAAGACATGGGTTTGTCAGGACTTACATGCCCACTGGGGGTGGTCAGCTGGTGAAGTTTTCCTGCCCCAACTGCTCCAGCACAAGATTATAGAAAATATAGAAAGCAAAGCAGAAGGGGCCTGCAAGGGGCAAAAGCTGTGTGAGATCAGTAAACGCTAGTTGTTTTCTTGACTGAGGAACTGGCTAGGCTCCCAAGTTCTAACTGTCCGCTTACTGATGGCCTTCATCGTCTTCCCACTGGGTGGGAGAGGGAGTTGGAGCATGGGAAGGGACTCTCTTCTCACACAGAGTACAGATAGGGAATCAGGTAATTCAGCCTGAGGGGTCAGGGAAAACCAAGTTAGAGTTGGCCTTAGAGACTGAATAGGAGTTCACCAGGTTGGAGACTGAGGATGCAGAGAGAGGGGCATTGAAGGCCAAGGGAAAGTGTGTGCCTTTATTTCGCTTAGCAAATGAATGATTTTCATAATTTGTTCCTGGCTATTTTTCTGGCCATATATCTTTGCCCTGTCTTGGTCCATCCATTCATTCAACAAATATTTATCTTACACTTAACTGCATGTCAGACTGTAAACACTTGCAATATATCACCGAACAAATACCCCTGCCCTCAGAAGGCATATGTTCTAGTAGAGAAAATAGACAGTGAGCATAAGCATTTAAAAAGTAAATGATATATGCTGGCAGGTCACAAATGCTGTGGGGGGAATACCAGTAGGTAAAGGTAATCAGGACTTATACAGGTAGTCAGGAAAGACGTGTCTAATTCGGTGATGATCTGAGCAGAAGCTTGAAGGAAGTGGGGAAAAGACAGGGCAGATATCTGCAGGAAGCCATTTCAGGCCAAAGGAATTGCAGTGCAAAGGTCCTGAGGGTGCCTGACGTGTGCAAGGACCAGTAAGAAGACTAATGGGTTTGGAGCAGAGTATCTAAGGCAGCGTGCATAGGAGGAAGGGAGATCGGACAGGGGCCGGGGCCAGTGTAAGGATTGACACTGATTGTGGATGAGAGCCCCTGGAGGGGGTCTGAACAGAGGAGGAAGATGATCTGACTTATGTTTTTAGAGCATCACTGTGGCTTTGGATGGAGAAGCCACCGTTTGTGGGGGCAAGAGTGTAAGTGAAACAGGCTATGAAGCTATTACAACACCCCAGGCAAGAGATGACAGTGGCTCTGACAAAGGCAGATGCAGGGGAATGGTGAACGTCAGGAGACCCCTCTGGGTCTCCTGGTTTCCCATACAATCACAGCCTCCCAGAGTCCAGAGAACTTGTCCAACTATCTGGGTGATCTGGGTGGATCTCTCCACCCTCCCAGGCCTTCATTTTCTTTTTCTTTTTTTATAAGTATACTAGAGGCCCAGTGCACAAAATTTGTGCATGGGTAGGGTTCCTAGGCCTGGCCAGCGATCAGGGCCAATCAGGTTCCCACCTCCCCACCTCCCTGCCTCCCCGCCTCCTCCTCCTCTCACTCCTCCAGCGCCTGGGAGCCCGGAGGCACCCCCAGCCCCCCTCCCTGTTGCCGCTGGTCACCATCTGCAGGGCGACCACCAGGGTAATCAGGCCTCCACTCCACCATCCTGCCACAGTCTTGCTCGGTTGGGGCCCATCAGGTCTGGCAGCACCTCCACTGCCGCTCAGTGCCAGCGCAGCATCACTGACGCCCACCATGTCCCGTGCCGCCCCCTGGTGGTCAGCGCACATCATAGCGAGCAATCAAACTCCTGCTCTCCTGGTCAAACTCCCAAGGGGACACTTTGCATATTAGTCTTTTATATAGAGAGATTTTTATTGATTTCAGAGAGGAAGGGAGAGGGAGAGAGAGATGGAAACATCTATGATGAGAGAGAATCATTGATCAGCTGCCTCCTGCACACCCCACACTGGGGATCGAGCCCACAATCTGAGCATGTGCCCTGACAGGGAGTTGAACCATGACCTCCTGGTTCATAGGTCAATGCTCAACCACTGAGCCACGCCCGTCAGGCCAGCCCTTCATTTTCATCATCTATAAAAGTATGCCAGACAGTCATATTTGCCTCATCAACTCACCAGGTTCTTATGTGCAGTCAGTGAGATCCCACCCTGGAAAGCATAGAGCAGGAAGGAAAACACCTATGAGTGTTTCCTCTCACAGGTATTTAATCTGCCAATACGGAGAAAGAAATACTGCTGTCTCATCATTTGCTCAGACGATTCACAAAGGGGTGCTGCTGATTTAAAGGTTAAACCACAAATCATAGATTGAGGGAGACGAGGTCTCTCCAATGAGGAGACCAAGATGCAGAGAGAAAGGTGGCTTTCCCAGGACAACCCAGTGAGTAGCAGAGTCACACAAGGGTCCTAGTTCTGAGTCTTCCTCTACCAAGCGGCCCATTCCAACTGGTGACAAATGTTCCTATCTTGAAAACGAATCAAAACACAATTACTATCAAAAGGGAAGAGAACGGTCTCATTTGTAAGACAGAGAACAGCTTTGTAGCTTTTAGATACATCATGGCATTGATCCACCCAGTGATGCCATGAAGTGTTGGATAAGCCCATTTTTTCAAATAAGGAAACAGAAGCTCAGAAAGATCAGCTAAATTGCCCCAAGTTAGACAGCTAGCAAGTGTCTAGGAGAGGTTTGCAGCTCATGTCCTCTGGCACCTGACCTGATGGTGTTTCCCTGCATTTAATAAAGACCTTTGGAGAGAGCCGCAGTAGGTTTAACTTGGGGCGGTATCGTCTCTATTGTTCTAATTATTCTCCCCATGTCCTTCAGTGAGGATCCAAGGGAGCACTGTTATCTGTGAGCGCAGTCTAGTGCTTATTACAAAGTCTGAGCTTTTGCACTAGAAGTTTCAACAGGCTAACTGATACTTTCAAAGTATGGAGTGTAAATTTAAGTCTGAAACATCATCCCCATCCCAGCACACGGACGTATTTTTTTATAATGGTCGACAGAGTTATATAAGTGGATGCTTCATAACACTCTGAGACACGTACCGAGGTTCTTGTGCTACCACCCTCTGAACCCTGGGAGGAGAGCGAGCCAGGAGTGAGGTCACGAAGGCCCTGGGATCAGGGCGGAGGTCACAGGCAGAGCTGCTGTTCAGGCGCCCACCTACGAGACTTATCCTTGCCGCTCACCTGGGATATATGACGTGTTGCTTGGTTTTAACTTCATTATTTTGAATCAAGAGCTAGAAGAAGGTTTTAGGATGAAGGCAAACATTTCTGCCAGAACACAAGACAGGATTATGAAACCAAAGTTTGAGATGTCAGTCTCTTCTCTGAAGCTAATCATGGCTAAGGGTGATGTAGACTTTGAATCCACCAAATGAGCACAGGTCAACTTACCTTAGCTACAGGCATGGGGGCCTGAGAACTAGTGGCTTAGCTACACCAAGTCCCTTTGCAGGATATGGGGTTCTCAGACTGTGAATCTGTGGGGTGAGTCCCCAGGGCACCACAGTGATCCTCTCTAACTGTGTACTCTCCGAGCCCGACATGACTGCGTCATCACTGCTGAGCTTCACCTGTTTCTAATTTGAGCCCAAAGCGCAGAAGGACGGAAGTCCCATCATGAACATAATCGAAGTCTTCCCAAATCCTTTTCCCCTGAGGATGAGACATCTCACTGACCCCCACCTATGGCTTGAGTCCACTTCTAGTCAGTCAAACCTCTCCAGGTACAACCACACTGCCACCTTCTGGTATCTCAGGTACGTTCACTGGCAGCGGGCTCTCACACCTGCCCTCTCCACCCTATGGCTAGACTCTGCAGGGGGATGATGCCTGCCTAGGCTGTTCCAGGCCCTGGGGATGTGGGTACTGGATACAGCCTAAAATGGGGTTAGCCCCTTGCCTGGCTGGCAAGGCTCAGTGGTTGAGTGTTGACCTATGATACAGGAGGTCATGATTCAATTCTTGGTTCGATTCTCCATCAGGGTACATGCCCGGGTTGTGGGCTCGATCCCCAATGTGGGGCATGCAGGAGGCAGCTGATCAATGATTCTTTCTCATCATTGATGTTTCTATCTCTCTCTCCTTCTCCCTTCTTCTCTGAAGTCAATTAAAAAATATTTTAAAAAACTGGGTTAGCCCCTTCACTCACCCATTCTTCCAATAGCTCTCAAGGCTGAAGCTGTCTAAATTAAGGCCATCAACAAGATTAGTAGCACATATGATAATTGCCATTCATTGAGCGAAGGCTTTATAGTTAGACCTGTGTTCCAGTCCCTATTCTGACACTTACTAGCTGTGTGACCTTAGACAAATTACCTTTCTGAAGCTCATTTTTCTCATCTATAAAACAAGGGCCATAATAATAACTACATTAATCTAAAATTATTTGAATGGATAGCATATGACTCATAGTTTTAGTTTTAAGTAAAGTGATTTCCAAAGTGTCTGCCCGCGTAAGCATTCAGTTAATGCTAGCTATGACTGTATGTGGTGGTAGCATGTACGATCATTAGTAGTATGTGCCAACCAGGATTCCAGGGTCTTTATAATATATATATATATATATATTAGATAATATGTTATTAATTCTGAAAATTGGCAAGCAAAGCTACATTATACCCATTTTACAGGTGAAGAAACTGAAACTCAGAGCTTCTAAGTCATGCCTCAAAGCTACACACTTGCTGAGTGGCTGGAATTTGAGCCCTAGTGAATTTGACTCCAAGCCTGAGCTCTTTAGTCTTGGATGGCAGTGAAAGTCTTGAATGACAGCTCATTATAACAATAGGAGGGTTGGTGGTCATGTCTTCTGTGATTAATTGCCTCAAGCGTGGAACAAATAGTGTTGCAAGTAGTAAATGCTTCAGGGCTGCAGAGGAAGAGACAATCATTTAGGTGGCTTATTAACAAAAAGCTTTAAGAGAGAATTTTTCACTTATATTTAAAAACCCTCTTTCTTGCTTATCAAAGCAATACATATGCCATATATAAATATTCAAAGACTTATTTCACTCTCCTACTTTTAAAAAATCTACCTCTAACTCTTCCCATTTCCCCATACATTGCCAGCATAATTGAACTGTTACAACTTTTTGGTAAAATAATCAGGTAATATCCATTAGGATTACAATTGCGCACCCAGCACTGCTTCTTTTAAGACTATTTTTTCCCAAAATAAAAGAGTAATAAGTGAGGCTATATTTTGTAGTATTGCTTATAGCACCCAAACATATTAGAAACAACACCAATGCCTTTGTCTGTCAATAAGGTGAAACTTGATAAGTTGTGACTCATTCATTATAGAAACCAGGACATGGCTATTACAAAGGTTGAAATAGATTTCTCTACAATGACCTGAATGAAACTGTCTTAGAATCTTAACAGTTTAGCATTTGGGAGCTAAATCTACTTCGACATAAGATAAAGCGATATAGGGAAAAGTGAAAGTTTATGTTTGTGTTTGATCTGAAAAAGACATTTACACAAGCACAGCATTGGGGGCACATGACTCATTAGCATCTTGTGTGACATGGATACAGGGGTTTTTGTAGATTGTAAACTCAATCTAATCTAACAGTATGGGAGGGGGCAAGAAAGCTAGTGGGTGGCTTGGGCAGATCAGGAGCATTTGGAGGACGGGAGGAGATAATCCTGTTCTTCTCTAGGCTGATCGTGTCGAGAGAATTATGTTCAGTGTAAAACAAGGTATATATCCAAGAGAATGGAAAACATACATTCACACAAATAAGTGTATACAAATGTTCATAGCTGCGTTACTCACAATAGCCAAGTAGTGAAGACAACACAAATGTCCATGACACAGAGATGAAGTAACGTGTCCGTGTAATAAGTGGAAAAGCTGGAGGTTGAACCAAAGAAGAGGACTGGAGTCTGTCTGAGCTCTTAACTGCTATAAACCACTAACCCTGGCAGAAGAGAAGGCCCAGAACAGATCGGAGGGAGCTGGTCAGTATTTAGGGGGAAGAGGGTAAAAAGGAGCATGCTAGCCCACACGGATTTTCCCCTCTTACTTCTAAACCCCAGCAGTACTATTCACTGACTTTGCACATCCTCGCGGTGCGGTCTCTCATTCCTTCATGAAGAAGGGCAGTCACTGGCTCCACGTCTCATATGTTGGCGGTAGGTAGGTGCTCAGGAGATGGTGGTGGTGGGTCAGTTGCTTTGGGCATAACTCGCCTGTTCATCCTTGACAGGTAGCTGTGCATTTTGACTTAGAAATACTCCTAGTTGTTTGCTTTCACACCAAACAGCCTCTGGTTCTTGGATTAAGGAGGAAGGATGTCAGTATTTCTGCCTGCAAATGCTGTTGGGTTCAGGCGATGCTCAACATGACAATTTTTTATAACTGTGAAAGAAACTATATATGTGCCAACTGACTTGGGACATGTAGTGTCTCTTTTAATTAAAATTCAAATAGAAATTTTAGATTTGTTACTGAACCATTGATAATACCAATGAACAGTTCCTTCTGCATGATCATAGCATGTGGGAAATTGCCATTTATAGTTCACAAATCACTTTCTTGCCTGTCTCCTTCCATCTACAAACCCGTTCACTTCTCTACTCTCATCTCATTACCATTGTCTTCTTGCCTTTTGATTAAGAAAAGAAGAAGAAAAACTTTGTGCATTAGATTACTGCATTAGTCTGAAATGTATATTGAAAGTCTGATGTCCAAGTTTATAAATATAATCATGGAATTGCTTAGTCGTTTAGTTGGGTTTTGAAGGATGACTAAGAGTTTGATAGGTGGCCCAGTAGAAGAAGAAAGTCATTCAAGGCAAAGAAAACAGCATTTGCAAAGGCACAGTGGTAAGAAATTGTATGTATGTCTGCCATTTAGTGACAATGGAATGTGATGGGCAGGTGAAGGTGGGGTACAAAACGGGAATTGATAGGTTTTCAGGGGTTAGATTCCTAACCGTTAGTGCTTGGTTTTCAAATGTTTATGTATTTATATTTGCTATGTACCAGACACTGCTGTTTTACAAATACTAACCCATTTAATCCTCATAACACTTAGGCAGACTATTGCACCACAGAGTTGAAATGAGGGTTATCCTCAAAAATCTGGGATGATTGGTTGGGGGAGGGGAGGAGAGAAACCATGGTAAATGCCATACCATAGAACCAAACTCAGAGCTTTTAAATTCATATGCAATCCCTTATCTAGCAGTCAGTCCTCAGCCCCTATTTGAAGATTTAGGCTTGATTCTGAGCCTTTTCATACATGTCACTAAACCCTCAACATCATCCTTCAAGGTGTGTGGTGAGGCTCAGAGAGGTCAGACAAGTTTGCCAAATCACACAGCTACTAAACTGAAGGAGATGGAATTTGTCCAACTCAAAATCTGAGGTTTCACCATTGACACCTTCCTAGCACAGGACAGAGAGAGCCAGACACTGGAAACTTTCCTCCAGTGACAATAACCTAGAGTGCTGGGCCAGGATCTGTGGAGTGTGAAGAGAGGCAGGAGAGAAGGTTTTATCCTTTGGCAGTTGGCAGTTAAGACAGGGATCTGATGGTGCCTATGAACCATTTCCTGAGACAGTCTGCTCTTTCTTTCGGAAGTTCATCACAAAATGAACCGGTAGGCAGGGACAACTAATGACATAGACCACCTCTTCCCCCAACCAGCCAAGTCTTGATGGATCTTAGACAGAACAGCTGCAATTAAGCTATTCTAGAAAAGCTGGGATGTATGGCCATCGTGACCCTAATAGTTATCATTTTAAAAGGCAAACTCATAGTAAAAATAGTTATCATTTTACAGGACTGGTGAAGAACTTTGAAATCCATGGTGTAAGGTTTTTTGTTTTGTTTTTCTTGAAATTCCTTGTGTTATACCTGGGTAACTAAACAGCCTTGACTTATATAACATGTTTTCCTCACAAGTTCCATCCACATCTCCTTTCTGTCCTCTCCTCCCTCTGCTCCCCACTCTTCCACTATACCTCACCTTTCCATACCTTCGTATCTGCCCCTGGTACAGAAGAAAGGGAGCTGGTCCATTAACTGACACAAAAGCTTTGGTGGACAATGGAGACTTTATCTGCTGTCCCTTTCCAAGGTATACAATTTGCATTGTTAAGAAGAAGCCTTGAGCCAAAACCAGTTTGGCTCAGTGGATAGAGCATGTACCTGGGTTGCGGGCACATCCCCAGTAGGAGGTGTGCAGGAGACAGCTGATCCATTTTTCTCTCTCATCAATGTTTCTAACTCTCTATCTCTCTCCCTTCCTCTCTGTAAAAAATCAATAAAATATATTTTAAAAATTCTTTAAAAAGAAGAAGCCTTGAGGCAGCGGTGCTCATCTCCATGGACTGACTTCTGTGGAGAAATAACAATGATCGCAAGCCACTGGCATTTTGCTCTGTCCTCTCCCGAGCTCTGCCCTGTGCTAAGCTCTTGCAGGTGTGACTGATTCTCACAACAGCCTGCCAAGGAGCCACGATCATCTCACTGAGAAAGGACACTGGGATTCAGAGGGATGATGTTACCAAGGCTATGCACTGAGGCCAAGGGAGCTGGGAACCGAGGTGTGTTTGGCTTCCAAGCCCTACCTTTGGTGGCACTCCAAATGCTTCCCTAGAGGGAGATGGCAGGCTTCTGGTCAGCTGGGCTTCTTGGTGCTGGGTGGCTCCCTCCACCTACCGTACCTGGGACAGGTACAGCACGTGCCTGGCACTGAAAGGAGCCGGGGGCAGGACTCCGCGGGTTCTTCCAGAACAAGCACTACCCCAGTTTTGCCAGCAAGCCTGGCCACATCTGTGGTCTCCACTTACCCACTTTGGAGGACTGCCGCCCACTCAAGTAGGGTTTCTCACATGAAAGGATTTCTTCAAATAAATGAATGGAAATGGGATCGGAGACCCAGGACTTATTGTGACATCCTTATGCTGAGCTGCACTGATAAACTATTTCACAGTGAGTGGTCTTTTCAAATTGCCCTCAGGTGTTAGTTTAAGAAAGGGGATAAAAAAGAAAAGTTGAAAAGATTGCTAAGATTTGGTAAAAGGGAACGATTGATACGCATCAGGCCCAGTAATAATGCCCTACGAACCTGTCAGTTTGTAGTAAAGTGACGGCAGTAGCTGAGGGGAATCCTTGCAAGGTTTATGGTCATAAAGTGGGTTCCCTTTGATGACTGCCCTAGGTTGAATTATTAGAAAAATGAAGTGACATGTTTGCCCTGGTTCCAGAATTTCCCAATGCCCCTGCAGGATAGAAGTCCTTTTCTGGATCTATTTAATTTTACAGTACGCATAATGGCCTCCACGAAGCATCTTGTCCTAAATGTATCAAAGCTTTAGAGAAATGTTATGATCTGTTTTAACTTAGGGATTAATATTATCCACTTAAATATTGTTCGTCTTTTCCTGTCCTTGCTAAAGTTGCCTACAGATGGGGGAACTTTCTCTTTATAAAGGCAGATTCCTAAATACCACTTAGAAAATAGATGGGGAAAAAAAGGTGTCTGCAATAAATATTGCAGCCAATTAAGCTTCATCATGGTAATTTCTCTGGCTTTGTAATGTTTGTTTACTGGATTTTGTAGGGAAATTGTTGCCATTTCTAATATCTAGCCTCTTCGAAGCCCCATCCTGACATGTCCCTGAAATGGGAAGTTCTGACAATGAGAAATATTTTCTTCCTCACCCAACCCCATCTCAGCTATGCAGGAAGACGTTCAAAGACCCAGACCCCAGCATGTAAATCTGTTTGTATACATTCAAGAGAGCGCGCATACATTTCCTAAAAACCCACACATTAATATTGCTTACTTTTCAGCGGGGGCAAGTGGGGGGCTCAGCCCTCCTCAGAACAGGCTGGAGTTAGATAATATTGCGTGTTTTTCATTTTACTGTGATGAATGCAAAGCTATTAAATAACCTTTTAAAGAGTTGGTGTAATTATCTGTAAACAGTAATGCTACAAAAAAAAAAAAAGGTCAAGTTGTCCTGCCATTAGATGTTTATGGGTATAAACTGGATTTATGTTTCCATAAAATAGGCCCCGACTAACTAGATTAATTCTCCACAAACTAAACCAACTGTAGTAATATTTAGACACAATAAAGTGATCCCAATTAAAACAATTTTATTTTTTGTGTCATATTGATTAATGGTGCACTAAAATTAACCAGAGACCTTAAACTCCGAATGGTGGGCAAAAGGCATCCACATCTCAATATTATTGCCAACAAGAAGAGCAGTTAAGTGAGATGGCTGTGCAATAGTATGAATATTTAATTAATAATTAGTCATGTAATTTCTCCTCAGGAATTATTATCCCTCAAACTGGTTTGTGAATTTAATTATTAGCAGCCTTTTTGTTTCCATGTCCCCTCATTACTGTCAGGATTGATGTAACATAAACTTCATTAAAAATTAAAGCAAGAGTCTTAATTACAAGGCTACCCTGACTGAAGTTAGAATTAGCCAAGTCAGTGATGTGCAAATGAGTGCATTATTTAAGAAACATGCTGGAAGTAGTTATGCTAATGTAGAAGGTTCGCAGTAGCAGACCTTTTCACTTGCAGTTGCATATTCATTAAATGCACTATGCAAATTTAATGTAGCAGTCTTAGTAATGCGTTGTTAATTTATTCAGATTTATTGAGTACGACTTGTAAAAAAAAGTACAAATTTAATTACTCTATCGAGTCGGGATGATACCGGGAGCTGGCAGAGGTTTAAAATGTGTTGATCTGGATTACGGTAGTTTGATGGAAGACGTGGTATCAAAGGACACAATTTTGATAACTGGGCTTGAAAGAATATTTGATTTACTTATGGAATGATCTAAGAAATCACTAAAATGGCACATGTGCCTTCCCAATAGGAAAGTAAAAAAGTCTCGGTTGTATTAACTTAAGAGCTAAAGCAGTGCTGAGTCCACAGCCTAATGGTCCTAATGACTCTGCGGAGACCAGTAAAGGTGATGGATGGAGAACCGTGTGAAGCAAACTGTCTTTGTGGAGAGTTCATTGGTGGCTGCCCGCGCCTCCGCGGTGTGCTGACCACCGGTGAGTAGAACCACAGGAATGCTCGCGTTGCTCTCCTGTGGCAACGCCCGGTGCCAGCGCAGGGTGTGGTCTTTTAAGGCGGGTGGATGCTTGGGTGGAGAGATTGTTCTATGAAAGAGATCACAAACCACGCCCAGCCAGACACCCTGGCGTCACATTTACCAAGAGGACAAGCAGGGACTGCTCTTCCACACCTGTGTTCTCCCACTTCCCCCAAAACCCTGCAGTGGAGGTCTTCTGATCCCCATTTTACAGATGGGAAAACCGAGGCTGAGGTTGGAATAGTTATCCTTGCAGGTGGACGAGCTGGGATTGAAATCTAGACCAGTGTTCCTGCCAAACCTGCGTTCACTGCTCCTCTCCCTCCCTTTTCTCCTCCCTCTTTTCATCTCTTTCCTTATCTCCTCCTTTTCTTCCAAAAATTCCTCTCATCTTGCAACTCTCTTTCACTCTTTCAGCCTCTCCTTCCATTGTTCTGTCCTCTCCCTCCTTTCATTTCCCCCCACTCTCCAGTTGCCCCTTAATTTCTTTTCCTTCACTCTCTGATTCATTCATACCATATACATAGCGTGGAGCAAAAGTAGGTTTATAGTTATTCTTATGGAAAATAATACAATAATAATAAATAATAACATAAGAATAAACTCTGTTTCATGTACTCAAACTGTAAACCTACGTTTGCACCTCCTGTATACACCTAGGTGTGTACCTATACTTTAAAAATTAAACATGGCTGACCTTTTATTCTTAAATAAGTGCTACAAACAAATATAGGTTAAATTGGAGTAGAACTGTTTAAAATTTAACGAAGCAACCCGTGACAACCCCATTAAGACTGTGGTGGAGAACAAAATGGGGAATCCTCTCTCTGACCCAAGGCACAGAGACCTGAGCATGTTATTACAGCAGTTTGGTTGGCCTATAGCTCCCCACCCATCTTTTAAAATTTTTAACAGTTTCTTGGCCTTTTGAATCACAAGAATGAGTCCAGTACATTTTTAATAACATGAATATTTTATCTTGGTTTGGGGGTCTACTGCTTCAAATTGGTAAATCTTTTGGAGAAAAATCAATACACATGTTGCTTGAGTTCCAGTAATGAACAGGCCACATGATCACTCACACGCTGAGTGCCCAGTGCTCGGCCCCGTCTTTGGAGGCAATCCAAGCGCTGTGATACATTCAAGCCGTCTGCCCTGTGCACATTGATCCCCGTCTGGCAGAGGGAAGAGCACTTCACCTTAAGGTGAGCGAATGAATTGGTTACAGACTGAAACTTGGTGCCTATGTGCCTATGCCTATCTTTCTGAATAATTAATTAATAGGGATCCCCAAAATTAGGCGGCAAAGCAGATGTTCTAGGTCTCCTGTGTGAACATTTTATCAGATCTTTTCAGAATCAGGTCTGATGTCCACATCTGAAGGTGAATGAGTCAGATCTTAGTCACCCCCCTCCTGGATGCTGTCCATTGCTCCATTTAATGGCCATTCTGCATGCCATTCTGCCTTGGATCAGGCTTGACTCTCTCCCTCCCTGTGTCTTCCACTGCATTACAAACTTCGGGGCATCAGGGACTGATCTTGTTTGTCTTTGGGTAGTGGCAGAGGTGTGCTGGTAAATGCTTATCAACCAGCTTCCTAAAAAAAGAAAAAGGAAAGAAAAAAAAAGCCCTGGTTTGTAGTGTTACTGATTTCCTTGGTAAAGGCTCCCACCATGTTGATTTCAAGCTACCAACATAATGTCACTAAATGCAAAGGTTAAGAGAGAAACAGTAGCACACCATTATATAGGTATGTGTACCCACCACACACATAAAATAGATGTAAATAGCCTTAAGAAGATAGATAGAGTAAAATGTAGTAAAATAAATAGGAAGTGATGAGTTTTGCATATTAATTGCCTTGGCTTTTAATATAAATATTTACTTGTACATTTATATATTTTTGCATGAAGTCTGGGTCTAACAATCAGCTCACAAAATTCCATGATTGGCTCTAGCTTACCAGAAGGTTTGCTGTTAAAAACCACCACAACCAATAAGGAAAAAACTATCTGGGCTATTTTTCCCACTAAAGTGGTGGCTTATTATTTCTATTAGGGGGAGGCAAACCAATCCTTCCTATATAATAAAAGGCTAATATGTAAATCGACTGAACAACGGAACGACCAGTAGCTATGATGCGCACTGACCACCAGGGGGGCAGACACTCAACGCAGGAGCTGTCCCCTGGTGGTCTGTGCACTCCCACAGGGGGAGCACTGCTCAGCCAAAGCCAGGCTCACACCTGGCAAGCACAACGGTGGTGGCTATAGCCTCTCCCGCCTCCCCAGCAGCACTAAGGACCCTTCAGGGGACGTCCACCTGTCGGCTTAGACTCCCCAGAAGACCTAAGCCGGCAGGAGGACATCCCCCAAGGGGTCCTGGACTGCGAGAGGGTGCAGGCCGGGCTGAGGGACCACTCCTCCCCTCCACTGCACTAATGTGGTGCACTGGGCCTCTGGTCAAAAAGTAAGTTGGCTCATGCTAAGAGAAAATCTGCAATTTCCTAGTATCTACTGGGATTTTCACTGCAAAAGGTTGGCATCTTGGAGCAGATAGACAAGTGATGGCAGAGGTGTGGGTATGTTTACCACCTGGATACAGAGAACAAGGGAGAGGAGGGGACCAATGATGTGTTATTCAACATTCAGCCAAACACATCTGTGGTTCTGGCAGCACATACACTGGTGCAGTACTGGTGCTAGGGATACAAAGATAAATTGGACCAGGTTTCTGCTGGCCTAGGGATCAAGGGTGGACTCCCTACAGAGGGACAGTTAAGAGTCCAGATAAAAGGAGGGCAGGATTGGGGATAGGGCCCAGTCCCGAGCCTGAAAAGGAGTTGGTCTGTGACTAAACAGCAAAGAAGCCTGGTTAGCTGGCACGCAGTTGGTGAGAGGGACAGGATGTGAAACTGCCGGGAGCCGGTCCATCCTTGCTGTTTCAAGGGACCTGGCATATATGGCATACTGTTCTTAATATGTTTGCTCACCCTCTTGGTGCTATGTGTTTTAACCAAGGTCACCTCTCCGAGAAAGGTTGTTTCCCCAGGTAGGGATTTTTCCCTGAAGTTAGGGAGGGGATAAAACCCCTTAACTAAGTGCCAGGCGGGTAGTTAATCACTTTAACTACGAACAATCACGCTTAAGCTACATAATCTTTACTCCCTGGAATGGAGATAAGAAACGCCCTAACCTTTGGAATAGAGATTGATAGGATTGGAATCAACTGGTATAAATACAGATGTAATAAGACAACAGGACACAGAACCTAGGAACAGAACCTAGCGAGAGAACCTGGCTGAGGAACCTAGAGACACAGAACCTAGAGACAGGACTTGGCTGGAGATCCTACACAGAACCTAGAGACAGGACTTGGCTGGAGATCCTACACAGAACCTAGAGATAGAACCTAGAGACAGGACTTGGCTGGAGATCCTAGACAGAACCTAGAGACAGAACCTAGCGAGAGAACATGGCAAAAGAACCTGGAGATCCTGGAGGGAGAACCTTGCCATGATGATCACCTGAATGCAGCCTCCGAGTCCTTCCTTCTTCGCTGACTCTGTCCACACCTTTGGGGACCCCTGGACCTGCTGGGGTTGGACTCCAGCATGAAACGAAGGTGGTAGGTGTCAGTAAGGGCCATGTGACTCAGTCCCTTGTGGGTTGTGTTGAGAATTTGAAACAATTGAAAACGACTTTCTGAGGCACTCTCAGGTTACCCCTCATTCCACTCACCCCACATTGTGTGATCCTTGCTGTGCGCCTGTCTTGTCTGTTAGGCAGTGAACTCCTGAAGGGCAGGAGCAGGCATCCAGGGGCTAGCGGAGGGTCTAGTCCAGTGGTTGGCAAACTGCGGCCCCTTGAGTGTGGCTCTTCCACAAAATACCACGTGCGGGCATGCACGTACAATGCGATTGAAACTTCGTGGCCACACTCAAGGGGCCAAAGAGCCTCATGTGGCTCGCGAGCCGCAGTTTGCCGACCACAGGTCTAGTCCATCACAGGGACTAAATTGAAAATTTATGGAAGAGAGTGAATGGATGCATCCCTGCACTCATTCCCTATACCAGTTCGGCCCCAGAGTTTGGGCTTGAGCTGACTTAGAGGTAGTGCTTCTGACTGAGACAGACCTGAGACCTGCTGGAGGGGCTCAGACCCCAGGACCTGCCTGCTCTCAAGGTGAAGGGGCCAGCCCAGTCACAATAGACACTCCTTCCTGCTTTCCAGGACCTCTGGGAGCTTTCTAAGTTCTCACAGGAACTATGGTCACTGTAACAGGCTCAGATGGGTGAGCCCTGTGTCCTAGGGAGAAGAGGGAGCCCATGCAGCTTGGAGCTCAGGTGTACATACCTTCATTGCTTCACCTCTTCCCGACAGTGTGCACATTAAGATTTCAGGTGTAACTGAAGACCCCTGCCAACTGGCTCCTGCAGCTACTGCTGAAGGCTGGAATTGCTCCTTTGACAACTGAGGAGACTGAGCCCCCTGGAATGTAGATTCCCTAGACAAGGAGAGAGAATAATAAAAGAATGCTGTACATTTACCGATCCCTTCGATGATGCTGTTGCACTAGATGCTTTATCTCGTCTACTCCTTGGAGCAGTGCTATGAGATAGACACCAGTATTATTCCCATTCCACAGAAAAGAATGTTAAGGTATCGAAGGTTAAATAACTTTCCTGACAGCATGTAACATCATTTCGTTCAATGTCCTATTGTTCTAATGTTGATGAGATGCCTTAGGAACTTAGCTCTTGTTTATATCAATTATTAGCCTATGGTAAAATTGGTTTTATTATATGTAATTTTACTTAAAGAAGCAGAACCTATCCATGACATTAAGTGAGGACTCACTGGAGTTAGTAACAGAGCAGGCACCAAGTCCAGTATCTTTGATGTAAAGCCCACATGTTCAAAGCCAGGTCTGACATTCTGCTGGCATTTCATTTGGGGGCTGGAAGAAGTAGCAAAGGGTCCGTTTTAGCCAGCATCCCAAATTTCCCTGAGAAACAGAATCAAATGGGGGTGCTGTTTAAACAGGGTGCTTTCCAGGCCTGTTCTATAGGGTTTAGAAATTCCTAAGTCTGGGAAGGGGTCCTGGAGTTTGTATTTAATGAGGTGATTGTTTTCAAGGAAGTTTGGGAAACACTAGTGAGCAGGAATAATCCATAGGCACTTTGCTCAGGACTGGAGCATATAAAGATATTGGCCCAGACATCCATTCTCTCCACAAAGGAAGGACTGGTTTAATCCACCCACAAACATTCATGCAAACACTAACTCAAAATCTATTTCTCAAACTTGCATGTGCAATAAGAGAGAAGTAGGGAGGGTAACGATTGATCAGAAGACAGGTTACTGGTGAGTTGTGTAGCAATAGCATCTGGGGGCAGATTGCCCACAAAACAGCCAATGCCTTGATTGAAAACTGGTTCTTTAAACTTCCTGAGCCTTGATTTTCCAATCTGAAAAGTGGCAAGAATAATATCACCATGATAGAAGTGTAAAGATAAGTGAGAACTGGCCTGGAGCAGCACAGTGGTGAGTGTTGATTCTGGCCCTCCCAGGTTCATGTCTTAGCTAACCCCCACTTCCTTACTCTCTGTGCGCCTTTGGGAAAGTTACTTAACTTCTCTCTGCCTCAATTTCCTTTTGTGTAAATAGGGAATAAGAAGAGGACCTACTCATAGGATTGTTGCAAAGACTTATTGTAACGTACTAAGCACAGTGCTAGGCAAACAGTAGATGTTTGGTAATATCTGCTAGATCATTATTAGACTGCTTGGCACATGGAGGTCTTAATGTATATAGGACCTTCCCTTCAGATGATGGAACTGAACCTGAAAGCCAGGTTCAGCACACAATGCTTTTATCCATTGACTCTCTGGTCAAAAGTGAAAAGTGCACACTGGCTTTTCACTAATGATTTTAGAGAACAAAGCAGAGATCACCCAAAGAGAGCTGTGTAGACCCTTGGTTCATCATTTTGCTCTTGAGGCTGAATGGAGGGTGTACCCATCCCTTGGAAGGAAGATGGGGAAACAGCCTCCATTGGTCATTTCTTGAGCAAGTATTTTCTCCTTTCTGAGCTTAGTTCCCTCATTTTTAAAAGGTTCCTTCCAGCTCTGAAATCCCATGGCTCAATGAAAGATACTCCTTGAACCTTACTAACCTTCAAATGTCAGCCACTTTGCTGGAAATTCAGGGACTGGGGAGAACTCACCAGGGAGACTGGGTTGTTATGACTTTCTCCTCAGCAAGTAACCTTTTTATTTAAGACCCCCTTCCGTCATATAGATTTTCAAGCGCATATGGTTTTGCTTAGCTTGTCCTTCTGAAATAATGGTCTTAATCATAAATTCTAATTGGAACAGGATCCACGTCAATTTATTCCTAATGCCTCAGAAAAGCAGATCTGTTTCTAGGAATAAATTGAGATGGATTCTATTCCAATTAACAGTTTGACTCAGTTAAAGTATTGTTAACTCCCTGTTGTCCTCTGAAAACCATCCAAGTCATAGATGGCAAGTTGCTGGCCTCCCCAAACTAGCAAGGGGATGAGAGCCATCTAAACATGGTCACCACATTAAGTGGTATGCACTCACTTCCTTCCTGGCCACCCCACTCCAATTCTCACTTAGCTATTTAAGGGTCACTAACAGTGTGCTTCTACCTGTGATTGGATTGGGCTATTCTCTCAAAATTGGAAGTAGAATGTTCTCATTTTATTCAGAAAGATTCTGTGCTAGTCAGGGTTTCTAAAAAACTAGAACCAAATAGGATGTATATGCAGAGAGAGGGATTTATTTCAAGGAATTGGCTCATGTGATTGTATCATCTGGCCAGTTGGGTCAGCAGGCTAGAACCTCAGACAGGAATTCCGTGTTACAGTCTGGAGGCAGAATTCCTTCTTCTCCAGGAAACTGAATGGAGGGTGTACCCATCCCTCTGAAAGAATGTCTTCTGCTTGTGAAGTCTTCATGTGATTAAATGAGACGCACCTGCATTATGAAGGACAGTCTCCTTTATTTAAAGCCAGCTGATTGTAAATGTTAATGACAACTATCAAATCTCTTCATCACAACATTGAGACTAGTGTTTGACTGAGCAACTGGGTGCTATTGTCTGGCCAAGTTGACACATAAAATTAACCATCACAGATTCCATGAGTTATATTCCCAGTCCCCAGAAGGAATCTGCCTAAACTCAAAACTGGGTATAAAGAAAGGCAGCAGGCATGAAGCATTGTAACTCTGAGGGTCACCCAGTGCCACTCAACACTGAGGGCTCAGTTTTTATGTTAGACACCCTTCCTATCTCACACCTCTCATCTCATATATCCAGGTATTTTTTTCCCAAGGCAGGGGTCAAGATGCTTTGCTGGCCAAAGGTAGGACCATGCCTCTCTCTCTCTCTCTCTCTCTCTCTCTCTCTCTCTCTCTCTCTCTCTCTCTCCTGTCAGGCTCATAGTACTCTGTAAGACCACGGATGCCAAAGGAAGGGAGAGTAGACATGAGCTACAGAACTCTATAAACCAATAGGTAAATATTCATGATTGAACACCCAGCCTGGCAGGCACACTTGGGAGGTTTTGACCAAAATAGAACCTCAGAATTTTCATGTCCGCTGGGCAAACAGGAAAATGAGATGATGCAAAATTGATGTGTGTGAGAAAAGCACAGTGATTTGGTATTTACATCTATTTAATTAAGGAACACATTGCAACCTTTATTTACTTCTGTTTAATTAAGGGATTGCTCATTTTGAAGAAGACATCATGCTGGGTCTTCTACTATTTTTGTGATTCAGAGCTCAACTAAAGGATGGATGGGAAATAGTTTGGTGATTTTAGCTTAGTCCCTAATGGTGAGAGCTTCATATTATAGAGCCAATAAACTACCCTGCCAGACTTGCAAAAACAGTCAAGAGGCTGATCAAGAAAATGATGTCTCCAAGACACATGAGGTCATTCATGAGAATGTATGTTATTCTAGAATAATTCTGATCAAAAGTTAGAACCACAGTGGATTCCTTGTGTGATAATCAAGTGTATTCGAGTAGGAAAGGAAAGAGCTAAGGAAAATTATTAAAGCTTTATAGGTTCCTGATTTCTATGAAATTTACTTACTGTATTGGCCAAACTAAAAATGCCCTCTCAGGCAAACAATTGGCTCCGCCTGGGCAGAGGCAGAAGGTAGGCGGGAAGATAGAAAGTCAGTGGATATGCTTTTCTATACACATTATAGTTCCCGTCTTACTGAGGCGTGGTTTACATATTTCTCCTCAAAGGAGGCTTTTTGGGACTGAGGTGACTCATTACTTCACCTCACGTTTTATTATCCTTTTTGACATTGCTCTAAGAAATGCCCCACAGAGCACCACTATTCTTCTTAAGTCCCAGTTAAGCAGAAAAGGAGAGAGGAAGAAAAGCTATTTGAGAAAGAAGGAGGGGAGGAGATGGTGGGTAATTCTAGGGAGCGAGGAGTGAAAAGGGGAAAGTTTGAGATCTTCAACCTGCTAGACCCCCTATCTCTATGGAACATCACCATTTAATATCTACCAAGGTAATAGCGAGCTAAGGGGACGAAGTAATCAGCGGGTACCACCAGCCTCCTCAGTGTCCTTCTATCACCAGGAAGTAAAAATGCTTCTTGACAGTGGTCTCCTGGAGATGACACTCTCTCCCCTTGTTTAAGTCAAAGCAGAGAATGGGATGCCACCAGGAGATCAAATCCTGCTGCCTTGGTTGCGGTTCTTTTTGCACATGTCTGGAGTGTAACTCCTCTGGAGCAGGGGCACACCCTGTACCTATGGGACAACTTCCCAGCACCACATTGTGAAAGCTGCATTAATGCAAAAAGGATGGATGGATGCTTTGCTCCTGAAAAGTTGATTTGTTTTTCTTAAACTACCATACATTCTTCTCTTTCTTCCTGAAAAGTCCTCTGACTCCCTCTTCTTCATGTATCCAAGCCCCAGCCATTTGCCAAGGCCCAGAACAAGTCCCTTCATTTCAATGAGGTCTTTCAGCCTTACCTGTCCTTGGCAAGCAGCCCTGACTCCAAAGATTCACATCCCCCACTACTAATTTCCAGATTGGCAAGGAGCATATGGTACTTGCTGTTTGTTTGTTTATTTTTTAATATATGTCCTGTCTCCTTAACCAATACTGACTCTGTGCATGACCCATCTCTGCATGCTCCCCCTTCACACCCAGCAAATGCATAGTCCCTGTGGCATGAGGACCTGTACATAACAGGCTCTCAGCTAGTGTCTGTGGTTGGTGATAGTTTTGATGGCTCTCTGACAGGCCACACCGTAAGCTCCTCAAGGAAAAAAGCCCAGCCCATCTTACTCGATATTGGATTCCTAATGCCTAATATGGGAGCTGGTCACAGAACATTGGTTAAATGAATAGTTGAATACATTTATGTTTGGGATACAGTGCCTTGCTGCTAAGTCTGAAGTTATACCATGAATGTACATCAGATTACTGACCACATAGGCATTTAAGGAAATACTTTCTCTTCCCTAAAGGGGGATTTAATTTGAACTAATAGATAGTGTCTCAAGACTTCTGAGCAGAGAGTTAATTCAAGACCCTTTTTTAAACACCCACTACCTCAGGACACTAGGCTAGACATGGCAGGAATGAAGAGGTGACCAAGATGCAGTTCCTACACCAGAAGAACTTAAAGTCTAGTAGGTAGTTCACCAAGGAAGCAAACAAAGTAACAAGGCAGAATGTAAAAGAAGGAGCTGTGAAGAAATAAAGCACATGAGGTTGGAAGGGTCAGGAA
Organism: Myotis lucifugus; assembly: GCF_000147115.1. Taxonomy (NCBI): domain Eukaryota; kingdom Metazoa; phylum Chordata; class Mammalia; order Chiroptera; family Vespertilionidae; genus Myotis; species Myotis lucifugus. Next base: position 2,298,777 of record NW_005871252.1, read on the forward strand.
AGATGTGATGGACACAGTTAACCATTAGGACGGGAAGAATTGAAATGGGAAGAAATAAAGGAAAAAAGCATTTAAGGTGCAAAGGCAAAAACAGCACCTGCACAGGTGTAAGGGTATAAAAGGTTACAGTGTGCTCAAAAAATATCTCGTGGTTCAGGGAGCATGCTCCCAGGGAAGGGGAGGAGTTGAGATGAAAAGTTTGGCTAAGGCCCTTTGTAAAGAGCCTTTCCTGTCATGTTAGGGCAGTTACAGAACATCTTATAGGCAAAGTGGGGCAGGAGCGGTGTACAGACAGTCCTCGGGTTACATCGGACTCGACGTATGTCATTTCGTGGTTACATCACCATCTTATTTAAAAAAAAAAAAGTTCTGTCATTTCGACATATGTACATATGTGCTTTATGATTTTCATTATTTATTTACCACAAGTAAAGGTCAGGAATTGTTATCTTTCTTTAAATTTTTTTTTTTACTGTTTCACTTCATTACTACTGTGTATGTGCTCCATGTGAGTGACGTAGGTACTTATGTAGGTGGGTTCCGACTTACCTTGCGCCGTAGGAACAGATCCCCAATGTAACCCGAGGACCTACAGTACTTGCTTGTAGATACAAAAATATTCTACTCCCATCAAAATGTTTATTTCTCCTAATTCACAACCGAAAAGATGGTAGTTCTGTTCTATTTGTAGAAGTGGAAATTTGCTCATGAATCCAAACCACAGGGTAGATTCTTTTTTTAAAAAAAATAAATAAATCTTTATTGTTCAGATTATTACAGTTGTTCCTCTTTTTTCCACCCATAGCTCCCCTCCACCCGGTTACCACCCCACCCCATGTCCTTACCCACCACCCCCACTGTCCTCGTCCATAGGTGTAAGATTTATGTCCAATCTCTTCCTGCACCCCTCACACCCCCTTTTCCCCGAGAATTGTCAGTCCACTCCCCTTCTATACCTCTGATTCTATTATATTCACCAGTTTATTCTGTTCATCAGATTTTTTATTCACTTGATTTTTAGATTCACTTGTTGATAGATATGTATTTGTTGTCACTTTGTTGTTCATAATTTTTATCTTTACCTTTTTCTTCTTCTTAAAGAATACCCTTCAGCATTTCATATAATCCTGGTTTGGTAGTGATGAACTCCTTTAGCTTTTTCTTATCTGTGAAGCTCTTTATCTGACCTTCAATTCTGAATGATAGCTTTGCTGGATAAAGTAATCTTGGTTGTAGGTTCTTGCTATTCATCACTTTGAATATTTCTTGCCACTCCCTTCTGGCCTGCAAAGTTTCTGTTGAGAAATCAGCTGACAGTTGTATGGGTACTTCCTTGTAAGTAACTAACTTTTTCTCTTGCTGCTTTTAAGATTCTCTCTTTGTCTTTTGCCCTTGGCATTTTAATTATGATATGTCTTGGTGTGGTCCTCTTTGGATTCCTCTTGTTTGGGGTTCTCTGCACTTCCTGGACTTGGAAGTCTATTTCTTTCACCAGGTAGGGGAAGTTTTCTGTCATTATTTTTTCAAATAGGTTTTCAATATCTTGCTCTCTCTCTTCTTCTGGAACCCCTATAATTCGGATGTTGGTGCGCTTGAAGGTGTCCCAGAGGCTCCTTACACTATCTTCATATTTTTGGATTCTTTTTTCTTTTCCGGTTGGGTGTTTTTTTGCTTTTTTATATTTCAAATCTTTGATTTGATTCTTGGGATCCTTTAGTCTGCTGTTGGATCTCTGTATATTATTCTTTATTTCAGTCAGTGTATGCTTAATTTCTGATTAGTCCTTTTACATATCCTTGAGGACCTCACTAAATTTCTCGGAGGTTTCTAGAAGATTCTTGAGTAACCTTATAACCATGGTTTTGAACTCTATATCCCATAGTTTGCTTTTCTCCATTTCTTTCATTTGTGACATGTTTCTTTGTCTCCACATTTTGGCTGCTTCCCTGTGTTGATAGAGTGGCTTTGTGTGCTAGGTGTCCTATAGGGCTCAGTGGCTCAGCCTCCCCAATTACCTGAGGTGGACACTCTTGGTGCACCCCTTTGTGGGCTGTGTGCACAGTCTTGTTGTAGTTAAGCCTTGATTGCTGTTGGTATCACTGGGAGGAATTGACCTCCAGGCCAATTGGCTGTGAGGACCAGCTGTGTCTACAATGGGAGAACTGCTGTGCTGGAGACACCCTTATGGGGCAGGACTTGCTTCAGTGGAGCTTTGGTGCTCACTGAGTCTGCCCCTTGAGTTGTTGCTTATGGATGTGAAGAGTTGTAATCTGGTATGATCTCACACTGACCACTGGGTACACTGGCTCTTTGATCTCCAAGGAGGTGCAAAGTCAGCCATTGCCTGAGGCCACCCAGCAGAAGCTACAGAGAGATCTGCAGATTCCTCCTCTTAGTTTGGGGTTTGGAAGTGCCCAGATGAGGCCCAGCTGTGGAGCAATGCAGACTTCTGCTGCCAGGCCTTAGGCCTTCTTTTGGAAGCTTTGGAGCTCTCTGACCCAGCTGCAGTTTGTTAGGTTTTAGATTGCAAAAGGACAGGCCATTTATATGAAAAAGCCGCTGTGCACAGCTTGGGTGGGGTTGTAAATTGGGTGGGGCAGGGTCTCAGGGAATCCCCAGGGTGGAGCAAACAGCAATGGCTGCCAGTCAGCCCTGCCCCAGAGAGGTCTCCAGATCTCTGTGTCCCATGGCCCGTGCAGGAACAATGATCACTGGGAGCACCTCTGAGAGAAAGCCACCCTCGCGTTCCGGCCCAATGCCAGACAGTACAGTTTCTCCCCGTATGAGTCTAGGTCCCCAGAGTCTCACCTGGAACTGGAGTAAAGAGCAATTGGGAGCATGTATCTCCCTCCCAATTGAAAAAAACAACAGCTCACCCAGTTGCCAGCCTGTTTCGCATGTGCCTCCGCACCTCTGCACCTCCTACCAGTCTCAATGTGCTTTTTTCTTTCCTTCTAGTTGTAGAACTTCCACTCAGCCAGCTTTCCCATGGTTCTGGATGATATTTGTTTTGTCTTTTAGTTGTAGTTTTGATGTGGTTGTGAGAGGCAGCAAGTACAGGTGTTTGCCTATGCCACCATCTTGGTTCTCAGGGTGGATTCTTGATAAGCCTTCAACCCTGCTCTGTTAATAGTTTTGAGGGTTTCAAATTGCATTCAGTGGAACCTTGGAATTCTACAGAGGTTTGCCTAGATTCCATGGGAGCACTTTTTTCTGATGGAGTAAACCTCTATTTTTGTGAAAGCACACATTTATTTTTTTGTTATAGCTTAATTATAACTCCTTTCTAATCAGTTTCCATTTGTTCAATGGTATTGCAGGCTGCTGAATTAAGATTACAGTGGTGAGTAAAACAAGGAGGTTTAAAGTCCATTATGGATCTCCTAGAGCTGAATAAGAAATTACAATACAAAATAGTTCACACAAGTTACACCTTTAATGTTAGGCAGTGTTGTAGAATCTGTCAGCTGTTCCCACCTAATCCATTCTTGCCTTCTCCCATGGTATTAGAATTGTAATCAGTATTAGCTACACTATATCTCCCAGCTTCCCTTGTAATTAGGTTTGGTCATATGACATTCTTCTTTCCAATAGAATGTGAGCTGGATAAATGTGGGCCATTTCTCTATCAAGGGCATAAGACATTGATTAGATAAGCCTCCTCTGGGGTCTCTTTCTCCTTCCCTCCAGCTAGAACTTGGACATAGCTGAGACCCACCTTCACACACGAGGATGATGACAGTACCTTATAGGCTGGTGGAGCTAGAACTTAGAAGGAACCTTGGTCCTTTCAAGGAGGAGAAACACCCAATCACTGTGGACCATTCTTCTCAGGACTGTTATGGAAAAGGAAACAAAGGTCTATATTGTTGAAGCCACTCCTTCCTTTGGTCTTTTTGTTTTAGCAGCTTAGCTTAACCCTAATAAATGTTGGAAGTTGGTGCCATGGGTGTAGTGCTGCCATAACCCCAAACTAAATTACATAGACTTGGCTCAGCTGTAAGATGGCAGAGAGTAAGGAAACAGACAGCTCAGGCTAGAAAGTTGATGACCTTTGTTATGCTATGGGAAAATATATGGTAACACTCTCTCTCATTGTAATTTGAAGGCAGGCTATGTAACAACCAACACTATACCTCTAGAGAAACATCCAGAATGTTAATGTGTATTATCTTTGCTTTTAGCAAGATATTACAAAAAAGATGATTTTAAGAAAAGGTGCAAGCAGAAATGAAAGAGAATAAAGAATGCCCAGAAATTTGAAAGCTCAAAAGTTAGAAAAGTAGCTACTTCTATATCACAAATAGCAAGAGATAAAATTGTAATTGCTCAGACTTTGGCAAAGATAAAACTAAAGGTGCTTCCTTCTCACCTATGCTCCTTGTTTTAGATGGCTCCAGGATAGTCACTACTTAAGGAGAAATTGAGACAGAAAAGAGCGAGAGAGCAAGAGAGAGGTCAAGCAGACTCAAAAGCTATATCTAAAAAAAAAAAACTTTGGGTTGGTCACTGGCACATTGAACTAACTGGAAGCAACCAAGCTTACTAAATTTTCAGTTCTGTCAAAGAAACCCTTACCCTGGCCTGTAAAAGCATGTGACAATTCCAGCCTCTAGCAAGCCTTAGGCTCCCAAATCTGAACCAGCAGCGAGTAGCTGTGAAAGGTGTTCAGCCATGAGTATGGCCATATTGCAACACCACTTCCAATGTGTCCATGGAAGATAAAGGACAAGGATGAAGTTAGAGGCCACATCAGAAGATAAATAAATTTCTCTTAGTGAATATGTCCAGGATTTTATCAGAGAATTTCCTCCATGTCAGGAAAGGGGTTTTTTTCATTCTTTCCCAGTAGTAATTAATCATTGCTATTGGCCAATGACTGCTCTATGTATTACATGCTGTTGTGGTTGTCCTGATTCTGCTTCAACACTGTATATGGGAGGTGGGTCAGACAACATGCCTTTTAGTTTATAGGTTGCCAGATGTTGAGAAACCAAATCTGATCTTGAGAGGACTGTGTATCTCACAGAAATCCCAGATGTAGAGATTTTGGAATAATTTTCCTTGGAGAGAGGACAGTAGGTGGAAGGAAGAGGGTGCGCACAGATATTAGAGATCAGAAGTATGGACGATGGTGGGCACTGTTACCTGTCCTCCAAACCCCACTACGTCCTCCTTCCATACTAACAGAGTTGGCTGCGAGCTACTCATGGCTACCCAGCCTCCTTTAAAGTTAAGTGTGCTCATGTGGCTACGTGTTTGCTAGGGAAGTGTGAGTTTTTGTGATGTTTGTCACTTTTGCTCTGGGGCATTATGTTGTTCTCCACATTTCCTTTCCCATTCTCCTGGAAACTAGACCTAGTAGCATCCCACCTTCAATTGTGCAGATGGTGACAATGCCCTGGACATGGGTAAGTGACAACTTGGAAGGAATCTGGGTTCTTAAATGGTCAACTTGAACAGGGGTGCCGCCTCGGTACTGTTGCATGAGAAAGATAAAACTTCTATATGTGAATGGTTCCTGGGTCACTATAGCAGCTTAGCTTCCCCTGAACTAACTCACCAGATGAAAGTGCATTTATTTCCAAGTGCAACCGAGGACCACGTCATAAAATGAACAATCCAGCTCTACAGTTAGACCAGGATCCTGCAAAATGTCTTGTTATTATTCTTTGGTTGCAAAACTCTAGTAAAGTCCAATTTAAAGTTAATCTTTGCTCTTATATAATGTCAGAACATCTCATAAAAGTCTTCAAAATAAAGCTTTTGTTAATATACATTTTTAAAGGAATGAAGTAAATGACGGAGAATTTGGAAAATGTGAGTAGAAAAAGCTCTCATGAAATCCACCCAACAACAAAATTCCAACACCCCCCCAAAAATCTGAGAAGGATATAATTTAGATTACTTGAGGAGAATTAATAATTTTGTTTTTAAACCCAAATGAATAGACTTGGATGACTTACCGTCTATGGAGCTGGGTAAGAAACAGCTGTTTGTTCAAACTAGCTGGATGTTATCATCCCACCCTACCTTTACTCAAGCTCATCCCTCTGCCCAGTGTGTCCTTCCAGGTCCCTATTCCTTCCATAATGAGGTTATGCTGAACTTTAAAGCCTAGCTCAAGGGTGACCACATATGAGAAGACTTCCTGGTTCCCTTCCCTCTCCCACCCCGCTCCAGCCCCACAGCACTTGGTTCAAAGTGCTGAAAGAACATCTTTCATAGAAATTTCAGTTAGTTGTTATTCCATACGAGGTCGACTATGGACTACTTAAAAGCAAAGACAATATCTTATCTGTCTCCATCCTTTATTCTTGACCCACACCTGACATAGAGCAGGCTGCCCACAAATAGTTGTTGAATTAAATGAGTGCCTGTTCCCAGGTCCAACATATTCTCTGTACCCAAGGGAGTTGGGTGAGGGGAGGGTGGCCCTGATGGCAGGCCCTCTGTGTAATTATCCCCTTCCAGTGAATAATGGGGCTTCAGCGCTGTGTCTGATTCTTTGATGAAGATGAAACTATTTAATCAGGTTTGGTTGCTCATCTCATCATCTTCCCATATCACACCCTTCCTGACGAGTTCATTAGCTGGAAGAAAAATTGATGACCTCGTTAGTTCTGCACATTGGTTCACTTAGGACAAATTGGAGCTTCAGAATGCTGCTCAACTCAGACCCATGGTAGGACAAGGTCTCAAGCCCAGGGCTGTTTGGATATACCATGCCCTTGGTACCTGTGTGTGACAGGTTGCCCAGGAAATTTCTGTTTGAAGTAGTGTCTTTTCTAGTGTAAACATCCCTCTCTTGGGTTTCTCCTTGTTTTTTTCAGGGGGGAATACACCACTCCCTCACAGTGCCAGGGGTAGGCACACCATCTCTCCACCTCTGCCTCAAAATTTTTCCTTCTGCTCCTCATTAAAATATTATCCTCCAGGGCCTTGTTTACCTCCTAACTCCACCTCCATGCACAAAACATTCACTGCATGCTCAGGATCATAACGCAGATGAATTTGGAAATAGTAAAAGTTGGGATCTCAACAGAGGACCAGGAAAAGAGGAATAAATCAGGACCATGGGCAAGGACTGGAGAAAGGTATGTGACAGCTGAGACTGATGGCTTCTGTACACTTAGCCAAGGATCTGAAGCACTGAATCTGCAGAAGCAGAGTTGTGGCCATGTCTGGTGCTGTCCAGCAGAGCATGGCAGCCACAGGAGCCTGGGTGGTAGGTGACCCTGAGGGTCAGGGTTGGAGGTTGAAGGATCGTGGTCCAGGGTGATACTCTGTTCCCTCTTCCTCAAGTGTTCTTTCTCCTTCTCTAACATCACCCTATTTGCTTGATAAACTCCTGCTGAGGTTTCAAAAGGCAGCTTTTTCTAGAAGGTCTATCTTGTCATCCTCCCAGATGTGTGGGTTATGCCCGTGTGTGTTAGCTCTCCATCTTGAACTTATTTTTAAAGCTGCATTTGTCACACAGTGTTGTGATTATTCATTGCAAGATAGGTTTCAAAAAGCACATATGCACATATGCATGGTCCATGGACATGGACAATAGTGAAGGCCTGGGGTGGGGTGGGGGCTAGGTGGAGGGGGACTGGAGGTAGAAAGGGGACATCTATAATACTGTCAATAATAAAAATAAAATAAACATTAAAAAGATAGATTTCTTCTGTTTTTCAGAGAGCTCTTGAGAATACAGATTTTGTTTTATTCTCCCCTGTATCCTCAGTGCCTAGCTGCCATCTAGATGTTAAATATCTATTAAATAAAAGAATGGTGTAGATCATCTTGCAGCTGGGGAGTTAGTTCACATAAGAGGTGGGTGAATATGGGCCCAATGGAGCCTCAAGGCTCCTGCCGAAGTCAGTGCCCAACTTTGTTACTCCTGGCAGAATTGTAATGTAGGGAAACTGAGGCAAAAGACAAGTCTTGTGGCCTGGACCAGCACGATATCTTCTAAAACTGTTAATGTGGATTTTGATGGAGGTTGTTATTAAGTGTTTTTCATAAATGGTAACATTGTTGACACTGGTTGATTGTATATATGCTGGGTTAGCTCTTCAATAATTTCTTTTTTGCTCTTATTAATTCTCACCCAAGGATATTTTCCCAATGATTTTTAGATAGAGTGGAAGATAGGGGAAGAGACAGAGAGAGAAATATCAAAGTGAGAGGGACACATCAATTGGTTGCCTCCCACATGCAGCCAAGGCCAGGGATTAAGCCTCCAACTGAGGTACGTGCCCTTGATGGGAATTGAATCCAGGACCCTTTAGTTTACAGGCCGATGCTCTATCCACTGAGCCAAACCGGCTAGGGCTTCAATAACTTCTTTTAAAATTTATTTTATTTTTTAAATTTAGATATAACGGACAAACAACATTATATTTATTTCAGTTATTACAACATAATGATTCAATACTTGTTTATATTGTGAAAGGAACATGATAACTCTAATTAACATCTATCACCAAATATAGTTATAAATTTTTTTTTCTTGTGATGAGAACTTTTAAAATTTGCGATCTTAGCAACTTTCAAATATACGATATATTAACTATAGTCACCACCATGCTGTGCATTGCTTCCTCATGATTTATTTTATAATTGGAAGTTTGTACTTTTTAACCCACTTCACCCATTTGGCCTCTCACCTCTCCACCCAAGTGGCCTCCTGCAACCATCAGTCTGTTCTCCGTATCCATGAGCTTGGTTTGTTTTAGATTCCACATATGAGATCATACAGTATTTGTCTTTCTCTGTCTGACTTAGTTCACTTAGCATAATTCCCTCAAGATTGGTCCATCCATGCTGTCACAATATTTTCTTCTTTTTATGGCTGAATAGTATTCCATTGTATTCCACATCTTTATACATTCATCCGTCAATGGACACTTAGGTTGCATCCATATCTTGGCTATTGTAAATAATACTGCAATGAACATGGGGATGCAGGAAATTAGTGTATTTGTTTCTTTGGCTAAATACTTCGAAGTGGAATTGCTGGATTGTATGGTGGTTCTATTTTTAACTTTTTGAAGAACCTCCATACTGTTTTCCACAGTGGCTACACCCAATGTACATTCCCACCAACAATGAACAAGGCTGCCCTTTTTCTCTACATCCTCGCCAACGCGTGTTATTTCTTGCCTTTTTGATAATAGCTATTCTAACAGGTGTGAGGTAGCTCATTGTGGTTTGATTTGCACTTCCCTGCTGATTAGTGATGTAGAGCTCCTTTCATGTATCTGCTGGCCATCTGTATGGCTTCTTTAGGAAAATGTCTATTCAGGTCCTCAGTCCATTTTTCAATAAAATTGTTTGTTGGGGATTTTGTGGAATTTTTTTTTGCTAGGGAGTTGTGTGAGTTCTTTATATACATTAAATATTAACTCCTTATCAGATATATGATTTGCAACTATTTTCTTCCCTTTGGTTGGCTGCCTTTTAATTTTGTTGGTGGTTTCCTTTGCCATGCAGAAGCTTTTTAGTTTGATGTAGTCCCACTGTCTGGTTTTTATTTTGCTGCCTTAACAGCTGCTTATTTTTTGTATGTTTTCTGTGACTACAGCTTCATAAGCTGCAGCACACAGACTCATGGCTCATCTCTGGGCTAAACCCAAACAGCTGGGACATTGCAGGCCATCCTGGGGGCGTGCTTATCTGGGAGAACATGGCAGACAGAGATCATTTGTTCACAAGAATCAAAACCTCACTCAAACCACCGTAAATAAAGCAGTGCGGGAGGTTTCCCAGGCCGTCGCTGGGGCGGCTTTGGGGGCACACCTGTTCCAGTGGTGGGTCTTCATCCTGGAGCCCGCTGTTCACGTGCCAGCCCTGCAAGAGGCTGCTTCTTTCAGTGTCCCAATCCTGAATTCCTGGATAGAGCCTCCATCTGCAAATCGGCTCATCTTAGTGTGAGAATCTCTCCTGGACCCAAGCAGAGCGTCTCAAAGTAGAAAGGCTGCCCCTCTCAGGGTTATGCTCAGTACAGATTGACCTGGAGGAGAAACTGGGAACTTCTCTGCTTGCAAGGGGAGCTCATGTAGAAGCCATAACTTCGAAGTGCATGAGGGAAGGTGGGTGGTGGGTGGTTGGGTGGGTGGGAGGTGATCAACCAAAGAACTTGACTGCATATATGCATATCCCATGGACTCAGACAATAGGGTGGTGAAGGTTTGGGAGGGAGAGGGGCAGGGGTGGGCTAGAAGGTGTCAATGGAGGGAAAAGGGCGATATATGTAATACTTTCAGCAATAAAGATTTTTTTTTTATTGTTTTTGTGATTAGTCACTATGCTTTAATTATGTTCAATTTGTAACAATGAAAATACATCCTGCATATCAGATATTTACATGACGATTCATAACAGTAGCAACATTACAGTGATGAAGTAGCAACGAAAATAATGTTATGGTTGGGGGTCCCCACAACACGAGGATCCGTATGAAAGGGTCGCGGCATCAGGAAGGTTGAGAACCGCTGTCCTAGGGCCAGATGCTAGGCCACAGAGGACCACTCCGATAGTCTGGAGCTGGCTGAAATAATTCAAACTATCCAATCCTAAACTTAGTGAGCCTCTCCTGCCTGGCCCATTCCTTTCCACAAAAACCCCGATAAAGACTCTGGGCCATGCTCTCCCTCTCCTGTTTCTACTCCTGACCATCCACGGTCCTTCCCGGGTTGTTGGGGTCCAGCCCCAGCAGGTCCAGGGGTCCCCAAAGGTGTGGACGGAGTCGGCGAAGAAGGAAGGACTCGGAGGCAGCATTCAGTTGACCAGCATGGTTGGGTTCTCTCGCTTGGTTCTATCCAGGATCTCCTGCCATGTTCTGTCTAGGTTCTACAGCCAAGTTCTGTAGCCAGGTTCTGTCCAGGATCTTTTGCCATGTTCTCTCGCTAGGTTCTGTCTCTAGGTTCTGTCTGTAGGTTCTGTCTCTAGGTTCTGTCTGTAGGTTCTGTTTCTAGGTTCTGTCTAGGATCTCCAGCCAAGTCCTGTCTCTAGGTTCTGTCAGCAATAAAGATTTTTTTTAAAAAAAGGTGTTCATGTGGGGTTGGGGGGAGAGAAAGAAAGAAGCGAGGACCAAGAGGGAATAGATGAAAACACCCTGGAGAACACAGGCAAGGTAACATCGAGGATAAATCTAGAGGACAGTAGCAGCTTGTGCAGCGGGAAATGGAAAGGGCTTCCCTTGGTGAAGTGCTCTTCACTTCACAGAGCACATCCCTGCACACCGGTCGCCCAGTGCATTCCCTAAGGTTAGAACTGCGTCAAGTTCAAGTCTGTATTCCTTACATCCCCCTCGCCAGGATGTGCACTCTGGTACAAAGCAGGTATCTGGCACATGTCCAGCAAATGAAAACACTCCCTCCCAGGGTAAGCCTACAAGGCAGACATGACATAAAGTTGTTCCACTTGATGGTGAAAAAAAAAAAAAGAGGCTCAGAGTGGATCAACGACACAGCCAGGATCATACAGATTGTAAATGATGGAAACTTTCATCTCCTGGCAAATTGGTCTTTCATTAAGGAAACATGAACCATCCGCAAAGATCAGAGTGTGAGAGAGGACAGGGGCGGGAATCATGTTGATGGTCTTACTGTTTTAACTGAATTTCAACCCGTATGTGGTACATTTGAACTTAAATTGTAAACTTACACGGTAAGGATCTTGTTGTCTTTTTTCTGGGATGGGGTATCCTAACATGTCTACAAAGTGAGGGTGGGCTCTTGGTTTCATTAAAAGGAATCTGCTATCCACCTTCCACTGGGCTTGTTACAAAGACACCTCTTTAACACTCAGCGCCAGACAGTGACATCTGGTTGCATAGCTTTCTAGGGAATTTCAAGGACTTTGTTCAGAGCCAATTAAGCCCACTGGTTCTATCTCCCCGTAGGAGCTGGGACAGAAAAAAAGGGTTAATGTGCTTTTCTAAAGCAGTGCTCCCCCTGCGCTTCTCAGATGCCACTCTCTTCTCGTCCCTGCCTGCACCTGAACCTGGTAACTTGGCAGGAAGGGTTTGACGTTGACAGAGAGGAATCAGGATCCCATCTTTGACAAGCTGACAAGGGGAGAAAACTCATGCATTATACGGCCGGGAGCAACGGCTTTCTCTCTAATTTATTGTACTGGTTCTTATCCATAGTTGTTTTTTTCTTTCTGAAGCTTCCCTACGTTCCTGGGCAAAGGCAGGTGGCCTGAAGCGCCTCTCCCGTCTTGCTTTGGCTGCGGTGTTTTTAACGAGCCACTATCTCAGAGCCTTTCTCAGTAAGGACCGTGTGCTGCTAGATGTCCCGACCTTCTTCCCCCGCCACCTTCTTGGGTTTCCCGGGACATCCTCCCCACCCGGGGAGAGCGTGCTGTATGGACAGGTGCCTTTGATGGAGCACACAACCCCTGCTGTGTGTGTACCACAGTGTCTGCCTCCCTGAGCACTCATGTTCCCTGGAGACACCCTTGAGAATTTGGCTGTAGCCGTGTCCCTTCTGGGCTGCCCTGTGACTTTGTCTGTCCCCAGAGAGGATTTGGGACAACCAAAGCCTGTGGACCAGAACTGGTACCTGAAGCAGACAGCCACCAAGAACAGAGGCTGCCCCAGGAACGAGGCACCTTCCCAGTTTCCCAGTTTGGTTTATTACTATTGTCTCCAAGGCACCACCTGGAGGCACCTGCTGACCCACAGATGGACCACTCTTGGGTCACGTGCCCATCTTTTCTCCAGTGAGTGGCTGCCCCTGGGCAAGGAAGAGTCTGGCACTGACTCTATTAAGGGAGCTAAGGACCGGGCAATCCTAGTTAGAAGGTGACAATGGGCATGGCAGACATCTCCTGCCATGATAGAACAGGACTCATGCAGAAAGCCTTCGGGGAAAAGGATCAGTTGACGAAGAAGGTGGCTTTGTTTGCCAGTGGAAGTCACACAAGACCTGGGACTTGAGTGAACACAGCTGGCCTAAAATGTAACTCTTTTTGTTGCCATAAAATAGTGGTGGAATACTTCTCTCTCTTTTACACGTCCATTGTGGCTATTTCTGATAACTACTGTCCCCTCCAAGCCTACCCTTTCTGGTCATTTAAATTAGATCTTGTATGCATAATAATAATTATGGTACATATCTGGGTTTTTTTTACACTGAAATTAATTTACACAAACATTTGATTTTAAACTGAATTGTAGAAAAATAGGATTCTCTAACCCCTGTTAAAGGAATCCCAGGCACCAGGTAGATTTTAGCAAGCAGGTACCTAGACGTTGTGGGAAGGAATGAGTGCCCTGAATTAGCTCAAAGTCTACTTAACTGGCTTCACATTTTTGCAGGTAACGAACGTATAGACCTTTGCCAGTCACTGGGTGGAACCAGGAGGGCTGGTTCAAAGCCGTTTCTACTGAACTTTGTCCCTTGTCTAGTGGAGGGAATCCATTCCCAGGACCAGCTTTTGTGGACATGATGCTTATACAATCTGAGAGACGGGAGAGGGCCTTGCCAAAAAATACAAAATTACAGATACAAAATTAGGTAGGAATGGGTATATTTATTTAGAATGATAATAGGAACCAAAATAAATGATAAATTTTAACACTTATGACAAAATCTGGAAAAATAACATCAATTAGATCCATCATTAATGATTTGCTTGGCCTATTTCTAAAATATTTCCCCCCAATATTTTCTAGCTGAAAATACTTTGATTGCCTCCCCAAATGCAATGTTTTCTATAGAGAAACCTTAAAGATAATTTTCTTTATGGTTGACAAAAAATTTTTCACTCATTTTTTTTTTCATTTCAGATGGTTTTTTAATCTGCTTCGTAAAGCCAAAAAAAAAAAACTGTGTACAAGAATTCCTTAACCACTTCAAATACAACATCAATGGGATATGCATACGTCTTCCAGTAAAAAAGGACAATATAAATAAACATTTTCAAGAACCTCTTGGGGACATCTACAAGTCTACTGTAAGTCATACACAGCAGATGGGCCATACAGGCCGGGCCCAAGTGGCAAGGCACCTCTGCTGCCACCTGGGACCTGGGACAGGTCCTACCATGCTACACTCAGAAACGGTACATTAAGGTGGAAAAAAGCCACAGCTCCCTCAGCTTCCAACAGAGAGCAGACTCAGAGTCCGTCCAATCTCAAAGAGGTTTGAATCGGAGGACCCAACTTCACCAGGCCAACCCCACTAAAAAGGGAAGTAAAAAAGACAACACAACCAAAAACAAAAAAACCCACACAACCCCCGATGATTTTCTAAAAAACTCATGGCTCATGGTAAAAAGAAAAAAGTGAAATCTGAAGTGCTTTTCAAAAACGTTTTTAAAACCCTTAAAAACGGACAGTGTTTCCTTAAAAAGTAAAGTCTAGTATTGAAGCCATCTCGGGGGTCAGAAGCAGTCAGGCTGTGTTTGACAAGATCAGAACTGATTAGACTACAAAAGTGGGTACAAGGAGGTGTGTTCACTACACATTAACGATTCAGCGAAGCTCCCAAAATCTTTAAATATACAGCCATTGGAAGGACGATCTTGAGCAGGAAGGATTTTTACTTGTTGTGTGTAGCATAACTGTCGTAGCTGTCTCTATAGGACCCTCCAGAGCTCCGGTCACCGTAGCCACCACCCTGACTCCGGCTGCTGTAGTAGTCTCTGGAGCCCCCATAGCCCCCACTTCTGGACTCGAACCGGCTCCCCCCATAGCCTCGGTCCCCTCCTCCTCTGGAGAAACCACGGCCCCGGCCTCGGCCCCCACGGAAGAAGCCCCGGCCCCCAGCAGAGCCACCTCGGTACCCACGGGATCGGTTATCAGATGACTTGCCAGCCTGGTCAACTCGAATCTGTCACCCGTCCACAGACTTCCCATTCATGGCCATCATTGCATCTTTGGCATCGTCGATGTTCTCAAAGGTGACAAACCCAAAGCCCCGTGACCGCTGGGTCTCCCTGTCTTTCACGACCACCACTTCAGAAATATGTCCATATTTTGAGAAGACCTGCTCCAGCGACTGCTCATTGGTGTCAAAACTCAACCCTCCAACGAAAAGCTTGCCTTCATCTGATGCCATGGTGGCCACTGAGTAGGGCAGGTCCCTGACGCAGGCAGGAAGACGACAGTGCGAAACGACCAGAGCCTCCTAACGTGCGAGTCAATTTTTCACTCATTGACCATTTAGAAAATCAGGTTTTTCCCCCCAGTCTTATAATTTGTTATCAGTAATGTCACATACATTTTTAGGATTGTAGGGTTGTTTTTAAATTTGGGGGGAAACTCCGTTTCTTTCATTTAAGAATTCACAACATTTGAAGTTTTCTTGTTCAAGGACTAATCTTAAATATTCTTCAAAATGATATCATGCATTAACCATTTTGTTGTCAAAGTCCTCATTATGGACACATAGTATATGAATTTTGTGTTATCTCCATTCATGTTGAATTTTATAGAGGTACATAGGATGTCTGACTTGATTCAGTATTTTTGTGGAAAAACATAAAGCATTCAACTTGTCACATAGCTGTTTGCAATACTGCTAATGGTCTGAACCTATGGATGCAAGGACTCCTATATACATCATGCAATTCTTACCAAAATTCCACAACATATACAGTAATTGTGTACCTTGTATTATTAAGTTTATATTGACAGTAAATCCAACTTCTGTCTGAGTAGGTGGTGATGGGAACTGAATCCTCTTGATAATTTTCCACATATGATGATTGGAAGACTTTTTCATTTAACCACTTTCCACATTTCTCTTCCCTTGTGCACATATGTCTGATGTCACATTCATGTGGCTCTAACACCTCTTGCCCTTTTCCTTTATAAGCCAGCCAAGTGGGTAATAGGAGTATTCCTGGACGACGTCACTATACGAGGATGGTCAGTGATACCAGCATAGCTCTACATGGAAGAGATGCTGAACTGTGTAAATATAACCCACTGAACCTAATCCCAAACTCAAATTCATCTGGATCCCCAAGATACTCAGGACCATTTACACAATACAACACAAGGGTCAGTCGGAAAGAGGAGAAATCGGGTGAGAAAGAGACTTAAACCACCTGTTAACCAATTATGGCTAAAATATCTTACTTTTCCAAATTTTACAAACACATATGGCCAAGTGAACAAATTGCAAGAGCCTGGGTGGGCTTTTGCAAGTGAGGAATATTCACCAATCTGGAAATTTTACCCACAGTGACATTTGGATTTATCTTCTCTCTAAAAAGTAAAAATAAAAATCAGATGACTCAGCAATTCAAGTAAGTGTTTCTACATGGCAACTCTTTGTTTCTTTGGCAACTCTTTGAATAGCTGCTGCCTCCAGATCACCACAGTCCCCACCACACACTTGTATTACAGCTGCTGCCTTCCCCCATTTAGATGTTACCCACCTGGGTTCTGTAGTTTACAACCCAGGTTTAGGTTAACATTCCTCCAGGTGGTACTCAGCATCCAATGCAAGTTATCAGCTGTAAAGAAGAGCCAAGACCACCTTGCAATCAGGACAGAGGTGAAGAAGGAAATCAAGCCCCAGTGTTTTCAGTAACATCATGTTTTCTGGCGCAGAGAAATGAGGCTTGCCTCCGCAGTCCGTTCCACAGAACGGACGGCCTATCAGTGGGACGCCCTGTGGTTTTCCACAGATGGCCCGCAGGGAATGGGTAGTAACCTCTGCCACTTATTACCCATCGGTTACTAAGGAGGAGACTCAGAAAGGGTTGGAAAAGTATTCGGCATGTTCCCTCCTCCTGGGCCATGGATACTGCCAAGTGAAAATGTGAGATGCACTGCCAAAGGGAAGAGTCTCTGGTTTGACACAAGGAACAACACTCAGATTTCCCTGCCCTGAGAAGTATTTCCTCTGTGGACCTCAAGGCATGCCCATGGGAACTCATGCCAGCCTGCCTAGTAGACGTTTGCTTATTCTGAGGCTATCCCGTGGATGAAGAGAACGGAGAAGGAAAGGGGGAAGCAATGACTCTATATTAACCAATGTTACCTCAATAAAGTTGATTTTTTTAAAAAAAAAATCGATGACTCCACAGTAAGAGTTACTAATGGTTGCAGATGAACGGGTTTTCTTAGTAAAATATGGAAACTACTTGGTTTACACTCAACCCTGCCAATTTTAAAAGCAAAATGCTTTCATCTGAGTCTCACCAATTTAAAACGCCGAAGAAGTGTATTGTGTCTGGGAGAGGAGGAGTCTTCTTTGCAGGGCTGCGAGTGGAGGGGCTGATGCATTTGCGGACTTCATTATGCTGAGTACTCTGCTCTGAGGTGGCTGCACGCCCCCCAGCCCGTGCCTTCTCTTGGCACATTATTTCCTGTAACATGTACATTTCTTAATTTAATGGGTTCATTAGTCTATTATGGCTTTCCCATAGCTGGAATGGACCAGGGCGGTGATGAATGGTTTATCAGGAAAGCAGCTCAGGGTAGGCTTCATGGATATTACAGCAGCACCTTAATCAGGAAATCCAAAGGACTGGTGGTGCCGGGAAGGGAGAGGGAAGGACATTAGGATCACCAGAGAATTTCTTCCCCGGGGTCTCCTGACTCAGAAACATTAAAAAATCTAATGCAGCTTTATTCTCCATCCTCCTTTAAGCCTTAAATGCCTGCCTTTGGGGCATGGACTGTAATAGACTAGGGCTTTAGGACCAGTTTCTCTGAGAAGCCGCTGGTGTTCAAGAAGGGCTCTTGACACCATTCTGACTTAATGCTAGACACATCTGCGGCTACTTGGACAAAATTGACATTGTCTGGAGTGCAAAGCAATCGCCTAGCACCGCATTAGGGAGCATTTACTCTTGAGCCGTGCTACCAGACAGCAAATCTTGACCTTTAGGAGTTCAGAGATTAGATTTCGTTGCTGCAGGCATTGAAGATATTGTTAGGAATTTGTTGCTATTCAAAGCAGATTTCAGGGGTTACCTATGGGTTTAATTCATCGCATCAATCATTTTTTGGAAGGTTCTTTTAAAGCCAAGATAGCTTCAAATAAAAACTAGGATTACTTTTACATTGATTGTCAGTAGTTGGTGAGGAGCAAAGGGGGAACACTCTTGAGATGCTGTTAAAGTTTCTGTATTGGCTCCTTCCCCGGCAGCAGTTCTGCAGTCTTGGAGAGAAAAGGCATGTTTCTTCAATAGACAAGTGAGGCAGCTGCTTCAGGAACAGGCAGGAAATGAGAATAAGGGTTTGACTAACCTCTGATGTAGATTTCTCCAGCCCTTTTAACACATTCAGTACACAGATCTCCTGCAGATGATCTCAAAATGCATGTGTAAAATGAGACCTGTTTAAACCAATAGTGGTTAAATGGGGCTTATTTCATTGACCTAGCCCGTATAGGTACCCAGTTGCCTCGGTTTGTGTATAGGTGTGTGTCTGTGTGTGCATGTATGGAGTTTGTGTGTGCATGCACACCTACATGGCCTCTCTTAACTGGAGTGGAGGTCAGTTTCCCAGCTCCTTCAGCCCTCCTGATCCCAGGGGGCGGGGGGGGGGAGTGTAGAAAAGACTTCTGAGGGTCTCTGGAAAGGAAATGCTACACAGTGGCTGGACCCAAGCCATTTGCCTTCCTTCTCTCAGCAGACTGTCATCTGATCCTTATTGACTTTTATTTACCATGCAGTTCCTACTGAGCTCTTTTCCTCAGCTCCCCAACCCATAGTCAATTAAACACCTCAGGGAGACCTTACCTCCAGATTTCTCATCACCTCCCCAAATTTGCTGCTTTTCTCAAAAGAGGGAGCTTGCACTAGATAATCCGATAGCATTGATTTTATTGCAACTAGAAGGTGATAGGATTGCTTTGCAAGGCAGGTACAATAGCAGCAAACAACAACATTTAAATACACACACACAAAAAAAAGAAAAGAAAAATAAAACAACAAAAACAAGAACTAGAGCCTCGGCAGGGCGGGGGTACAAACATTAGCACAGGGAGAGAGCTGTCACCCCACGGTGTAATAATGGGGACCTGAGACATCAGTGAAAGGTTACCTGCAGGTCAGGATGTTTAGTTTAGAACTTTTAAATAGACAAAGCTGAGTTTGAAGCCCAGTGGTATGCTTTTGGAGCACGTGAGATAACATGTGATAATGTGTACAAAACCTCTGAAATGTGTCTGGGCAGTGGCCAGCATGGTAATTCCCATTCCACTCACTCATGCAGTAAACAGCCCTAGTGAAGTACAGCACCTGGTGGAGTACAGCACCTGTGGCTCCCAGTGCTTCCTCCTCTAGGTTACTGTCACCACCGGGAAATGAGGTGACTGAGGCTCAAGACGCTGCAGTGACTTATCAAAGATCACCCAACAGAGGATCCCAACACTAGATTCTGAACCCAGACTTTTAGGTTCTAAGTTTTCTAGAATTTCTATGGTAATATGATGCTATGAGGGGAGAAAAATGAAAGGAAGGAAAGAAAGGAAGGGAGGGAAGAACAAAACAGAAAAGTTGGTATATATATATATATATATATATATATTTTTTTTTTTTTAAAGATCTGTAGCCCTGGTGCTCTGTGGGCAGGCAGGGAGGGCAGGGGGCCTCCCCAGTCCATCCTGTGTGCCCCTGATTGCTTATCTCCCACCAAGGAACAGAGGAACAGGGAAGAACCCCTTTCTCAGGCATGAGCTTCAGACTCTGGAGTCTCAAAAGACAAAGTCATTTCTCTCCAGGCTTTTGCAGCCTCAGAATAATCAACTGCAGGTTGAGAAGCGCCCACTAAGAGGAGACATCCGGTCCTGGGAGCTGGGCCTGAGGCAGAGGGCAGGGCTGAGGGGGAGGGGGAGGGGGAGGGGCTTAGGGGAGGAGGGCAGGGCTAATGCAGGGGGCGGGGCTAATGCAGGGGGCGGGGCTGAGATCTGTCTTCACAGGGCAGAGGGGCTTGAACAAGAGCAGTTGGACCCCGGCTCTGAGGCCTCCTGGGTCCAGATCCAGATAAGGGACCATCGCTGAGAAGGGCCAAGGACAGAATTATCTGCACTTTCTCGGAGGAATGTTCTCACAGCCACTCAGCGTCGGCCCCTTGGCAGGTAGGGACCACAGACTTGGTGTTAGAGCGCGGAATTTGGCGTTTCTCTGGGTTTGGATCTCATTCTGACTCATGAGCTGTGGGCCACGTGAAAGTCCGAATCTCCCGTTCCCTCTGGGGAAATTGAGGTCAGTACTTAGGGATATGAAATAATGTAAATACTGTAAGTGTCTGTATATGCCTAAATTGCCAGGAACTTCTTAAATGTTGGCTTCCGTGTTCCCTGCACCTGGAGGTTACATTAGAGCGGGTATTGAAACCACATGGGGTCTGTTCGTCTTAAAGGCCTCGTCTGACTCTGAGGATCTGTGATTTGGGCGTTGATGAAATTGTTTGTGGGCGTGGAGTGGGAGGAGACATGGTGATACGGTGAACAAAGCTCCAGAGGAAAAGCCATGCAGGCTTACCTGGTTTTACAAATTAAAGGTAAGACCCTCCACCTGCAAAAAGATACCTCGTTTTATTGTGATACTTGTTTTATTACCGTGGTCTGGAGCCGAACTGCACTCTGCCTGCACTTTCTTTTCCTTTTTTATTGAATTTATTGGGGTGACATTGGTTAATAAAATTACATAGGTCTCAGGTGTACATCACCATTTCTCCCCCCTAAGCCTTCTCCTACCTCTCCCTATCCCCTTTCCCGCTCGCAATCGCTGTACTGCTGTCTGTATCTATGGCTTCTGCACTTTGAATAATGATTTATCTAAATCTCTTTGACATGTGAGTGGAGTAGGCTGTGTTTCTTTAAATCAGTGGCAACAGTTTGGCCTATGAGGCCTTACCAGCCCTTCCTTAGTCTCTTCCGTATCTCCAAGACAATCCAGATAAATACATAATCTAAGCAAAAATGTTTGCTTGCTATGGAGATTCAGCATCAAGACAAGTCCCCTACCTGTCCCCCACCTCCCCACACCGCGGTCCCTGAGGCCCTCTCGTGTAGAAAATTGGAAGCTGCCTTGCTCTGTAACTTGATAAACTTGGTCAATACGGGAAGATTCAAATGAATCTCTGTTTAATGAGTCCTTGGATGACAGTCAGGTGTTAACACATTGCGGGGGGATCACGAGCATTCTCGTGTTTTCATATTACATAGCGTTTTACATAAATGTTAAAGGCTCGCCTTAAAATGAAATACCCATTGCATTTTGAAGTTATTTATTACATGTTCTTACAAGCTAATATCTTTTTAAAATATGATACTTTGTAAAACGTTTTTTGTACTTGTTCAATAGAAACTTATCTGGCCACTGGGTAAAGCCAGCAACAAAACTACTGGTGCGCAATGTGTTCAGAAGCTACATTGATTATTTTTAGGATGCCAGTGTGCCCTTCCCTTCACCCCACAGTCAGCTCACCTCCCTCAGCTCCTAATGCTGGATAGCCACAAGGAGAGGAGAAACAGGTGCTCAGAAGACCAGATCAGGGGCAGCAGGAGGCGAGCCCAAGGAAAAGCATCCTCCCTGTGAAATATCTGATCCCAGAGCAAGGGGCACAGTCTTTGCAAAACAGTAAACTGTCAAACTGCTTTTATTTGACATTCAATTTATTGGTTCTCTCATCCATTCAATTAATCAACACGTGCTTATTGAGCAGCTTGCTAGACCACATTGATTCCCAAGGTCCCCGCCCTTACGAAGTTTGGAGTCTAGTGGAAAGGAGTTGCTGTGAAACTGAGGAGCATAGGTTGTGGTCTGCCCAGCCACGGCGGGCTGTCACATCACTTCACCAGCCGGAGGGGAAAGTCGGGCTCTCTTGGGCCTGGTGCCCTAGCATCCTGGGCCCCTGCTGGGCCGGGGTCCCATTATGGAGGCAGCAGAATGAAGCCACCTAGTGCAGTGGTCGGCAAACTCATTAGTCAACAGAGCCAAATATCAATAGTACAACGATTGAAATTTCTTTTGAGAGCCAAATTTTTTAAACTTAAACTATATAGGTAGGTACATTGTTATTAACTTAATTAGGGTACTCCTAAGGCTTAGGAAGAGCCACACTCAAGGGGCCAAAAAGCCGCATGTGGCTTGAGAGCCACAGTTTGCCGACCACGGACCTAGTGTATGGAGGACAGAGAGGAGCAGGTGGTAAAGCCTTTGCAAGGCTTTATACTGTCGCAAGGTAATTCTGACATAAACGAATGAACCAAGTCAAGGATACAGCGCTTACTAATGAATCAGACCCGAAATGTTCATTTTCCTGCTTCCTGTGCTTTTGTGCTAGTTTTGAAGGGTATGCTTTCTATTCATTATCCTGAGTTAAAACAAGTTGGTCGGTCCTTCTTTCCTACCCCATCCTGGACAGTATTTCCCATTTTAAATTCTATTTTATCCTATTTTCTTTCAGTAGCTCACTCTCGTCTAAGCTCAGGAGTGGCAGAGCACACAATTCCAATCTTTCTCCAAGTTTGGTCCCCAAGGGTCTTTCCTGGGAGAGACTGCCACAGCCTGGGGATAAGCCCGGGAGAAAGAAGGGGATAGGAAGTAGCAGTCACTGAAGCATCTCCCACGTGAAAGGCAAGGCCCTGTTGAGTGTGGTAATAATAACTGCACCCCAGATCCCTCTCCTGAAATCCAACAATCTGACAAACCAACATTTTTCTGAAGTTTGTAGTAAACTCCCTGGCTAGCATAACTGGGCCTGAATTGACATGAGTCTATTTATGTCTTAAATTTATCCTACTTAGTATGAATATTCATATGTTGCATTAAAGAAATGCTTATGTGTTTAATTATGAGATGTTGCCACATACCCTTTCAGGGGTGTTATGTAATTTATGGAAAATGCCCCATATTACCTTTCTAAAATTCAAAAAATTCTGAATTCTTAAACACATTGGTCTCACGGATTTCTTTTATATTTCACATGTTTTTTTCAGTCTGTGTTATGATCTCATCTTTATCCTTCATAGAGACAATTTTTCTTTAATATTCTTGAGAGTACAAAGCAGAAGTTTTTTTAAACTCGTTTTTGCTTTTTCACTACATATACTTTCTCCCACAACACCCAAATTAGCTTTTATTTCATGTATACTGTGCTTAGCACCATGGGTTTTTGTCATTAAAGTCCTTATGTATTTTTTAATATCTTGTTTTCTTTTAACAGCTTCATTGAGGCATAATATACATATCATAAAATTCACTTGTTTTGAGTCTACATTGCAATGACTTTTAGTGGATTTACAAAGTTGTGCGACCATCATCCCAATCTAATTGTAGAACATTTCCATCACCCCAAAAAGAACCCTCATGTCTGTTTGTAGTCACTCCCCATTCCCATCCCTGAACCCACTGCCATAGAGACTTCATCTATCTTTTGAGACAACATATATGCCAGCCACAGTGTACACAATCCTCCTCAGGAAAACTGAGGTTCAACTTACTAGTAAGGGATAAAGCTTGGATTTTTTAATATATATTTTTATTGATTTCAGAGAGGAAGGGAAAGGGAGTAAGAGATAGAAACATCAATGATGAGAGAGAATCATTGATTGGCTGCCTCCTGCACACCCCACGCTGGGGATCGAGCCTACAACCCTGGCATGTGCCCTGATTAGGAATCAAACACTGACCTCCTGGTTCATAGGTCGATGCTCAACCACTGAGGCATGCCGGCTGGGCTGAAGCCAGGGTTTGATGCAGGTCCTCCTGCCTCCAGAGTTCCTGGTCTTTCCAAGGGCTTCCAGAGAAGGTCAAGAGTGGCCTCCCATTGGACAGGATCAGAGATGACGGTAGGCCAGGCATGGATGTTGGAGAGAGGAGCCACCACCAGCAGGTGAGTGAACCGGATGACCTTTAGGCTCCAGCCAGTTCTGAGCTTCCCCGAGCCTATAAATCCATAAAATGCTTCCAACTAAGCCAGGGACTTACTTTAATGAATAGATAAGAATGATGTGTCATGAACAGACTAATTGCATATAAAAGAAATGCTTCTGAAGTGTGCACTGTGTTCCCTTAAGCACTTTAAACGCCCCCCAGAGATGCTGTTTGCAGTCACAATTTGCATTATCAATGAAGAGGCAGTTCGCCCAGCAAAGGGAAGCACCAGCCTTGCCCTGTTTCATCACCACACATTCCAACATATTGATGTTCAAATTAATGAAACTTGATAGATTTATTCTCTCAGCTTTTTAAATTTGAAGTTGGTACTTCTGGTGTAATTATGCTAGTATATTGGCATTGCAGTTACATAAGACTAGTTGATAGAATGAAATACCTGTACTATACTTGAGGAAACATCTATTATGTTGTTATTACTGTTGAGAATTTCCTCTCTGCCCATTAAGAGAAGTCCATTATCAAGGCCAGCCAAGTTTGCCTCCATCCTTTTAGGCTGTCCTTTCTGCATCATACCCCTCCCCCAGATTTCAGGGACCCTGTGTTCTTCCTATATACCCTCTGCCCAATCAAAACCCAGGCCTAGGAAAAGACATACTATGCATCATTTATACCTTGGTATGATATTTAGATCACTAAATCCCCAAATAGAGATCCCAGGTCTATGGGTTTTAAATCCTGTGGCAGTTTTGGAATAAAAGATAATTTGATACCTGATAAAGATATTTCAGGCACAGTTTTTTAATCTGTGAACTATTCTGGGTGCTTATAAAATTGTATTGCATACTGTTAAAAGATAAACTGAGGTATATTAAATTTAAGAGTTTATTTGAGCAAAAATTGATTCAAATCAGGCAGCACCCAATCTAGCCTATGGAAAGGTGCTCTGAGGAGCTGTACAAAATGAAAGATTTTTATAAGCAGAAGGGAGTGGAATGTGGAAGGTATACTGGGCAAAACCAGCAGGTTGGTTATTGCAAAGTTACTTTCCTTTAGGGCAGTGGTTCTCAACCTTGGCTGCACATTAGAATCACCTGGGAATCTTTTTAAAATCCTGATTTCTGAGCCTCATCCTCTAGAAATTCTGTTTCTTTGTTATGGGGTGGGGCTACAACATTAGTAACAAAGAAACAGAATTTCTGGAGGATGAGGCCCAGAAATCAGGATTTTAAAAAGATTCCCAGGTGATTCTAATGTGCAGCCAAGGTTGAGAACCACTGCTTTAGGAGGTGGCAGGGGTCTATCAGCAGATTACCTAACAGATGCTTGTCAGGAGATTCCTAATGACTGGTGTAAGATCCCATTTCTGGAAGAGCCCAAACTGTAATTAAGTCTTAGTAAATTAGTGACGTTGGGCTTAGCATAAGCAAATCCATTTAGGGCCTGTTGTCTTGTTTTTAACAATATGTTATAATTAACATCTATATATATTTTTGGTTGACAAGGCACTTTAACCTATTTTCTTTTTTAAAAAATATATTTTATTGATTTTTTACAGAGAGGAAGGGAGAGGGATAGAGAGTTAGAAACATCGATCAGCTGCCTCCTGCACACCCCCCACCGGGGATGCACCCGCAACCAAGGTACATGCCTTTGACCGGAATCGAACCCGGGACCCCCCAGTCTGCAGGCCGATGCTCTATCCACTGAGCCAAACTGGTCAGGGCTAACCTATTTTCTATCACTTAATCATCATGATGATCCTGTGAAGATAATACTATTGTGAATTGGTACTAATTAACTTTAAAAAATTAATGATGTTATCATTACTAGTGAATGAATAAGTAAGGTAAGTTATGTAATGTACTTAGTACAGAGCTTTATTACTTACAGAATACATGCAATAAGTTAGCTATTGATGTGCTTTTTTAAAATCTTCACCCTTACTTTTAGAGATAAGGACAGTGAGGCTCAGAGATATTAGGGAACTTGCCCACGGTTCACACAGCCAGTAAGAATGGGGTGGGGATTCAAATTTCATGTCATTTTTTTTCTGGGACACATCCTACCCAACAGCTTAAATGGCATGGCCTTGTCCAAGGTCAGAACACCCGTTCTGCTACTTACTGGTTTTGTGACCCAGGGAAAGGCCATGCTATTTGAGCTTTCTATCAAACTATGCCAATGCCAATAAAATCACAGACCACAAAATAAAGGGCCTGGACTTAATGCTCAAGATAACAAATTTCCCAGATGTAGAATTCTCCACCTCTTCTTGGTGAACTAGAGAGTGGACACAGCTTTCCTTCCACAAATGGCAGCAGAGTGGTTTTATGTAGACTTAGAAATGTATACACTTGAGCTATTTTACTAGGAGTATTATTTCTGCTAGAAATAATTTGTTATAAGTCAGTGTCCAGTTGGAGACATTTACAAACATTAGCAACAAACTAGTAATAGAGGATTTTCCCAAATGGTCTCTCACATCTGTGATCTCATTACAATTCATCCCCTCCACTTCTCAACACAGCACCGTGAGATGCCCCTGAACCTGGATGGTTATGTGAGCAAAAAGTGTATTCAGATGCTTCCATCTGAGCAGATTTTCATACAAGAGCACTCATCTCATTGGATAGTGTGCTTTGGGGTGGCTGAGCCAGCATGGCTAGGAACACCAGGTTATTTTTCACTTTCGATTTCTTCCTTGGCAAGAGGAGGATTTCAGCAATAAAATGCAGCTGGAATCAGCATCCTGAGAAACAAGTTGGTAATGAGGGAAGAGTTTGGGCAAAGGATGGATGGTGGGAAATGAGCTCCCTCTGAAAAAAAGCTACTGTAGCTCTGCCAGGAAATCCTGTGGTGGTCTCTCCCCACAGTTGGAATGGGGCTCCTGTTAAACCAGTGGTTCTCAACCTTCTGGCCCTTTAAATAGTTCCTCATGTGTAGGATATTCGTGGGGGGTGTGTATGTGTGATGTATTTATTACATTATTTTGAAAGAGTAATGCTATGGTATGCAGATATATATTAAGTACAGCCAAATTGGACATTTCCATTTGGCAAGGAAGGTAGGATTTCTGAAACTCAGGCCTTAACCCAGGGGTGGGCAAACTTTTTGACTCGAGGGCCACAATGGGTTCTTAAACTGGACTGGAGGGCCGGAACAAAAGCATGGATGGAGTGTTTGTGTGAACTAATATAAATTCAAAGTAAACATCATTACATAAAAGGGTACGGTCTTTTTTTTTTTTTTAGTTTTATTCATTTCAAACGGGCCGGATCAGACCGCGGCATAGTTTGCCCATTTCTAAAACTCAGGCCTTAACCAGTAGGTTGGAAGACAAGACCAATTGAAGCTTTATGAAATGTGTGTTTTTGTTGCTCCTGTTATTTCTGTCTTGGGTTTGTTGTCTCATTCTTTAATGTTTTTAAAATTTTGTGCTTAAAAGTTTATTTTTGCTTAATTATGAAGTAGACGTGCATGTTTACATTTATGTAAAATATTTGCTGTGTAAAGTTTTGTTGTTGTTTATTCTCTTAAAAGATCACTATATTTAAGTAAAAATGAAGGTCAGCAATAAAAAAAAAATAGTTCCTCATGTTGTGATTCAACCATAAAATTATTTTCGTTGCTACTTCATAACTGTAATGTTGCTTCTGTTATGAATCGTAATGTAAATATCTGATATGCAGGATGGTCTTAGGTGACCCCTGTGAAAGGGTCGTTCAACCCCCAAAGGGGTCGCGACCTACAGGTTGAGAACCGCTGTGTTAAACATTTGCTTAATTCCAACCAGTACCTTATATATATTGTTTGCTGTTTTTTTATTTTGCTAAACTGTAAAATCTCTCTCACCTCTTGCCCTGATCATTGGTTTTGAAAGGTATACATATTTTAACGGAGAACTTGTGATAATTATTTCCTTTTAACAAATAATACTGTTGAAACGACAAACCGCCTAAAATGGACAAGGTGTTTCCTCACTGACTGTGTGGGGAGTGATTAAGCTGCGTATGTTACTCCTACTTGGGCTGAGCTGAGCTGAGGGCCTTCTCACTGCATCATCTCTGGCACAGGTGTGTCATCTAGACCAGAACTTGCAAAGTAGCAAAGGGTCACGACCAAATCAGGCTCATGGACATGTTTTATTTGACTTACACAATTGAAAAAAAAATTTTTTAATAGCTGCCAACCTTAAAACAAATCTGGAATGTTCACATAAAAATAAGAAATATGTTTCTGGCATCGTTCGAAACATCCAAAGCTCTGCACACTAGTCCACAGTTGCCCAGAGTGACATGAGGTACTGGTTAGAGTGCTCTGTCCTTCTATGAGGGGCGTATTCTCTCCAGACCACCTTGGTCCCCACCTCTTCCCAAGTCTTGAGAAAAGCTTGGCCCCTGGAGGCATTTGGGATGACAACCCTAAAAGATTAGTCAATGGCTGCCACCCTCAAAAATCTAACCAACACTCCCCGCCCGCCCCCCCAAAAAAACAACCACAAACCACCAAGCATGACAACTTCTCAATATGTATTATAAGAATATGCAACAATGCGTTAACATTTGGGAGTAGGTGTACATGGTCCTCCCACAGTTGGGCATGTGCGTATTAATTTGTTTCTGCACTGGTGGTGTCTACAGTGTGCTGTGTGGCCATGCACTCCCCCCACCGCCATGCCAGCCAGTCCTAGAGAGGGCAGAGCACAAGCTCTGCATAAGGCTGACCTAGCTCAGAGTCTCGCTGTGCCATTCACGATTCACGTGATGTCGGGCACATCATTTAACTTCTCCCAGCCCTCTCTAAAACGGGGAAGCCATCCAAGGGAAAATGAGCAAATGCCTGCCCGCATAGACCTGACCTACCGTAACCCCAAACACATGTGCCCTGCTTCTGTTCTCTCCCTTCAAGCCAGTAACTAGACCAGGTTGGCAGACTCCCTCCCTGAATTGACAGCCAAATTGGTCACAATGATTTTCAGAAAACACTCAGAACCTCCCTGTGGGGGAGTGGTGTGCTGTGGGACTCCAGGGAATCCAGAAAGCCCCTCTGGAGCAGGGTGGGCATGCTGGAGTCTCGGGCACCCCCAAGTTGGCAGGATCCCTGGAGGTTGTATTTTCCCTTTGTCACAGTTGTTGCTGAACTGCAACTACTTTAAACGTGTGGAGACTGTGGATTGGAGATCCCATTTCAGAGTGGAGCCCAAAGGCTTTCCGTTAAGTGTGAACGCTATGAGAAATAACAATAGGGGGTGAGATAGCTAAAAGTGTTATACATGAATTTACATTCAATAAAAGCCCTTCCAGCTATAATTATCACATTTTTGCTAATATTGAGATTCTAGATGTCAGACTTAATACTTGAGTAAACTAATTAAAGAATGTTTTTTTCCTAGCCTTGACAAACAATCTTTTTTTCATAGAAAGTTTTCAGATGTGGTTTTTAAGGGGTTTGGTGAGGGGGGGGGTGAAACTGACTGATGTCCATGACCTGCGCTTGGCGGGAAACCAACCCCCAGAGCATCTCACCCCTGCTTTTCCTTTCCTCATCCCTTCCCACCTCCCCCATTCCAGCTCTGTTTTGTGTTCTTTTGTTAAGGGCACTATTTTCAGACACAGTGTTAATGTGTCTTTTTTATGCATTTGCCAAATAGTTCTAGGTGGAATTGCCTCTTAAAATTTCCTCTTTGGCTGTGGCACATTCCGACTCAAATTGGTGTGCTCAGTAGGGCCATTGTCACATTAGAACAGGGGAAATGCTTCATCATGTGTTATAGAACAAGATGGCATCTTCACTAAGGAGCCCAGGGATCAAAGCGGAGGGAAAAGATTAATTTTTATGCATCGAGTCATTATAGAGGGAGAAGGAGACGTTAAGATTGCCAGAGAGGAGACTTTCTCATCTAATATCGACAGAGAATGTGTGGGGAGGTCTTTGGCTCTGTTCTCAGATTTGTTTTTACCTTTAAAGTGCTCAGATTTAGGTCCTAAGCTTGTTTACATGTATCTCAGGTTTTATAAAGGGCCTCCCTTAAAAAAAATTTCATTTTCCTTGGATTTAGGTTACATCTAGAAATATTTTGATTGTTTTCACTCCATCAAAATGATAGCTACATTTCAGACAATTTTTAAAAGAAAAGGCAGAAAAAAAAGAAAAGGCAAAGAATTCACTCTTTACTATCCCAGCAACTCTAGTGCTGTATCTCCTTTTTATCTTGTAAAGGATGCTCTTTTTCACATGCTTGCAACATATGTACCAGTATGTGATTTGATATCCTGTTTCTTTTGTTCACCTAATATCATACTATATGTGGTTTTCTACACCTTTACATAGATTCTCTCAAGCACATGCACACAGTTTAATAAGCACTCCTATTATTAGACATTTGGGTAATTTTTCCCCTAAAAAATGTATTTGCACACCAAGATTTTTCTATATGTTGGTTTATATTCTTAGAATAAGTTCTCCAAAATGGAATTTCTGGATCAAAGGTTATAAATATTAAGATTTTGCTGCAAACTGAAAAGTTGTTTTCTGAAAGAACTACACCAGTGGAATTCCCTCTCACCATGTGGTATGCCATCTTAGTTCATTTGTATCTGGGGAACTTTTAGAAAAAGATTATCATTTTTGTATTTTACTTAACATTTTTGATAAGTCACAGAGCATCATATATGGCAGCAATTATTCTTACTAATAATTACCCTCAATAAATAAGCATTTTATCATTTAATGACAAAATGTGAGTATGGCATGTGTTTAGAGCAGTATATACAGTGAAGAGTGTGGGTTTGGGAGTCAGGCTGCCAGGACTCAAGGCTGGGCTCTACCATTTATGAGTTAAGTGATCTTAGGTCAGGATTTCTCAACCTCAGCACTATTGGCACTTGGGGCTGATACTTTTCTTGTTATGGGGAGCTGTACTGTGCGTCAAAGAATGTTTGTTTAACAATGTCCCTGGTCTCCAATGTGACAACCAAAAAATATCTCCCAACACTGCCAAATGTTCCTTGGGACAACACTTTCCCACCTTAAGAATCATCACCTCAGGCAAGTTACCAAACCTCTCATTGCTCAGTTTCTGTGTGTACAATGGATAAAAAAGCAATACCTCAAGGAGTTGTTGGGAGGGCTCAGCACAGCTGTCCCTGTAGAGCAGTGGTTCTCAACCTTCTGGCCCTTTAAATACAGTTCCTCATGTTGTGACCCAACCATAAAATTATTTTCGTTGCTACTTCATAACTGTAATGTTGCTACTGTTATGGATCATAATGTAAATATCTGATATGCAGGATGGTCTTAGGCGACCCCTGTGAAAGGGTCGTTCGACCGCCAAAGGGTTCGCGACCCACAGGTCGAGAACCGCTGCTGTAGAGCATAAGGAAGAGAGGCTGCACTTGCAAGGCACTCCGTCAATATCAGCGATTGTTAATACTGCATTCCTGATGGCTGCTCTTAACCACAATGCTTGCTTGTTATTTTTGCTATAAAAATGATTGCATAATCTGAAAAAGTTAGGAAAGTATCAGAAGCTAATAAGGATCTCCTACAACCCTCACAGCCAGGGACAACCCTATTAATATGAAGGTATATTTTCTTAGGTACCTAGAAAAGTTCCTAGCATATTGTATTACTCGGTAAATGTGTTGGGTGAATATGAAACGGTGAGATCAGGTTTTATACATATATATAAAGTTTTGCCTCCTGTTTTTCTCCTTTCCCACTGCACTGTGGCTATTTGCCCACACGTTGGGAAATTCTTTGAAAAGATGTTTAATAAGTGCATAATACCAACTATCTGAGTGCTCTCTAATTAATCATCATGTAATTTTTGCTATGTGCATGATGTTAGTTTTTTAATAAATAATGTTTTTTTCTAACTTTTTATGTGAAATTTTCAAACATAAAAGTGAAAGAATAGCAGTACAGTGTAACCCATATTTTAAATGTTTTTAAAACAGTGTACTGTATTTTCTCTCTTTATTTGTGTGTGTCTGTGAGTGTGTGTATGCATGGGTATGTGCATAGATATAGACCTGTGTATTGAGTATTTTTTATTATTTTGTGGGACCACCTGAAAGGAAATTGCAAACATCATAACATTTCACTCAAAGACTAAAGCATGCCTCTCCTGAAAACACACACACACACACACACACACACACACACAAAACATTCTCCTACGTAACCATTTTCTGAATTTGTCTGATTGGTCCCTTATAGTTCATTTAACTTGTTCCTCCAGCCTCTGGATATTCTGTAAACTGGAAGTTAGATCTAAAGTCTTAATCACCAACAAAACAACAAGAAAGCCTACTGCGTGGGAGAACATATTTGCCAATGTCATCTCCAATAAGGGTTTAATCTCCAAAATTTACAGGGAACTCATAAAACTTAACAAAAGGAAGATAAGCAATCCAATCAAAAAATGAGCAAAGGACCTAAACAGACACTTTTTGAAAGAGGACATATACAGAAGGCCAAGAGACATGTGAAAACATGCTCAAAGTCACTAATCATCCAAGAGATGTAAATCTAAACAGTGAGGTACCATCTCACACCTGACAGAATGGCTATCATCAACAAATCAACAAACGACAGGTGCTGGAGAGGATGCAGAGAAAAAGGAACCCTCGTGCACTGCTGGTGGGAATGCAGACTGGTGCAGCCACTGTGGAGAACAGTATGGAGCTTCCTCAAAAGGTTAAAAATGGAACTCCCCTTTGACCCAGTAATACCACTACTAGGAATATATCCCAAGAAAACAGAAACACCAATCAGAAAGGATATATGCACCTCTATGTTCATAGCAGCACAATTTACAATAGCTAAGATTTGGAAACAGCCTAAATGCCCATCAGCAGATGAGTGGATTAGAAAACTGTGGTACATCTACACAATGGAATACTATGCTGCTGTTAAAAAGAAGGAATTCTTACCATTCGTAACAGCATGGATGGAACTGGAGAGCATTACGCTAAGCGAAATAAGCCAGTCAGTGAAAGATAAATACCACATTATTTTACTCAATTGTGGAATATAAAGAACATTATAAACTGATGAACAAAAATAGATACAGAGGCAAAGAAGCATCGAACAGACTGTCAAACTACAGTGGGAAGGCAGGGGAAGGTTGGGGGGACAGGTAAGAGATCAACTGAAGGACTTGTATGCATGCATATAAGCATAACCAATGGACACAAGACACTGGGGCGGGGGGGGGGGGGGGGAGTGAAGGCATGTGCCGGGGGCGGAGAGTAAGGGAGGCCTGGGGGAGGTCAATGGGGAAAAAAGGAGTCATATGTACTACTATTTGTAACATTTTAAACAATAAAATAAATAAAGTCTTAATCATATTTATGTGAATAATTTTGACAAGGACACTTCATAGGTAACTGCATCATCAGGAGGTTATAACATCAGGTTGTCCCATGATCAGTGATGTGAAGTTTGATTACTCAATTAAGGCGGTGATCTCTAGATTTGTTGACTCAGAGTTATGTTCTTTCCCTTGCAGTTAGTAGACATTCTATGGGGTGCTACTTTGGTACCATATGACTATCTTATTTCCCAACAACTTTTCACTTGATGGTTGTTAGCATCATTCGTGATTCTGGCCTAAAGCGATTATTTTATTGGGAGCTTCAAATGGTGATTTTTCCAATTCTGTTATTTCATCTCCATTGAGTAACTACTGTTCCTCTGGAAAGAAGAGATTTCCTCTGCCAATGCAGGGTTAATGCTTACTTATGTTCTAAGTACTAATTTAAAGAGCGAAATAAATGAGTTTTGTTTTTCTCTCTTTTATTTACTGGTGTTTTTTTAGTGCTACCATAGGCCAGTGGGATTTTCTTTAGTGTTTTACCGTTGGTTATAATTTTCTGATGCTCACGCTGTCTAGTGGACACTCCTCCAGGCTGACTTTGTGTCTTCTGACATCCGCCTGGAGTCTTTGGGCTTCCTTACTTTTTGGCTCAATGTGTTCCAGACTTACTTTTACATTTTCTGCCTCAGCTCTGGAATCAACCATTTCCACAAAGAGCCTTTTTTCCTTTTAGTCCTGAGTGATATAAATAATTGCTTGATGAATACCTTTGTATATAAGATTTTTACCAAAATTGCTAGATTTGAAATTATTTTGACACAGATTATGAACTTTGTAATGCCTATAATATACTTGCCAAAAATATTGTAGGGCAGGTAGTAATAACATAAATTCCCTCTCGTGTTTGAAAATGCCTATTTCACTGCATTCACACTGATGTTAATTTCTTATATAATAACCCTCTTTATATGTTTATGTTTACTTTCATATATTTTTCTCTTCTATGTGGTACATATTTGAAAGTTTAAAAATGTATCAAAGGCTTTTTGTATTCTGTGCTTGTTGAAAGTAATTTTTCTAGAGTGTTTTTGGTGTATTTTTGACTGTCATACTTTTTCATTTTTAAGTGGCCAACTTAAATATCATTTCCTTGGTGATTTCATTCATTTCTCTGGTGCTTAGGCATTCTTTGACCAATATTTTAAAAAGTTAAATATTTCTCTATAATTTCTTTCTATTTAAAAATATTAAATAAAACTAAGTTTTTAATATTTATACTTAGTTTTCAAACCATGTGAAATATATTTAGGGCTATATTTTGAGGTGAGGATCTAGCTTAATTCTTTTTCTGAAAGCCAATTTCCTTCATACCACATGAGTGGTAATCTATCATTTTCTCACCAGTATGTGACTATTTCTTTATCATATATGTAATTCAATATAGATATAGATATATTGAAATATATTTCAACTCATATTTATCTGTCAATTTTATACTGTACCATAATGTTTTAATTGTGTAAGTTTTTAAATGTATTTTAAAATTCAGGACCCTTTTCTTAACTCTTCTTTTACATTTTTTTTTCAAGTTGAACTTTAGAATTATTTTGTCAGAAAGGAGTTGATTGCACTTGAAACAATGTCTCATTTTCTAGATGGGAATTTGAGATATTATAATACTAAACATTGCTTTGAGATGAGGTAACATACAATAATATGAAAGCATTTGAAGTTGTGACAGGTATCTGAGATGGAGCATGAACAGTGATGATTGGGCTCAGTAGCATTTAGCTACTAAAAGACTCTTGAGACTGTTGTGAAGGCTGTGTTATAAGGATGGTAATCAGACCTATTTCCTTTAAAAAAACAAAACAGAAGCATTACCTTTTATTCCAAGAAAAGAGCATGAGTTACACTATGCAAATGTGTACTAGTAAGTTAATGCTTTGACTTCAGTTACATTTAGTTCTAGATGCAAAATATACCTTCTCAGGAGATAAAGACAAATATCCCCTTTTTGTGACATAAAAATATCAGTGTGGGTACTGAGACCATAATTTCTAATTCAAAAATTGAGACACATGGTAGAATGATATTTATGTGAGTAGAGGAACATGATATTTTAAATCTGAGTCTTCCTAGAAATTTTGAGATCTTTTGGTCATGTAACCACTAGAGTTAGACATTCCGTTTGGGTCATGCATTCCCATCCAAGCAGTGTTTGCTTTCCTTTAAATAGAGGTTAAACTCTCCAAGATATAATTTACATGAAGGGAGCTATTATAGGCTGTCTGAATATCAAGCTATGTAGTAGCTCAGATCCTTACAGTGTAATACAGCGGGGAAACGCATGATCTTTGACAGCAGACATTGGTTTGGATTTTCACTCTGCCTCTTCCAGGACTGTAATCTTGGATAAGAACAGAGTCAAGAAGATTAAATGAGATGCAGTATGTAATGTACTCAGCAGTGTCAGGCACACAATCAACACTTCATCATATCAGTTCTATTATGCCTATTGCCAATACAATGACTCCTACTGCTATTATTATTGTTGTCATTTTGGTTATCATTCGGGATTGAGATGACTGAGAGCTAGCTCCTCAAGGACCCCAGGTCTGTTGAATTTCCATATGGAATCTCAATTATGGTCAGCTCAGAGATTCTACTGGCTGCTCTATAGCCCTGATAGGTGGTGTGTAATAATGAGGGGGGTCAATGCCAACTATCAATGCTACGCTGCATATTCCTATTTGTCATTTGGGGCACACATATGCATTTTTGTTGAGTATATACCTAGGAGTGGAATTACTGCATCAGAGACTGTAGCATCACTAGCATTAACCGTATACCTTTGTTACCTCAACACACTGCAAGTTGCTTACTGAAAACACATGCATCTCTCCTCTGGGGGACTTTTGTGAGGCCAAGGTTGCATATTTGGCTCACATGAGCCAGAAATGTCAGAACATTAATGCTCCCTGCTATGGACTGAATGTTCTTGTTCCCCAAAACTCATATGTTGAAACCCTATAGTCCAATGGGATGGTATTTGAAGGTGAAGCCTTTGGGAGGTAATTAGGTCATGACAGTGGAGCCCTCTTGAATGACATTGATATGAAGAGACACAAAAGAGGTGATTTCTCTCTCACCCATGTGAGAATATAGTGAGAAGGTGGCTGCTACAAGCCAGGAAAGGTATCCTCTCCAGAACAAAAATAAATATTTACCACTGAAGCCACCCAGTCTGTGCTATCTTGTTATAGAAGCCTGAGCTGACTAAGACACTCCCAGAAGGAGCTCTTAATAGACAGGTGGTGGGTGAAAATCCAGATTCCTTGCTCCTTATTTGGGATATCTCTAGGCTTGTTCTACACACTCAGAGTTCCCCAGTAGGACTGAGCTCCAACTGCCCACTGTGGTAACTGGCATGATGAGGCACCTTTATTGGCTTTATTATCTTCTGTGTATCACTTGCAAATTCTCTACTGGTGTTTCTGTGTCGCTTCTAGTCTCGGCTGCCTTGGTTGCTCTTGATATCTTAAAATAACAGGTTTTGTTTGTTTGTGTCTAATTTTGCCCAGCTTTTGTAAGGTGTAAGGGTTGATCCAGTACACACTATTTGGTGATAGGTGCAAGAGTGGGACCTCTGAACATTTCATCCTAGCTATTTCTATTAAATAAATCAGCTGCCTTAGTAATCCAAAGTCAGTAACTTGGATTGGTTGTTCCATCTAGAATTATCAACAGTGAAGATTGGAAACAAGCTAGAAATAGAAGACAAGAATTGTCATGGTGTACCTCCAAAAAATATTAAGTTCAACTCACTCAATAGTCTGTTAACCCTCAAATGTATGGAAATAGAGGCTATATGGCAAGCTATTAGATAACTTTTGCCATCAGAATGAGTACTTCCTTCTCTATATTTTCTATAGAGCATCGATATGTTTTTTATACCTAATGCCTTGCATAAGAAAAAACAATATATATGCTAAAAGTAATTTGTTTACACAGGTTTCTAACCTGACTACACCATCTTTTAAAGAATCTGTTACAGATCCAAGTTTTTTCACCCATAGTTTATTTTCTTTTTACTGATCTTTTTATTTATATTAAAGACTACATCTAACACACAGGTATGCTTTGTTTACCACGTCTTATTTTCTCTCCTACCTCCCTCTTCTCTCTCCTGAAATGTTGGGGGGAGGGGAGGGAATATGGGTAATTTATTACATTTGAGCTAAAAATTTCTCCCAAGATAGACTGTACTATGAAAAAAGGGACCCAAAGAACATGAAAACATTTCTTCACTTACTGGTCTTTTAAAAATAATGTTTTAAAAAGAGATTTGTAAGGCATTTACTATGTTTATGTGTTGACTACTGAAGATATAGTACAGACAAAGCAGATTTTTAAAAATCCTTCCCTCATGGGATTTATATTTTGGTAAAAGACAGAAAATACAAGTAAATAAATAAAGTATATAGAAAGCCAAATAAAAATTAGTGCTGTGAAGGACAGGGTAAGAGTATATCCTTTTACTAATCAGGTGTGATTCCACCATAAGGGGTGGATAAACCCAGTAGGTTAATTCTAGGGTAAAGAGTCCCAATGTCCAAACCAGATAAGGTGTTTCTCCAAGAAACCTTGAGTCATAGGGCTGAGCAGAAGCTCTAGAACAGTGGTTCTCAACCTTCCTAATGCCGCGACCCTTTAATACAGTTCCTCATGTTGTGGTGACCCCCAATTTCATTGTTACAAATGGAACATAATTAAAGCATAGTGATTAATCACAAAAACAATATGTAATTATATATGTGTTTTCCGATGGTCTTAGGTGACCCCTGTGAAAGGGTTGTTCAACCCCCAAAGGGGTCACAACCCACAGGTTGAGAACCGCTGCTCTAGAATCACTGGGAGGAGTTACTGTGCTATGTGCTAGGTTCAAAGAGTAAAGAGAGAATAAGACCAGGGAAGGAAGAGCCAAGCTGGGAGTTGGGGGGCTCAAAGGTGGCACTGAGTCAGGTGTAAGGAATCAGTCTGTGAGACTGGATCAGAACCAGGGTCAGGGAGGATGAGCATGGGAACAATGAGCTCCATGATACAAGCTACAGGCATGCCTGGTGGGCTAAAGAAGTCGCACAGCCCTGGCAAAACCTATGACCAGCACTTGCTTCTAGGCCTTTGACTAACACTCACTTTCCAGGAGTCCTTTTAATGACATATATTATATTGTAACCTCTTTTGCTACTTTTTCTTCACATGGGAGAATGCCATCGAAATTATTTTAAATATCTTTTTGATTTACATTTGAATGTAGACTAATTCTACCAACCTGGACACATAGGACTACGACAAGATAAAGATGCCATAGTTTGAAGTCTTGACTCCAGGACTGTTGAGTCTCCTGAGTCCTTCTGCCCCTGTTTAGCTCCCCCTTGTTCCCACTCCCTGCTGGGAACAGACAACTTCCGCTAACTTATAGAAGCCCTCCCCTCTTTCAGGCAATCAGAGGATGCCAAACAGGAGCCACAGACTCAGAGTCCCACAGAGAGGAGCTGCTGCCTGATTCTCTGGAGCATTAATGACGCCTCAGAATTATCCCAGTCTGTGGCTGGGGAGCATCTCCTCTTTCGTACCTCTCTTTGTCAGTTGTGGTTAAGAGCTGCCCGGCAGGGCAAAGCAGACTGAGGGCCGTCTCCGCAGGATAGCTGCTGGTGCTGCTGTGGGAACCCGAGGCATTCTGGTCAGAGCAACAGTATTTTCTACCGTGAGCTTCTGCTCAATATTTTGATTCAAGCTGTTTTACTGTTAAAACAAACATAGGTTAAAAACCACTGTGGCAGGCAGAGGAATAGACTGTGTTTTGGTTTAAATACTTCCTTTCGTCTTCCGCAAGGGACATGCCATGTTTTTGAGCAGAGGTTGTAATCCTGTTAATGGACAACTTGGATAAACAGGTTGGTCCTGGATAAGGAAAAGTCACTGTGGATATTATCCACTGGCACAATTAAGAGTTGACTATATAAATTAACAAGTGATCCTATGTAAATTAAAATAACTCAAAGAGGACAGCATCCATTGGCCAGTCGTGAAAACAGTCCCCACACTTACAGCATCAATGAACTCTCATAGACACTGCCTTTGTTTTCATTTCAACCAAGCGGCCTTCCTACATCTATGGAGCAGTGTCCTGTTATAC
The DNA here is from genome assembly GCF_000147115.1 of Myotis lucifugus. NCBI lineage: Eukaryota > Metazoa > Chordata > Mammalia > Chiroptera > Vespertilionidae > Myotis > Myotis lucifugus. The sequence continues at coordinate 2,338,115 of NW_005871252.1, forward strand.
AGACCTGCTGTAAGAAAGATGCACTATGAAATATGAATATCCATTTTATTTACAGATTTCCTGCTGAAAGGTCTCTGTGGGGGCCAGGTGATTTACGTAGCTGACATATCACCCAGATCCTTTGCTAGAAGTGATTAGCAAACTGGATCATGCCTTCTGCTGAGATTTCTCTCTCACTAATAATTTTATATAAGAGTTCATTTTTATTTCAGATTCCTGAGCAAACTGAACCTAATTTTGTAAAGGTGCCTGGATACATCTGGGTGTGATTGCAAAATGAGTTTAACCAGGAAGGTAAAATAATTTTAACATAGGCATCTAAGTTTCTGAAAACAAGGAGAGAGGGAGATTAATTGGGACTCACATGGCTTGGAATGACAAAATGCAGCTGTTGTTGACATCTGCAGAGCCAGCTGTTGGTGCTCAACTTGACAACATCTCTTGCTATGCATGGAGACCGATGTCTGTTCACTTGCGGTGAATATGGGCACAGTCAGCATATGTGTTCGATAAGCACTCAAGCATTGACTTGAGAGCAAAAGAAAAGTGATTTAACTAAGATGCAAGTCTTCTTTTGATCTCAAAATACGGTACAACTTAATCAATACTGTGGCTGAAATACATCCAATATATTTGGGTGTCTTGCTTAATTTGCTCCTACCATTCCCCCATACTTGAAACCACCTCTCCTTCCTTCCCACCTCCCCACCACGCTGTACTTTGGACAGATTTGTGCCCACAGCAGAAAACTCAGAGAGCATGTCATGTTTAAACCCTCATGAATTTGATCATATCACCATCTATTGTATCTAGAGTGCTTTTTCATTTTCAAGACACTTTCAGATAGATTTTCACATAATGCCTTTATGAGGCTGCTTGTGTTGTCATCCCATTGTGCACATGAGGAAACAGACTCGGGGTGGGTTTGACAAGTTAGGTGACTTGCCCTTGGTCCATGCGGAAGTGGCAGAGCTGGAGTGAGGACCCAGGGCTCCAACAACCCAGGCTGCCCTTCCCCCTCACATGTAGGTACTGCATTTTGCTTTTACTACCTGGCATATCAATATGTTGCTTTGTAATTTGCCCGTAGACCTGTATGAAGACCAGTGAAATAAAAATAGCATATTTTGATATTTTCTTTACTCAACACCACCTTATCTTGTAGAGGATTGGTCCTCTTTCAATTCCTGCCCGGAAATGACTTCCCTTAACATGGCAGAAGAGACAATTGCCTACATGGAAACGTTTTACACAGACATCAGAAGGACCCTTCTGTTCAAAACCATCCCCATCCAAAGGCCATTGCTTAGAAGTCCACCATTCTTTTGGGTACCTCGCTCTCTTTGGATCTCTTTAAAATGTCCCTGGGTATGGTGACACATTGATTTAACGGATGCTAAGGTGTTATTGATTCACTCAATCCAACTGCATGCAGACATAAAGAGTAGGACACCTGTGGGGGAGATGTCCTGTGGAAGCTCACAGCAGAGACTGAAGGAAGCCAGAACTGTATGGGCCACCCCTTGACTATTCAAGTCCTGGCAATTCAGGTCAACTGAACTCACCTGGACAAACTTAGCTGCGAGTGATATGAAGAGCCAGAAACACCCAAGCACTGCAAAGGGAGGAGCGGGCAGGGAAGAAGAGTGAATACAAGTGTTTCTAAAATGATTCCAGTTGGCAGTTCTTGGGACTGAGAACCCAGGAGTGTCCACTCCAACACATCTTCCTGCTGGATGTGAGAGAACCGGGCCCCACCACTGAGGCCACTGGCAGGAGGAGGCCTGGGCTCCCTTGGCTTTGAGCTCAGCTGCCTGCTGCTGGCTTCCCTTGTACTGCCATGCACTTCACCTGGACTGCATCTAGCAGGGCCATAACAGGGCACTGCACATGTGGAGGGTGACACCAGCTTGTGGAGGGTGACTTCCAGAGTTTTGTGGCTGTGGAAGCCAGAGGTGGCAACCTCCCTTTTGTGTCTGACAAATTCCTGGGCTGCTCTTAGCACAGTGACTGATCTGATTGTTATGGTAACTGAATGTAAAACTGGAACTTTCAGGGAAGTTCTTTTTCTTGTGCTGGGAGAGGAAAGGTCCTGGTAGTAAGGAAGTGTGGGGATTAAGTCCTAACCCTGTTCTTTTGGATTGCTGCCCTGAGATAGAAGAATCTAGAATTTCTTTTTTGAATTCACTGGCCAATCTAGTAATGTTATCTTGTGACATTTTTAGTTTCAAACAGGAACTTGAGTCGAGGGCAGTATGTGTTAGGGGTTAGTGGTTCCAAAAGAAAAGGCGAGACCCTCTGGGAAATTGCCTTCCACACCTCACATCCCACAGTTGAGAGTGTGTCTGGCTCCTTGTATCACTCGCAGCTAAGTTTGTCTAGGTGAGTTCAGTTGACCTAAATTGCCAGGACTTGACTAGTCAAGGGGGTGGCCCATACAGTTCTGGCTTTCTTCAGTCTCTGCTGTGAGCTTGCACAGGGCCCTGGCTGTGCCTCATTGGTGTGGATTTAGAAATGATCACCTCCAGAGTTTAGGTCCATCAGGGACAGAGGGGAGGAGGAAGGGAAAAACAAGGAGTGAGGAAGGAAGAAAGGAAGGAAGGAATGTGGGAAGGAAGGATGGAAAGGAGGAAGAAAACTGCCTTGCACAAGCAATTACAGACACTCTAGAAACATGTAGCAGCATTACAGTGATACCAGACCTTCCTACCCCAACCTGTAATTGCTCCTGACTCTGACCCACTTACCTATGATTTCCAAGTTGGGTTATAAAGCGGTCACTTCAGTTTTCCAAACCCTCAGAATGACCGTGCTTTAGAGAAAGATGATTATAGAGGCAAAATGGTATTGGGCAGAGAGAAACTCATTGTCATGAGACAAGATATTTGAAATTGTATGTTCTGTGAAAATCCAGAAGCATGGCCCATACCTGTGGAATGTGACTCTATATATGAAAAACAAACAAACAAACAAAAAGAGTTCAATGTACTGACCTACCTCTAAAGACATCATACAGGTATAATTCCATTTGTGGTGATAGGACTTATATAGAAAGAAATCCATTTTAGTCTGATTTTGAAATTTTGAAAACGCTCATCCAAGCCACCAGGCCACCAGGTCCACTTCAGTAGAAGTGAAATGCTGGATGATAATGAAAATATTAATAGTGAACAGCTATGATTTATTGGTGTGTGTGTGTGTGTGTGTGCTGGGCTCTGTGCTCAGAGGTTTTCCTGCATAGCTCATTTAATCCTCAGAACAACCCTATATGGTGTTTTCTCATCTTGATCCTTTTTTCAATTGTGAAACATACTGAAGTGGGTTTATAGGTGAGGAAAAAGGAGTTTGGAGACATTAAAGAACTTGCCCATAATGTCACAGCTAGGACATGGCGGTACCAGGATTCATCTGGGTCTGTCTGGATTGAGTCTCAGAGCCTAACCATGAAACTCGGCTCTCTCAAATATAGCTTCTGGATCAGTAAATAGGGGAGAATACATGTATGCATTTCTTATGAATGGGATGAGGCCCAAGAAGAGTGATAGTCTCTCGCTAGAATTTGGCCAAGAATTTCATGGCAAATATTGAAACAATGAGTGTGAAATTTGTTCAGTATTTCAACAGCTTGTCTCCCAGTGAAGTCACTGTTCAAATATCTCCTTCCAAATTAATTTAGAGCCCTGTGAAAGAGGGCCTTTGGCTCACATTGTTTCTCCTGGCAGCCCCAAGTGCATTGGCCAAGTAGATAGCCCATTGAGGAAACTGCATGGGGCTGAGAAGAAACAGAACGTTTCTGGGATTCTCAAGGGTGCCAACTCCTCTCAAATTAGGCAAAAAATTATTCTTGGTTCACAGCTCAGCTTCAGCACTGCCAAGTCCGAGGGAAGATGGCCTTGTCTGGACTTTCTTGCATGGCTGAATGCAGCCCAACACTGGACTCCCTAGGGCAGCTGGGTAATGGAATCTTCATTAAACTTTGTCCCTCCAGCCACTTCTCACACCTGTTATCCTGGAGGTCAAAAGAGTGGGTAAATTAATTCATCTTAAGGCCTCCAATTTTCCTGGATAATTATGCATTATCATGGGAGGTCAAGTGGAGTTTCCTTCAGATGAACTCCTGGATTTCTGCCTCCCTTTGTTATAGCAGAATGAAACAGAGGCCAACAATAGCTGCCTCTCTCCTTTCCAATTTCCCCCTATTGCTCTCCCTCCACACTTCTACTGCTCATAGCTTTTACTGGATGGGAGAACATTTAAACTAAATTTGAAATCTGCAAAGAGAAGGATTTTGCAGTTGACTAACATTATGCTTACGGTTCCATTCCCAAAAATGACATGGGTGAAACCAATGCATGTTTCAGCCAGAGATAGTTGGCTCTCCTAGAAACTTCTTTGCAGACTTCTGGAGCATCTGTTTGGTGCTTTTTCCAGAGCTGTGCAAGAGGTAACTTGAAAAAGAGAATCCCATATAAATGAGCAAATGTAGGCAATGGATGAGAGCACTGCCTACCACATGAGAAGCGATCAGTCAATGTTAGCTATTGTTAATGTCAACTACCCTAAAGTGACTTTCTCAAGATCACATGGAAAGCCAGTGGAAGGGTTGAACTGGCCCTTTGTCCTATACATTGTATGGATGAACCTTGCTCATCCATACAGTGTTTTGGTGATGAACAAAGAGCTAACATACATGGGAAGTGTTTTGTAACTTGGGAAGAGAGGCCTATGTATACAGAGAAGCATGTTCATTGTGTGAGTGATGGTGTCTCCAGTGTGGGAAATGGAGGGTATGATAATGATAACCCAAGGCATATGAGCTCATTTCAGTTTCACCTGTTTATATATTTTAGGTGAAAGTGATAGATGGATAACGATTTGCCTGTGTGGGCAGAGTTCGTAAAAGTGCAAGGAAAGGGAGGTTTGGACTCAGCGATGAAAATAACACTCGCTCACTCTGCCAGCCCCTCAATCATGCAGGTTGAACCTGTAAAATTTAGTACTTGGGAGAAGTTACATTTGCTTCTTTCTATTCTTCTTGTATTTTTCACATAAAAAATCTGTGTTTTTAGTTTATATGTCAATTTCTACAGACCTGTGTGTCACTTATTGAGAAAAGCTTGATGAGGCAGTAACACCAGAACATGATCTGTCCTCCCCCGGGTCCCCTGGCCCAGGGCTCTCCTCTGACAGTGGCACTTCATGCCAGGGCATGCATGGCAAGAAGCGACTAGCAAGTCAGGGCTTGGAGACATTGTAGTTCTACCAGCAGGTATTAAGGGCCCACTCTGTACCAGCAATTGTGCTAAATACTGAGAATGCCAAGAGGAAGCTCTGAGAACAGACCTGGGGGAACAAGACACCTAAACTGGCAATTTCAAAAGAACACAGACTACACTAGACAAAAATATGTATGCAGGATTCTCTGTTGGAGGTGGTTTCCTAGGAAGGAGATGCCTGGACTGAGTTAAATACATGGTGATGGAAAGAGACTAACTAGGCTGTGGGTGGTGAGCGCACAATGCAATATACAGATGCTGTACTGTAGAACTGCAGACCTGAAACTTACATAATGTTAGGCTCTGGGTGGTGAGCGCACAATGCAATATATAGATGATATATTATTTCAGAATTGTATACCTGAAACTTACATAATGCTATTAAACAATGTTATCCCAATAAATTTAATTAAACTTAAAAAGGACATGGGGGTAGCTGGTTGAAAGGAAGGGAAGGTCAATGTGGGTGGAGGACTGGCCTGAACAAAGACTCTAAGGAAATGTGGGGGAGGGGCAGGGCAGAGAAAACTCTACCTATAGTTGCTATTTCTATTATTAAATTCAAAGCCTGGGAAGTTGGTCAGAGGTAAAGTAAGCCACCTCGGAACAGTAGGGAAGATGCAAGACCCAAGGACTTTAGTCAAATGAGGATAAGCAAACAGGATGTGAAGATCTAAATCAGCAGGTCATGGTGTCCAAGACAGCAGAAAGTTATTGAGGGTGTTAACACTGGTAAATGCTGGTTTGGGAGCAGGACTGGTGCTCTGTGCCCTCTTTATGTTACGTGTCTAGTGTGGGATATAGACAAGAAGCCTACGTTGGAATTCTGTCCCAGGTTAAGGCAGGGCCAGAGAACTGGGCTAATCAAACTGAGGACTGCTCAGGAAGTCCTCAGAAACACTGGTCTTTAGGGACCCATGAATGTCTCTAACCCCCTTTGACATTACCTGTATATTTGTTTAATAGTAAGTTTCCTGTTTACTAAAGGAATTAAGTGAAACTGTAATGAATGAGAATCTTTTAAGGTAACCTTTTTCTCCAGATAAAAATAGACCTATGATTACTTTTTAAAATTTTGGATAATGTAGATAAGTCTGAGGAATAAAATTTAATTATCAAAAGATAGTCGTTGGTAATGTTTTATACAGAGCATATATTTCTAGTTTCCATTTTTATACACACACAGAGACACACTGAGAATCAGTAGGTTTATACATTCTCTTTGTTGTAGTCCAGGTTTTCCATAAACCAGAGCTGAGCAAGGCTTATGTGCTGTATTTATTAGTGAGTGCAAACACAGGGAGCAAAAGTAAAGCACTACATGGTTAGAGCAGGGAAGGAGAGAAACCCAACATAAAGATGCCTAGCAAGCTGGCTGCCTCTAAGTATGACCAATTGCCCAAACTTGTAAACTTCAGAGAAGTGGCATAGACCGTTTTATGCTCTCCACTGGTTCTGGCTGCCTATGAGGGACTTGATATGCATTTAAGTTTTCAATGTGCATATATGCCTTCATTATGACACAAAATATTACAATCTATGCACACCTTTGATTATTTTTCTTAGAGCAAATTATTTAAAATATGCTTATTGTTATAAAGTTTCAGGAGAGAATCTTTAAGCAGGATTTTACTGAAAATTACAGATAACCATAATTTCATATTTCCTGCGCATTCTGGTTAACAGAAATGTTGTGTTTACTATTTTCTGCAGTTGAATATCTCAATTATAAGATAGATGGGCCATTCATTTAATAGTATGGTTTTATATGTGTGTTTGTGGGTGGGGAGGGGTGAGAGGAGGTGGAACTACCAAAGGAGATACATTTAAACAGATTTTTTTTTGCAAATTCATATACATTTATCCATAGAATTCTAGGCCATTTTATTTTTCAATATCAAAAAGTTAGAGTCTATTTACTTTCAAATTCTAAAGGTTCTTCTGAATCACAATGCAAATCACGGGGCCCCCCGCTGAGCACCCTGACTCACTGGAAGGAGTAGTGGGAACAGGGCAATACTATTGTCCTTAAGAAAGTTCACACCCAGCCTGGCCTGTGTGGCTCGGTGATTGAGCATTGACCTATGCACCAGGAGGCCAAGGTTCAATTCCTGGTTGGGGCATATGCCCAGGTTGCGGGCTCGATCCCTAGTCGATCATTGATTCTCTCTCATCATTGATGTTTCTATCTCTCCCTCTCCCTTTCCCTTCCTCTCTGAAACCAACAAAAATATATTCTTTTAAAAAGTGCATACACATAAAGCTGGTTAAAGATTGGAGCAGCCAAATCTATCGTCCTTCCAAAGAGGCAAGAGCAGAACTAGGAATGGGAAATGAAGCTGAAAGGTCAGGGCCAGGTAGACCCTAGAAGTGAGGGGTGAGGAGAGAAGCAAGCAGGAGGAATAGGAACCAGGGATGCCAAGAATGAAGCCAGAACACTCCAAGCTACTTCTTACCAGTTTTTATAACCACTGTTGGTAAAGGGCCTATGTCCACTGGACAGTTGACCTTGAACATGCCCATATCTTCTGCCTTCCAACTCTTCCCCCACCTTGGGGTCCAACTTTCACTCAAAGGGCTCTTCTAGTCCTTAAGACTGCCATTTGTGAAGGGTATCAGTGTCTGCAACTTTTCCTCAAAAAATAGCCTTGAATTTCTTTCCTGGATATATAATTTATGCTACAAAAGAGAAAAGAGTGCACTATTATTTGCATAATTCTGTTAACCCTGGGCGCTGTGACAGGGCAGCACAGTACAAGATGCAGGGACCTTAGAGTCCTTGTGTGCGCCCACTTGTCGGTCAAGTATGATGACCACCCTGGGCAGATCGTATTGGCCATCACTCTCTATCACAGACACACTCACCTTCGCTTCCCTTGCCCAATATTGGACTCAAATTGTTGGAGCCAGTATTTAGCTCAAGGTCAGTTGTCTATTTGGCTAATCCGGGCCTTTTATCCAGGGCCCCTCACCCACATGAGTTGTAAACCTGGTAAGAAAGAATTCTGAGCATTCAGTCCTCCCTTTTCCTCAGTATTAGAATGAATCTGAGAAATTGATATTTGCTTCTGTTCTTGGCTTTTCAGTTCACTTGATGAATTTGGATCTTTGTACAATCAACTTGACTGCTCTGTTGAAGAAGTGAAAGGGGACTCATGGGACTTTCCTCTCCAATAAAGATGTTTTCTCAAAATCAAGCAACCCCTCCCAGCAAACAGGGGCTGGGAGCACATTCTTGGACAATGGAGAGAGGGAGGCAATAGATGCATGATCCTGGCTCTTAATGTTTTGGGATCACAGATCCCTTTGGAAATCTATTAGAAGCTATGAACCCTCTCTCACAAAAATGCCCACACACCTAACAGTTTGCTCATACTTGTCAGCACTCATACCCCCTCCCCTTGGAAACCTATCTCTAGACCCTGGTTTTAAAAGTCTCCAACTTAGATAAAACAAATGAAAAACAGCACAAGACAATGTTATGATCAGGAGCTAAATTGAATGGTATCTGTGTGGCTATGTGTATGTAAATGTATATGTATATGAATATATATATATATATATATATATATATATATATATATATATATGACTATGTGAATGAGAAAAGGACTTCCAGAAAGTGGCAAACACTGCAACTGTCTTTAAAAATATGATCCAGGAGTGTGTGATCTAAGTAGATATTCTCTAGATCCCTGACTTTCAAAGGCTCCAAGAAATGGCTATCCCAGAATTTGCCTCCTCCCCAAACCACCATGAATTCCTCACATGGGCACCATGTCTTGCTGCCACCACCTGTGTGTTAATCATCAGGTTGGTGAGAAAGACTCCAGGAGGCCAGTGAGTCGGCTTAGAGGTAGGTGTGGAGTTTCCTTTGTGAAAGGACTCAAAAGCTTCCAGAAATTGTGCAGACAAGCATCTGAGCCCTGGGTAGAAGAAAATCAGAAAAACCTGGAACAACTGAGAACAGTTTTGTTTTTAACAGTAAATACAAGTTTAAAGTATAATTTAACAATGGCATCCATTTAAAACCTAGAATTACAGCATTCCTAACTTTTCCCTTCAGCAAATGTTCACTGAGAGCCTGCTGTGTTCTAGATCCTGCAAATCTAGATCTTTGCAAAAGTGAGTGTGACAGAGCTGAACCCTGTTTTCACAGAACTTAATGTGGAAGGACTGCAGAGACCAGCCACCCTGGTCATTCCGTAGATGAAGAAAGCAAGGCCAGGAAGAGGGACAGGACTGACCACACAGCTAATGGGGACTGAATTATGACCAGACCCCAGGGCTTCTGGCTCTACAAAAGCACAATCGTGTTAGTAAGAATTTGATGGTGGAATTGAAGGGATTGTAATAGTTCACAATCAAGCATTTAAGCTTCTACTGTATTCCTCATAAGCTCTCGGCTAAGGGCCAGAGATACTGAAATGAATGATAAATACTTTGATCTTCTAAGATAGGTGACTCCAACCAATTTTGGTTATAGAAGCCAATGATTTTAATGAGGTAGCTTTTTATATGGGCAAACACCAAACAAACAAACAATTAGGGGACCACAGCCAACTTTTGGGAGGAACAATAGGAAAAAGGAAAACAAAAGAGAGGAGACAAATGGCAACAATAAGACTGTCCAGTAGAAGTTGAGCCATGTTTTGGTGGTGAAAGTATTTGCTCAGAGGAGGGTGTGTCCCCCTGTGTAACCTTATAAACCATCCCTGGCAAAGAGTACCAGCTCCCTTGGAAATCTACACATTTGCAGAGTCCAGTCAGTGTTGGAAAGGGGTGAGAGGATAGCGTCAGAAAGTTCAGACACTTAGCAGGGGGCTGACCATAAACACTTGGGGAGGTAGAATTTCCAACACGCTGTGTGCCTGGGGCTTCAGGTGGGCCTTTGAAATCTTTCCTCGAGAGGGTTTTGGCAACAGCATGGTGCCTCTCAGTTCGCCTTTATTGATGTATCCATTAGAACATGACATGATTTGCTTACTAACTTTCTCTTTAATTTGCATCTTAATGTCCTATCATTAGGATATAAGTACAGGCACAGGGAATTGAGTCATTTAGAAATTCCCTCTGGGGATTTGCTAACTGGGGAGTGCAAACTCAGAAGGCTGCACCGTGGAATAGTGGGTATCTGATCCACCCCTTGAGAAGTGTTTTGAAATGAACCCACTTGCCTCAGTGGCTGAGGTGCAAGAGTATGGACGTGTGGGTTTCGTGTGAAGTTGGTGCTTACCAAGGTCAGCTTTCATCGTCTCCAAGAAGCGGCTGGAAGTTTTGGTTTGGGTTTTTTCCTGCTTGTGTTTTGTTATTGGGGATTTGTAGGCAATGCCACAGTTATTGCCTCCTACCCTATGCACTTTTGCTTCAGAACTATCTGTCTTTGGTTGGGGCACCATAGGATTGGAATTCTACAAGGAAAACCATGGGAGCCAATAGCCCCGAGTTTAAATCCTTCAGAGAGTTGTATAACAGCTCAGAATCTCAGTGAGCTCCTATCTGGGAAATGAGTATAATAGTTCGAAAAATTGTTTTGAGGACTAAATGAGATCGTATACTTAGAGTGCCTACCACAGTACCTGAGTCAGCAGGTGCCTGAAAACATAACTGTTCCTTACTTTCCTGTGAGTGCCTTGTTTGGTTTCTGAACTTTTCCAACTCCCACATGAAGCTCTATGAGGACCACATACAAGGTTCCAAAATGCATTTGCCCACTTTCTAGAATGGAATTTTATTTTCTAGAATTGTTATTTCTTATAAATGGGCAAAGAGAATCAAATGTCTAAGTCTGTTCAGGAAAGGGTTTGATCCAGCCCTCCCCTTTCCTCTTGCCAGAGCTGAGGACCCCAGCTGTGTGTATATAACACGAGGGCTGATAGAGCACTAGAGAGCATCCAATCCAACCCTCTCATTTTGAGATGAAGACATTGAGGTGAGAAGGATGAAGGCTGTGTAGCCATTTAGTTACAGAACTGGGAGAACTAATGTCTCCTATTTTTATGGAGAGTCCATCATTTTCAAAGAACTTTTGTATACATACTTTTAAAATCATTTTTTATTTTTCAATTACAGTTGACACACAATATTATATTAATTGCAGGTGTACACCCAGTGATTAGACATTACATAACTTACTAAGTGATCATCCTGATAAATCTCATTCCCATCTGACACCATACATAGTTATTAGAATATTAGTGACTATATTCTCTATGCTGTACTTTACACCCCCATGACTATTCTGTAACAACCAACTTGTAGTTCTTAATCCCTTCACCTTTTTAACCCATCCTCACAACCCCCTCCCATCTTCCAACTGACAAAATGTTCTCTATATCTATGAGATGAGTCTGTTTCTGTTCTGCTTGTTTGTTTATTCTGTTTAAAACTTTAGATTCAATTGTTGATATGTATTTATTGTGATTTTATTGTTCATATGATATATGTGTGTGTGTGTGTGTGTGTGG
>NW_005871252.1:2350484-2363386 GCF_000147115.1 Myotis lucifugus
TTTTAGATCCTCCCATATTAGCGCTTTTTATTATATAGGATAGGATATATATATATATATATATATATATATATATATATATATATTTTAGTCTTCTGCTTCTTCTTCTTCTTGTTCTTCTTCTTCAAATTCCCTTTAAAATTTCATGTAATATTGGTTTGGTGGTGATGGACTCCTTTAGTTTTTTTCTTGTTTGGGAAGTTTTTTATCTGTCCTTCAATTCTAAATGAGAGCTTTGCTGGGTAGAGTAATCATTATTGTAGATCCTTGATTTCCATCACTTTGTATATTTCTTGCCAATCCCTTCTGGCCTGCAAAGTTTCTGTTAAGAAATTAGCTGACAATCTTATGAGAGCTTCCTTGTAGGTGACTAATTGCTTTTCTCTTGCTGCTTTTAAGATTCTCTTTTTGTCTTTAATCATTTGCATTTTAATTATGATGTGTCTTGGTGTAGGCCTCTTTGTGTTCATCTTGTTTGGGACTCTCTGCACTTCCTAGACTTATATGTCTATGTTCTTCACAGGCTAAGGAAGTCTTGTGTCATTATATTTTCAAATAGGTTTTCAATTCCTTGCTCTCTCTCTTCTCCCTCCCACACCTCCAAGATGTAAGTGTTGGTGTGCTTGAAGTTGTCCCAGAGCTCCTCACACTATCCTCAGTTTTTTGGATTCTTCTTTCTTTTTGCTGTTCTGATTAGGTGTTTTTTGCTTCCTTATATTCCAAATCATTGATGTGATTGTCAGCTTCCTCTACTCTACTGTTGATTCCCCATAAAATTTCCTTCATTTCAGTGAGTGTGTCTTCATTTCTGAATAGTTCATTTTTATGGTTTTCATGTCCTTTTTTATGCTGCTGAGGTTCTCACTGTGTTCATCTACTCTTTCCGGGAGACTTAGCAGCTCTACCTAATACATAGAAACAAACACAGGGAGGCTGCCAAATTGAGGAGACAAAGAAACATGTCCCAAATGAAAGACCAGAACAAAACTTCAGAAAAAGAACTAAACAAAATGGAAACAAGCAATCTACTTGATGCAGAGTTCAAAACACTGGTTGTATATTTTATTTCATTTGATCTTCACTACAACTTTGAGAAGACAAAGTTTTATCATTCCCACTTTATGGATGAGCAAACTGAGACTCAAAGAGGGAGTAATTCCTAAATCTCAAACTCAGGTTTCTGAACTCTGAGGCTAGTGCCCTTCCAAGCCCAAACTCTGCTGCCAGTGCTTTCCTGACTAGCTCTGTAAAGAGTTCCCATACCCCAAACCTGGGATACTTTACATATCACTGGTCTTTCCTTTGTCAGGATGGAAAATTCTTAGAAAAATTCTTAAAGTAAAAGGGACTCTGGGATATAACACATGGGGAAAACTGATTCCAAGAAGAATTTTTTCATTCATTCATTCATTCATTCATTCAATAATATGTCAAATATTTAGTAAGCAGCCCATTATTCAAAGAACTGTGGTTGGTAATGCAGGAGCTGACAATCTATCATCTGTAAGCATTTATCTAAGAAAAGGTCCCTCTCTTTTAAATAATAAAACAAAACTAAATAAAATGTTACTGTTTGAAGTGCTTGGGTCTACCTTGTAGACTTAATAACAACAGTCTGGTGATCTTAAAAAGTAATAACTGAGGGTCCTTCCGAGCCCCAAGGCTGAAATTCTGAGCATCATTTACTGATGTATAAGAACTAAAACTATAGACAAGAAAGTCTGGACAATTGCACTCAATCTAGACTGAAGCCCTGAAGGTGTGTGTGTGTGTGTGTGTGTGTGTGTGTGTGTGTGTGTATTTGTACATATATCATTGTTCTTTTTTTCTGGTCAGATTCTGGGGACAGGAAATTTAGTTTTTTGAGATTGTAATTAATTGGATTTGGGCTAATTAAGCCTTTCTTGTATATATTTTATAAAGCAAAATGGTACTTGGCAAAAAATCATATTCATTCCCTCAATAATACGAAGTTCTACTTGCCAAGTGACATACAGTGTAAGAATCAGGTCTTTAACTTCAGGGGGGTTTCTAATCTTGGTCACAAAGAGCAAATATACAACATGAATGCTGTCACATCAGCTTCTTGCACTTATGACAGGCAATGCCTATAGATTACAGGACTCTTGATGCATGTAACTAGATCTGGCCTCAGAATCTGGCCTCAGAATCATCCTCACCACAAGCTTTAGGTCACTAACAGTCATTAAAAGTTTCTTACTTGTTTAAAATTGCTTGTCACCTCTATGCCAAATGAACACTTTCTGATTCAGTAGAGATGGAGAAAACTTAGTGATATATCCAATAATGCCAAAACAAAACAAAAACAACAACAACAAAAAAAGACCAAGATGAGGATAAATTCACTTCATTTAACTCTTTTGGTTATTCCATATATTTATATTACATAGTAGAGAAACTTTCTTTGTTAAGTACTTGAAATTTAGTTTTATTTGGTTCTGAGTACAATTCAATAATAGGACAAATAAAACATTTTAAATCACATTAACAGGTATTCACTGTATAAAAACAACTACTGATTAACCACATTACCAAAAATTAAAAGAGTACATACTTAGGGCTGCTTACAGTCTATTTAAATCTTAGTTTTACAAGTCAGTCTCTATACATGTCTGACCAAAACACCTTTATTTATAAACACTTTGACAAAAGTGCTGTGGATGGCAGCCAGGATGGGTTCAAGTAAGATTTCATTTTCTCTTTTCATCTAAAAGTTGCATTCTGGACATCTCTTTTGTTGCATTTGAATTTTCCCCCTCAATGTGGTCACATCCAAAGAACTAATTCAGACCAACCTTAACAGTTAATATTATTAACCCACTTACTATACATCCAGCTACTTAAGACAGCAGAGGGTGAGAAAGAGCTATAGTTTTGCACAGACCACAGGTGAAGTGCTATGAGTAAGCCCATCACCATCCTGGCCTGCATTCATGGAACCATGGGCACCACAATAAGGGAATAAGATTTTACTGGACCCTACATGCCAGATCACAGCAGTGCATTTTGTCCAGCTCTAGGTAACCAAGTTTTAAAAACTGGAGGCTGCTCTGGATGGTAAAATACCTGGAAACTATGTAATAAGGAATCCATGTGGTAGCAGATCCAGTTTTTATGGGCCTAAAGCTTATACAGTTTGGGGGGTTGGGAGTGGAAGGAGGTCTTCTTTAAGGAAAAATATACAAATTTACAAGTACAAAATTAGGTATAAATTTGAACACTTATTTTAAATTAAGAAATAGATTACAACAAATCACAGTAGCCTTGGAGATTTAGGTCACCTTTTTTGTTGTTGTTGAAAGCTCTAGACAGCTTACCAGAAATATTTAAGCATAAATGCTTCCTATTGGAAACCTGGCTTCTCCTCTCCTCTTAGGATGCTCTGTAACTCTTAGCATTCATGGGACTGGGGCTGGTGAGGGACCCTAAAGCCTGAGCTTTGATAGCTTCATGGGTAATCCACCTCTGCTTGTGTAGTGTATGCAGGTGGCAGGAAGCCTTTGCAGACTGGTGGGAAAGATGCTACTAGCTGTGTTCTCCAGTTCAAGAACCAGGGATTTGCTTCTCTAGTGTTTCTGGAGATAAAACTTGGGCCTCAGGTAGAAACTGCAGCAAGGTAGACTTGGGCAACAGTGTAAGAACTCTAACAACCAGAACTGCTCATTAGCAGAATTAGCTCCCTGGCCCTGAGAGGAGGAGGAACAGAAATGGAATCAATCACCTTACAGAGTCCTGTGGCCTAGATCCCTTCGTTTCAGGTAGACTTTGCTCTGGAATTTGATCTTTAAAGTCCTTCAAATGCCCACATTCCGTGTCATTCCATTATGATCATCTTTTTGTCAGCCCTGTTTTCATTTATGCTTCTTTAGGGGACCCCAAATTTCTTTGCAGGGAAACCACTCCTCACTTTCAACCAGTGGGCTCATGCCACCCTCCTTTCCAGACCCAGGATAGACATACGTTTTAGTTCTGGCCACTGTAACTAATCCAAGGAGGGAGCAGGGCTCAGGCAGTATGATCAGAGTAGTCTCGGAATGTTGGTGGTTCTCTTAGGAAAAGAAGAGCTCTCTTTTGGCAGGAGTTGCTGAGCCAGAAGATGCTGAGTTCTAGTGGTCATCTTGCCCTCTTGAGAGAGAAGCCACAGAAAAGGAAGAGCTGAGAAATGGAGAGGTGCACATTGTGACAGTGCTGGGGAACCTGAATTGAGCCATGCCTGAATTGGACATGATTGACTTACTAAGACCTGAAACCCATTCCAGAGACTGAGCCCCCCTAACTTGTTTGGATAAACACCTCCTAGCGCTCTTTTTCCAAGGTCGGCCTCATTTATACTACTTTAGATGTTTAAAAACATTGTTTGATTTGGTTGGTTTTGTTAGTGTTTTGAATTTTTAGCCTATTTTTGGCATCGCAATGCTTTCATAAATTAAGGTTCTGGTGTGCAGTTTTCCCTCACATGACATCTATAATAGAGTTTCATATTTTTGGATGGAGGCCATCAAACTTTTCCACTTAGAAGATGAAGTTGATATATGTGTTTACCTTTGGAAAGTATGCAGAGAATTTTGCTATGGCAGGTATTCCAAGTCTTTTTCATCTTGATCACTAATACAAGATTTATGTTCCCACTCACAGAATATGGCAAGCTAATAAATTAGACTTGCTGACAACCCTTCAATAAAGAAACTATTTTTCTACCGTTAATAGTCCTTTTTAGATATTAATAAGCTTACTTAGTGTTAATCATCTTGTCACAGGCAAAACTGTCTCCTAAAGAATATAATCTCCTACAAAGACTAACATATTAAAAGTGCTTTATTTCTTATGTATAATTCTTTAAATGAAACACATATATGAACTCAATGTACTATTCATGCAGTCCTTGCTTTGCATGGTCATGCAGAAGTTTGAAAATGACCGAGAGCTCTCTTTCCCTGCCGCTGCGGAGTTGCGCGGAGGCGGAGGCTTGGGTGTGTTCAAGATTCGGCTCACCCATAACCCACCGCCATGGCCGAGGAAGGCATTGCTGCTGGAGGTGTAATGGACGTTAATACTGCTTTGCAAGAGGTGCTGAAGACCGCCCTCATCCACGATGGCCTCACGCGCGGAATTCGCGAAGCTGCCAAAGCCTTAGACAAGCGCCAAGCCCATCTTTGTGTACTTGCATCCAACTGTGATGAGCCTATGTACGTCAAGTTGGTGGAGGCTGTTTGTGCTGAACACCAAATCAACTTAACCCTTTGCACTCCGCTGTCCCCTCTCAGGGGACATCGGAATTCTAGCATATCACTCGGATGTCCCCTCTCAGGGGACATTGCAGTTTATTAGTGATTACAGGGAATTGAGTTATTTCAATGCAACTTTTTGAGACATGCATGTTTCCCTGAAGTTTTATCTTGAAATGGCACAAGAAATTAAATCAAAATATCGTAAAATTACTAAGATATATACAAGAAATATCAGCGGGTTTTGTGTCGGATTAAACAATAAACTACATATTCCCGATGTGGGACAAAGAAAACGGGACTGCATTGTGTGTTCTAACAGGAAAACACCTGGTGGCAGGCATCAAACCACTTATTACTGTCAAACATGCACTAATCAGCCTGCAATGCATATTGGGGAGTGTTACAAAACTTATCATACTGTACAAAATTATAAACAATAAAATATTGTTTTTTTTGCAAATATACATTCCTCGATGTCACCCAATTCATATAAGTCCAATATCATTATAATACGTTACTTGGTTCCAAAATTATACTAAATAATACGACGGTCTGCCAGACCGGTTTGGCTCAGTGGATAGAGCGTCAGCCTGCGGACTGAAAGGTCCCAGGTTCGATTCCGGTCAAGGGCATGTACCTTGGTTGCTGGCACATCCCCAGTAGGAGGTGTGCAGGAGGCGGCTGGTCGATGTTTCTCTCTCATCGATGTTTCTAACTCTATCCCTCTCCCTTCCTCTCTGTAAAAAATCAATAAAATATATAAAAAATAAAAAAAAAGTCAATAAACTATTTAAAAAAATAAATAAATAAATAAATAAATAAATAAATAATACGAGGGTCTGTAAATGCACGTTTCCGCCGCAAAGTAGCGTCGAGTAGCTGGTAGCCAATGTCCAGAATGGTTCGGAGTGCTTGACGACAACAAGAAACGAGGGGAATGGGGAGGCCTCTGTAAAATCGACAGAGGGAAAACCCCGTAAAGTGGTTGGTTGCAGTTGCGTGGTGGTTAAGGACTGTGGCAGAGTCTCAGGCAAAGGATGTCATTGAGGAGTACTTCAAATGCAAGAAATGAACAAATAAAATTGGCTTTTAAAAAAAAAAATGACCGAGCAAACTTGAACCCTATAAGTCATTCTTAATAATCATGAGGACAAATTGCAATTATTTTGTGACCTTTAAAATTTTGTCAAAACATTAAAATCTATTTTACCGTTGGTTATAACTGTATAAGGAATTTTTTAAAGTAGTAAAACTAATATTTAGTTAGCACATTGTAATTTAAAACATTAGAAATATTGAGAATTAAAGTATGTATTTGTTAAAAATACACAATCAAAAGCAGTTCAAATAGTGCCTGCTTTTTTCCTTTCATCGTGTAACTTATGACTTGGCACAGGCATCTTTTCTAAGCCTTTGGTGAGTTCTTATACCTCTTTCTAAGTCTGGATCAGCTTCCAACATTTTATCCTTTGCACTTTTAATGGGCAAAATGCCTCCAAGAGTTTCCTTAACGTGAAGTTTTTGCTGGCATCACTTCTTCCGGGTCCTCTGTATCCCTTTTGTCGTAAACAAAATGGGTGAGGTGTCTGTGGAATCCTATCTATAAGTCAAGCCCAAGACTGGGGCTTTGAGTAGACCTTAGGCTTCATAGAGGGTAATGTTGAATCCCAGACCCCGACGCCAGTTCAGTGTTAGAAATTGTAGCGCATGATGCATTTTTCACGTGTCTTCTTTAATTCATGCCCTCATTTGGTTCTCATTATTATTCTCTGAGTTAGGCTTGGCAGAAACAATCATCCCCATTTTAGAAATAAGGTAACTGAGACCCAAAAGAATGAAATTGTGGCAGCAATTAGGAAGATGATCATCAGCCCCATTTCTTCTTCTCGGGCACAGACCTAAACTATATTCCCAGCCCCTTGCAAGTAGGTAGAGACACGTGACTAGTTCTCATCTATTGAATTGAGAGAAGAGGTATGTCACTTATGACAGTTAGGAGAGGATGAGAGTTCTCTATGCAGTCCTTACTTCCCCTTCTGCAGTGACCTTAGAGACACCTGTGAGGATGGAGGAACCACAATGGAAAGAGCCTGGGTCCCTGAGTCACCTCTTGGAGGAAACCTATCCAACCTACATTAGCTATGAGATAAGAGACAAATACTTGTTTGTCCTATTAAGCCACTGATATTGTAGGGCCTTTATATTATAACAGTTAGCCTACCCTGATTAATGCAGAAGTGACCAAGTGATCTGCTCAGAATCACATAGCTAGTTATAACACAGCAGGTCATGAAGACAAGTCTGTCAAATCATGTGGTATGTAATCAAGGCTTGACTATACTAGTGGTTTTAGGAGTTGAATAAATCTGAGGAAGATGTGGTTGTAAACTAAAGAGCGAAATAAATATAGGCCCTCCTTTTCTAAATCCACCCATCCCAAGCCCCTCATCCTGACCATTCTCGGTGGGTGATGAATGCATCCTTTGGTCCACATCAAATAATATCAAGAGATTTTAATAACTTTATTGTAAATTTACAAAAGTACTTGGTTCTGTTGGACTTTCTCCATCCATAAGAACAAAGTGAGGTGTGTGTGTGTGTGTGTGTGTGTGTGTGTGTGTGTGTGTGTGTGTTTTAACCTGAAAATGTGATACAAAAGGATTGAAGCCAACATATGACCGTTAGCAAACTTTGTCATTAAGCCCAGCCTGGCGTAATCGTCAAGGTCACATCGCAAGGCTGCTTTTAGGAAGCCTTCCCTGTGGCTAATGCATGTTTCATCAGGATGAGGCATCGGCTCCATGTGCTTTGGTGCAGCAGAGGAAGGGTTAGAGAAGACTGCCCTTCACTGTTTTTATTCTTCAAAGTCAACCCTTGGTTTATACTGGGCCTTATAAAAATAGGGAGATAAGAGAACTGATTCAACCAGGATATTAATTTCTCACTGAAAACAGATTAGAAATTTGGAGAAGCGAAATGATTTATCATGACACAAATAGCATTAAATAAATGGTAGCTTCAGTGCAATCAGAAGTAGCTTAGGAAAAATACTTACTTCCAAGGACTATGGCAGATTACCTGACAGGAAAGTTGGTCTTTGAGAACACTGCATTTGTTGCTCTGCACCTGACTTGCTCATGATCAGTATGATTGAGCATAAAGACAGGGCAAAGTAATGTCACATGGTTCACCCTCTCCAGGAACTCTCCTTCCTTGTCTGAAATGATGACAGGTTAATGAAGATTGTTTGAAAAGTTTAGTGGTCTTCTTAAATGCCATTTGTCAAAATGTTGCAAAGCTCTTTTTCTTCCCCTCATCTGCTAGCTCTCCTTTCCCACAATTTCTGCCCTGGAGGCAAAACTGGTGGTCATTAATATTAAAAATGTTTTTAAAGAGTTGTCAAAAGCATTTCAGAGGCATTAATAACTAAGTTTACTCAATTTTATTTTTCAATGATAGTTTACATTCATTATTATTTTGTACTAGGGGCCCAGTGCATGAATTTGTGCACCTTGAAAGCAACTGTGGGCTGCAAGGCTGTGGTGGGCACAGGGGTGGGTCTCGGCCTATCCTCCATGCCCCAACCCGGCCCCTCCTGCTGCAACCCCCAGTCATCTGTCTGCCAGCAGCCCTGCTCCTGCTGCTGCTGTTCCTATGCGCTGATGGCACCAGCCCCGCCCGTACCCACTGACAGTGTGGAGCGATTGGGCTGGTGCCAGCAGCGGGTGCGAGCGGGGCCAGCGCTGTAAGCGGGTGCAAGCAGCAGCTGCTGCCCCAATCACCCATCAGGAGCAGGAGGAGGTGGAGAAGACCTCAGGGGCGATCAGTGCCAGCAGATGCTGCTCCCACCCACTGACGGTGCCAAGCAATTGAGACTGGCACTGGGCACTGGCAGTGGGTGTGAGAGGTAGCTCTGGCACCAGCTGCAGGTGCAAGTAGGGCAGTCAGTGGGTGCAAGTGGCAGCTCCGGTGCCAGCAGCGGGTGAGAGCAGGGCTGTTGCCAACAGCAGGTGCAAGAGGCGGCTTCCAGCCCTGATGGCCTCTCAGGAGCAGGGGGAGGTGGAGAAGCCCTGAGGGGTGATCGGGGCCAGCAGCCACCACTCATACCCACTGATGGCACCAAGCGATCGGGGCCAGCGCTAGGTGCCGGCAGTGTGTGTGAGCAGAGGCTCTGGTGCCGGCACTGGGTGTGAGTGGGGCCAGTGCCGGCAGCAGGTGCAAGTGCTGGGCGGGATTGTGGCATGCGGGAGCAAAGAATTTTCAGTAACTACCAGAGGCTCACCCCGATGACACAAGGTGCCCTGACTAAGGTGCCCTGCCTTAGTCTAGCGCCATCGCTCACCTGCTCCACCATCCTGCCAAGGCCAATGTCTGCCATGTTTGCGCTCTGCAGCCTGCTGCCAACGCCTTCCATGTTCTGCATGCGCCCCCTGGTGGTCAGCACACATCATAGCAACCAGTTGTTTGGTTGTTCCACCGTTTGGTCTATTTGCATATTAGGGTTATATATGTATAGGTTGCCAGTGTGCGTCAATGTACCAGCCAGTTGGTTGGTTGGACAGTCAGACGGAGGGACGGTTGGTCACTTAGCCTTTTATATATATAGATTAGTTTCAGGTATATAGCACAGTGGTAAGCTAATCATATACTTTACAAAATGTTCCCCTTGATATTTCTAGTACCCACCTGGCATTATACACAGTTATTACAATACCATTGACTATATTTCCTATGCTTAAACAGTCAACTTTTAATCAACATCTCTTCAATCATTCTTTTTGCACTGTTTAAAATTTTTGTACCTCAGCTCTGGCCAGTGTAGTGCACTTAGTTGAAGCATCGTCCTGTACACCAAAATGCAGTGGGTTTGATTCCTGGTCAGGGCACATACCCAGGTTGCAGATTCCATCCCTGGTGGGGGGAGTGTGCAGGAGATAACCAATGTTTCTCTTTCACATTAATGTCTCCCCCCATCTCTCTCTCTCTCTCTCTCTCTCTCTCTCTCTCTCTCTCTCTCCCTTCCTCTCTAAAATCAATTTAAAAAAATGTTGTGCTACATATTGAATATACTAGAGGCCCAGTGCACAAAATTCATGCATTTGGGTGGGTCCCTCAGCCTGGCCTGTGCCCACTCTCAGTTTGGGAGCCTTCCAGGGATGTCTGACTGACAGCTTAGGCCCACAGGGAGTGGGCCTAAGCTGGCAGTTGGATATCCTTAGCACTGCTGCGGAGGCAGGAGTGGCTCCCGCAACAACCACTGCACTTGCCAGCCATGAGCCTGGCTTCTGGCTGAGCAGCACCCCCCCTGTGGGAGCGCACTGACCACCAGCAGGCAGCTCCTGCATTGAGCATCTGCCCCCTGGTGGTCAGTGCACGTCATAGCAACTGGTTGACCAGTCAACTGTCTACCCCCTGGTGGTCAGTGCATGTCATAGCAAGCGGTTGAGCAGCCTTAGCATATCATTAGCATATTATGCTTTGATTGGTTGAACGGCCGACCAGACAACTGGACACTTAGCATATTAGGCTTTTATTATATAGGATACAAAATTATCTTTATATCATCTGTGTAAGGTATAAAGAATAACAGTGAAATAAGCACCCATTTCTGGAACATTACCAGTATCCCCCAAACCCCCGTGTGCCCATTCTTATTACCATCTACCTCATTCCCCACAGACGAAACCTTTATCCTACATTTTGATTCCCTATATGTCCCTATATTCATATGTACTATCTCTAAGTCATATAATTATACATTGTTTGATTTTGCACATTTTTGAACTTTGTATAGATGTAATTATACTGTATGTATTCTTTGCTTTTCCCTCACTATTGTGTTATTTTATGTTCCTGAGATTCGACCTGTGGATGCAGGTAGCTACTACATAGTTTTACATCATTTGAATTTATCATAATTTATCCATTATCCTGTTAATGTATATTTGGGTACTTTGGTGGGTGTTTTTTTTTTAATTTAAGCATTCCAACTATAAACTCTCATATATATGTATCATGTTGCATACATATAAGAGATGCCCTAGAGCAGTGGATCTCAAACTTCAGTGTGCCTTTGAATTGCTTGGAACACCTACAAAAGCCCCCAGACTCTGTCCCCCAGGATTGTGATTAAGGATTCTTCTAAGATGGAGTCCAGAAATCTGCATATTTAGAACCTCCTTATTGATTCTGAGGTACATGGTCCACCAAGTTTCCCTTTGAGAACCCTGCTTAATCTGCATAATAGGAGTAAAATATCCAGTAATAGGGTACACATATCTTTAACTTTACTTCGAAATTCCAAATTGTCTTCTAAAATGGCTAAGCCACTGATACTCCCACTGAAAGAGTGTTAAGAGTTTCCATTGTTTCAGATCCTTGCCAACATCTCAAATTTTTTTATATTTGCTAATCCTGTGGGTATAATGTGGGATTTCATTGTGCTTTTCATTTGAATTTGTAATTAGTTGAGATTGAGCATCTATTCATATTTTGTATTAGTCATTCTATTTTTTTTCGTCATTCTTGTGTCCTTTTTTCTGAAACACTGTTAAACAATTTTTTCTAAACTCTTACTGAGTTATCATTTTCTTATTGATTTGTAAGAGTATGTGTTACTAAATAATCTGGATGCTAATCTTCTGTGAACCTTACGTGTTGCAAAAATCTTCTCCAAATTTGAGGCTTGTCTTTCTACATTATTTATAGTGATGTTTGATGAGACGTGCTTATTTTTAAAAGATTGAAATATATACATATTTTCCTCTCTGGAATGCATTTTTTAGAGTTTGAAGAAATTTTTCCTTTCATGGATATTAGAAAGATATTCTCCTGTGTTGTTTTCTAGAGTAATCATAGTATTGTGCTTTATATTTAAGTCTTTAATCTGCCTGGGATTCATTTTGTCTATAGTATGAAAAAAGGATACAAATTAATTTTTCTCCATATGGATAATTACTCATCCCAAAACCTTTTATGAGTATCTTCCTTTCCCTCTTGTTCTCATAAACAAGCCTTCTCTGTATAGGTAGGTCTGTTTCTCAGCATTCTGTTCCATTTCATTGGTCTATGTGTCTACTTTTGTGCCAATTCCATCAGGCCTTAAGTATTAAAGCTTACAATATACCTAACTATCTGGTAAGCCCCCTACCATTTTCTTCTTCAAGAGTGCCTTGGTTATTCTCAGCCCTTTGCTCTTCTATATAAATTTTAGAATAAGTTTGTGAAGTTCCACACACACATATGTTGGCATTTTGATTGGAATTACATTAAATCTACATAGATCAGTTTGGAAGAATTAATGAATATAGTATACTGAATTTTTTAATCCATAAACATGGGATACCACCATATTTATTTTGGATATTAAAATGTCTTTCAATGGCCCTAGCTCAGTGGATAGAGCATCGGCCTGCAGACCAAAGGATCCTGGATGTGATTCCAGTCAAGGGCACATACCTGGGTTGCGGGGTCCTCCCCGGCCCAGACCCTGGTCGGGCTTGTGCAGAAGGCAACTAATTGATGTGTCTCCCTCACATCCATGTATTTCTCTCACATTGATGTTTCTATCTGTCTTTCCCTCTCTCTTCCACTCTTCCTAAAAATCAATGGAAAAATATCCTCAGGTGAGGATTAACAACAACAACAAAAATA
>NW_005871253.1:0-56526 GCF_000147115.1 Myotis lucifugus
TCTCTAAGCATTGGTATTGTTTGGGTCCTTAGAATTCCACCG
Source organism: Myotis lucifugus (assembly GCF_000147115.1). Classification (NCBI taxonomy): domain Eukaryota; kingdom Metazoa; phylum Chordata; class Mammalia; order Chiroptera; family Vespertilionidae; genus Myotis; species Myotis lucifugus. The sequence continues at coordinate 43 of NW_005871253.1, forward strand.
TAGTCCCTCCATGGGGACATGAAAGGCATCTCATTTCCCTCTCAGCTCTGAGTAGCATTTCCTCCATGGCTCCTGCTGCTGCTGGACAGCTCCTCCTTCGGCTGCTCAGGACACACTTGGTTTCAACTTCAGCAGCTTCAGCAACACCCTTTCCTCTCCTTGTCCCTTTATCTCTGAGGGTGGAGTTTCCTCTAGCTCCACTGACCTTTGTGTGGCTTCTTATTTCACCCACCACCCATGTAACCCATCTTCTGCAATGAATTTCCTCCATTTGAAATGCAGAGTGGTTTCCGTCTTCCTGGAGGGACTCTGACACAAAGTGTAAGGCAGTGGAAGGCATCACTAACGTGGCAAGGTTCCCATCCTTTGTGTACAGGGAGGCAGAGGCTGAGGTTGCTGGGAAACGGATGTTCACATCTTGCATCTGATTCATCCAGAACAACTTCTAATCGGTGGCTCCTGGGCTACCTGTATCCAAACCACCTGGGAAGTGAGTGGTTCCTGGCTGTCACCTCCAATCTGCTGAATCAAATTCTCTGGCTGGGGTCAGAAATGGTCAATTGAAAGAGGTTCCTCCAGGGGTTGATCTGTATCCTGATGCGCATAACCAGGCTGCTAGAGAAAGCTGAAAATGACCCGACCCTTTCAGAGATGAATGTGCTTCTTCAGGGTCCAGCCTCAGTTCCACCTCTGGCTCGTGACCTCTTCGAGCCGGACAATGCCCTCTCACCATACAGGGCAGCTCCATGAAGCACAATTGACCCATGTAGGCAAAGCACATGCATGTCTCTCAAATATCACAGTCTTTTGGAACTGGAGTAGAGGTTCCGTACATTAAAGCAGTGTGACTTGACAGGCATGGATCTCCACCTCTTTCAGGCCTGTGCTAGGTAGGATATAATCTCAGGAATCTTGGCTGTTTACTTAGCCTCTAACGATCTTCAATACTTTGACAGTAAGCTTTCCTTGTAGGCTAGTTGTGAAGCGTAAAGGAAACAGCAGCGATCAAACTCCCAGCACATAGCAGTCATCAACAGCAGTTGGCTCTCTTCCCTCTTCTTCCTTCCTCTCCCAACCTGACATAAGAATGCGAAAGAGGAGAACTACTTGGGTTCCCAATTGGCTTAGTTATTCTTTCTTCTCTTATATCATGATAAACCAGGGATCCTGTTGCTTGCTATAGATATTTCTTTCTTATAAACTCCAATGACACATAATATTATTTTTTCCCTTATGTGTTTATTGTTTCTTTATCTAAGCTCCTTTGAGAAAGGGACTGCACTTCCCATCGTTTAAATGCATCTTTATGAGCACATCACAGATAGTCAATAAGTATAGATTTACTTCTATTACTCCTCTAGGGATTACTACAACATACAGGGTTGGATATGCAAGATAGATGCCCTCAGCGGTGGAAAAAGTTCTCAGGTGCTATGCCTGCAATTTGAATAGCTACCATTAGGTGGCAGTATAGCACTGTGGAATGCTAGTGATGTATTTGCCCATTCGGCAGGCATAGGAAAGGGATGTGACACTATCCATTTGATCTGGTGGGGAGGTGGTGGAGGTTGGGGAGTAGAAGGGGAAGACCTGCTACCAAAACAACATTGTAAAACATTTAGCTAATCATCAATTAGCTGCATATTCTGTGATTGTTCTCACTACTTTCTTTTGTCTAGCATTTGATATTTTAAATTACATCTTCTCATCCTTTTCTTCATTTACATTCCATCCACATCTCCAAATATCTCTTACCATCCTGTGGCCCTTGATTTTTTGTTAGAACACCTACCTGCGTTCACTTATATTTTAGGGTTCTCTCTCTCTCTCTCTCTCTCTCTCTCTCTCTCTCTAATGTGAATCATTTACTAAGATTCTGCCTCCTTGGAATAAATGTTTAATTACTCAAAACAGTCATATTCTTTCATTTTCCTCTAAGAAAATTCCAACTTTGTAGGTATACAAGCTGCACCATTCTCTGTAGGGAGGCCCTTTTCCTTCCTCACTCTTTGAAACTGAGCAAACCAGAATATAGAAAGAGAGCTTTTAAATATGCATGAGCATGGCTTTCTTCATAGTGGTCTCATGATAAATTTGTGTGGATAATAAAACACAATTGTAACTGTTTTCCTAAGAGTTAGATAAGATTACGACTACCAGGAAAACCTCTCTGCCCATCAAAATTCAATCTAAACTTTTTTTTAGTGTGAGAAGGTATATGTGTGTGAAGATGAAGTTCAAGTGCAGAAGTCAATGTCTGCCCATCAATGCCCTTATGCCTTATGGAGCCCTTTCCTTATCCTTCCAACCCTTGAGTTCTGTAGCCTCCCTACATCTGCTTATCTTTGGAATAACATGTCTAAGAGGAGAAACAGAATCTGTAGCCCTTGCATGAAAACAACACAAACATTATTGAAATGATGCCTAACAGAAAGCCCTGGCCTGTTGAGAGAAGCTAGTGAAAAATACTAGTGGAGATAATAATATCAGATGCCATGTTGTGGCAACTGGCCTAGGGGTTTTATATGCGTAATAGCAAAGCCCCTCTTACCAGCCTTTTCTGGTTATATGTTGCTGTGTAACAAAGCACCCCATAACTTAGTGGCTTAAAACAACAATCATTTTCTTGTATCTTATGTTTTTGTGGATCAGAAATTCAGGACAGGCTCAGCTGAGCAATTCTTAAGCTCTACACCCATCAATTCAGGTCACTTGGTTGGATTTAGCTGGTGTGTGGGCTGGTCTGGAGGGCCCAGTTGGATTCAGCCCAGGGCCCGTGTCTTGGTGGGGATGGCTGGCGTCCTGGGCTCAGCTGGGCAGGGGATCAGAGCACCTACACATCACCTCTCCAGCATGCACGTAGGGCTCCTAGAGAGAGTGTCCCAAGAGACCCAGGAGGAAGCTGCAGCTCTTCTTCTGATCTGGTTTTGGAATTCCCAGATTATCACTGTCACACTCTCTTGGTCAAGCAAGTCATTAAGGGAAGTCCTGCTGCAGGAGATGGGAATTAGTGTAGCAAAGAATATGCGGCCGCCCTAACGGGTTTGGCTCAGTGGATAGAGTGTCGGCCTGCGGACTGAAGGGTCCCGGGTTCGATTCCGGTCAAGGGCATGTACCTTGGTTGCGGGCAGATCCCTAGTAGAAGGTGTGCAGGAGGCAGCTGATCGATGTTTCTCTCTCATCGATGTTTCTAACTCTCTATCCCTCTCCCTTCCTCTCTGTAAAAAATCAATAAAATATATTTTTTTAAAAAAGAATATGTGGCCATTTTCCCTCCAGCTCACCTACTTTACATTCTCTTTTCTGCAGCAATTATCATCTTCTACCATATTATCTGATTCACTTAGTTATCAGGTTTAATGCTTACTGTAATCTATCTGCATTTGAATGTGAGCTCCACAGTAAGGATCGTTGTCTGTTTTCTTTACTGGTGTATCCTGGTGTCTGGAACACAGTAGGTGCTCAATTATTAATTGCCGGGTGCTGAGAGAATTATTTCCACCAATCTTCTCAAAGACCTTTGAGAAAGCTACGATTATCACCCCCATTTTTACAGATGAGAAACGGAGGCCCAAAGAGGTAAAGCCACTTATTTAAAGTCACACAGCTAGGGAGTGGCAGAGCCAGGGCTTGAACTCGGGTCTCTCTGATGTACTTTTGTAGATCAGAAACTGATTCCATGCCAGCAAAGAAACTCAGCACACAAGAGAGCAAGCAAAGAACTGTAATCATGGCCTTTCCTGGCTTCTCCGGCCACATTAGTGACTGCTATCGCTCACCTGTTATTCCCCTTGCAATGGTTTATCTTAGCCACTTTGCCTCCTTTACCAGAAGGACCTAGGGGACGACTGCTAAGGAAAATCCAGCGCATGATGCGCTTTCTGCCCCTCTCAGCCCTGCTGGCACTGACAGTCAATAAGGGACTCCTGGATATGGCAGTGCTCCCCGCTTGATTGTCAGATCAAGCCAGGCTGGATGGTAACGCGCAGCAACTTTCTCTGCATTCCCGTCGGATAGTTCCGTGTTTTATCCTCCTGGCTATATTTAGATGTGACACGCGGTCTCCGTGTTTGTTAAGAGGATGACGCGACCTAGGGGACAATGTGACTAAAGTCACTCGATGCTGGGGGAGGCTGATGGCTGCAATTACACTCCCCCTCACCCGCCGCCCCGCCTCTATTGCAAAAGTCAAGCTTCCCAAGGTCTCCAGGGAGACTCCCTGGATGCTCTTTTATTTTGTCATCTCTGGAACCGCTTCAGTTAAATGACATCATACGACCTTGTTAGATCCGGTGAAATCTTCTCAGGTGTGAATAGAAGTATTTTGGCTCATGTGGGGGATCATGTTCAGGTAGATGGAGAAGCCCTCTATGGCTTGTCATTCGTTGCTCCCTTGTCCCAGCTCTGGGAAACCCCTCCCTCACTGTCTTCTCTGCTGAGATGCAGCCCCGTCTAGGGGGCTGGCCTGAAAGTGACCCTTGCTAACTGGTGATGTTGGGCCCTGCGGGAAGAGGCTTGGCAGAGCAGAACTGGGCATTACCGGGAGGAAGATGGCAACCGTGGCCCCTGGGGTTGTGCTGTAGCTCAGGATGGCAAGTAGGACTCGTGGGAAGTGGCAGAGAGATACCCAAGTGCGGCAGGATCCAGAAAATCGACGGTGGGCAAAGCTCGGTGAGGAACGAGAAGCTTCCCAACCTCTGACTCACTCTCTGCCGAGGAAGCTGACTTGCAGGCTGCAGAAAGAGGGCTGCAGGGACCACGTTTCCCAGAAGGTGTGGCTGAGGAGACCTGAGTGTGGATGTGGCTGTGGCCAGACATCAGGCTGACCTGGGATCCCACTGGCCTCTGTCCAGGTGGGAGAAGGCCTCGCTGGAGCATTGGTGCCTGTTGCAAACTCAAGCCACTCAATCCTGTCACAAGGGCATCCTAGGGAGATTCGGGAACACCCAGAGGCCCTGGGCTTTGCCAAAGCAGAGGCCCTGACACTGGCTCCTGGGGCTGGTGCCCATTCCCCCACACCCACACCCACACCCACACCCACACCCACACCCACACCCACACCCACACCCACACCAGTGTCAGAACAGTGTGGCTTCATTTTCCGCCGACAAACTGTGAGCTTTTCTTCCTCAGGAATCAAACGGGCTAACATTTATCCAGAATGACTTGCTGCTGGTGTAGAAGATCATGTTTGGAGACAACAACCTTTCTGAGAAGAGCCCGGAGCAGCTGGGGAAAGGATGTCGGGTTGCTCACCTTCAGCAAGGGAAGCAGGGAGTGACTCCGGCTCCCGGGGAGACTGTCCCCGGTGGGACCTCGGCAGCACCTCTCCGGAGGCAGGAAGCCTCCCCCAGGGCCAGGGTGTCAACAGGCTGGAACTGGGTGGATGAGATGGGAGAGGGAGGGGGAAGGGGCTGGGTGTTGAGGCTGCAGGAGCCTGGTCAGACATGTGGGCACCAGAGCGGGAGGGACTCACACAGATCTCTGAGGAGGCAGGATGGACAACCTGTCCCAGTGGGGCATCTCCCAGAGCTGGGCTCCTGCCCATGAGTCAACCTCTAGTCTGCGACTCCCATTTTACACAGTCTGGGCAGTGAGCACCTACTGTGTGTTCCACACTGTGTGAGAATCTAGGCATCTTAAATGAATGCAACCCCTGAGACCACAAAGGTCACTGTGACTGTTAACTTTACTACAACTAATGTTATATGATAGATAGCATACGCTGGGCGCATGACCTTTTTTCTCACTGTGACTCTACAAGGTAGGAATGATACTGCCTACATTTTATAGAGAAGAAATTGAGTTTCAGATGTTCAATAATTTACCTTAGGTTACAACGAGGACAGAGAGGCTTGGGGAGAAAAAAATCCTTAGACCAGTGCATCCAGTAGAGATAGAGTGAATCACATGAGCCACTTAAAATTTTCTGGCAGCCATATTAAAAATAGTAAAACAAAACAGCTGAAATTGTTGTCGATAGAATATTTTATTTAACCCAATATATAAAAATATTAGTGTCTCAGCATGTAATTAATATAAAGATTACTAACGAGCTATTTAACATTCTTTATTTTATTATACAAAATGTTGAAATTTGTGCATTTTACCCTTAACAACACATCTCAGCTGGGACTAGTGGTGTTTCAAATGCTCAGCCGCCAGGTGTGGCCTGTGGCGGCCTAACTGTAGGAACATCACTCGGTTTTATGGAGCTGGGCAGGGGCACTCCTGTGCAGCCCCCATGCAGAGATAGTTTCAAAGGCAAAGTCCCACCTGACCTGGACCTGGGATCATAAATGCCACAATCAAGTGCCAACTTCAGGGGATGGGCTGCTCAGTTCAAGGGTGTGCCAGCAGCAGGGATCATAATAGGGTGAGGGAACGGGAAGGTGAGGTGGGGGAGGAGGGAGAGCAGGTTATGGCGGGCCTTGCGGGCCACCCCAAGGAGGCTCATTCCTTCTGCTCCTGTGGAGTTGTGACAGGGGTGACATCATCGAGAGCTTGCATCTCAGTAGATGGCTCAGGCACTGCATGCAGGCTCGGCTGGGGGTGCGGAGACAAGGAGACAGGGAGGGGACTCTGGCGTGAGCAGGAGAGAGATGTCTGGGAGCTGACCTCGGGCAGGGACGCGCATGCAGCCGAGACCAAGGACTGGACTCTGGGATGCCTCAGATCTGGAGTGAGGGCGAGGGGAGACTCTAGCAGACTCCCATCTGCGAGGGTGTGTGGCTTTTCTGCAGAAATCCTCAGCCTCCGGGGGCAGAAGTACAGGCCTGGAATTCGGAGCACACCGGCTTCCTCAGAGAGAGATGCTGATTTGAATCAGGAGGCAGCTGCAATCACCTTCCAGTCTCCTTGACACCTGCGTTACATCCCCCTGCGCCCCCCACCCCAGCACAAATGATCTGCCTCCCTCTGTCCTCTCATGAACGTGGCCACTTCCGTCCTTTTTTATTTCTCATGATGGCTCTATTGTAATGGGAACACCTTTCTGTGGGATGCACAGAGCTGGGGGATCCCCGGGAGGCCTGTTGTCCAGCTGCCTGTGGAGGAAGAGAGGGAGCCACAGCTCCAACATTGTTCCTTCTGGCTGATTTGCCGTCATTTAATAAATATATATTTTATTGATTTTTTTTTACAGAAAGGAAAGAAGAGGGATAGAGAGTTAGAAACATCGATGAGAGAGAAACATGGATCAGCTGCCTCCTGCACACCCCCTACTGGGGATGTACCCGCAACCAAGGTACATGCCCTTGACCGGAATCAAACCTGGGACCCTTGAGTCTGCAGGCCGACGCTCTACCCACTGAGCCAAACCGGTTAGTGATTTGCCGTCATTTAATGACAGCTACGGTCCCACGAACACCAAAGCATTCGCTTGCTGGGAGGGGCCTGGGATTCTGCGATTCTAACAGACCCGGGGGTGCCTTTGCTACTGGCCTATAAACTGCCCTTGGAGTAGGAGGGGCGGAGCTGGGGTTCTCAGCCTTGGCCACTTTCCAGAGGAGCACCTGGAGAGACAGAAATTCCTGGTGCCAGGCTGCACCCCAGACCAAAGAAAGCAGACCCTTTGGAAAGGGGCCCGGCCCAGCCATCGTAAATCTTGGCTTCTGTCTCTTCGGAGTCCATGTGGAGGAGAAGATACTGTCCAGCTGGAGAGAAGGGCCTGGAGGATGAGATGCCATGTGGAGAGAGAGAGAGAGGCTACAGGGAGGAGGACCCAAGCTCAGACGTGGCTGCCCTCGCTGAGAGCTCAGACACGTGAGTGAGACCATTGTGATCCTCCAGCCACCCAGCTGCCCTCCCCATCCCCCTGGGGAGCAGAGGGAGCTGTCCCCACAGAGTCCTGCCTCACCCACAGCATCACAAGTTGGCGTTTTGAAGCCAAATGCGTGTGGTTTGTCAGCCATTAAGTGTGGGGTGATTTCTTATGGAGCAATAGCTTAGTGTTACAACCCATAGGACCCTAAGTGCCTCGAAAGTGGGACCCATGGTGGTTCGTATTTATAACCCTTACATACTTCGCGTTTAATTAGGGATTCAGAGAACACTGGATAGATACTGAGCGGCAGGGAAAGGCCAAAGTGCAAATCGCAGTGCTGTCCAGGCCAATTAAAGGGGAAGAAAAGATTTGTTGTTTGGACCTGAGGTCAGTAAAAATCAAAGCAAAATAGAGGAGGCTTCCCCTCTCCCCTGGAGGAGCATCCACCTTCGGCTGGCCTGGCTGGCTCTGCCCGCTGCCCTGCCCTGCTCAGTGCTTTCCCCACGGTCCTGTCCGGCATCGGGACCCAGCCCAGCTGCTCAGAGCCGTGCTCAGCGAGGGGTTACTGGCTCAGGGAGCTCTCTGCAAGGTGCTCGGTCTCAGCCTGGCTTCTTGTGGCTTCTCCAGGGCAATTCTGGAACCTGTGGGTGTCCCAGGGGCTATCGCTCACCTGTTATTGCCAAAGATGCCAGGACTGAAGGCGAGGGATTGAGTGCCCCAGGGTGGCCCAGGAAGGAAGCTGCTAAGAGGGGGCAGGAAGAGGAGTGTCTGGGGCCCCAGGCAGATCTTGCAGTCACAGGGGAGCAGCTCCTGATCAGTCAGGCCTGGCCCTTTGGGACATTGGCATAGCTGAGGGGGGTAGAGCTGGGAGCTGGAGAGAAATGTGGCACAATGGCTGTCGCTCCCCTCAGGGGGTCTTGTCAGGGTTCCTCTCTTAGCCCCATGCCTGCGCCACCTCCAGAACTACCTGACTTGGTTGTGGAGGAACAATGCCCTGAGGGCTGGGCTGAGAGGATGTGGAGTTGTGACATTCATTGCCCACAGATACCCAAGCAATGAATGCAGGAACATTAAGCATTGCAGGGCGCTTCTGATGTAGAAGATCAAGTCACCCCCTTACTTGACGCTGTAACTTTGAGTAAAAGGCGACTTCTGTCTCAGTCCCCAGCTCTCTCGTGTTCTTACCTCCCCCACTCTGTCTTTGCTCACATACCTGCTGGCTGCTGTTTCTCCAACATGCCAAGCTCCTGCCTGCCTGTGGGCTCCACGTGGCTGTCCCTGGGCCCGGATGGTTCTGTGCTCATCTTCCATGGATCCTTTGGCCCATTGGGGTCTGAGCTCACATGTCATCTCCCCAGAGAGGGCTCGCATGACCACATAAAATGTCACCTGCCTTCCTCCATCTGCCCCTCCACTGTCCTGGCCCTGGTCCTTCCCTCTTATGTTCCCTGCTTTAGGTTCTTCATGGCACTTGTCACTCTCCGCCTTTACTTCCACACTTGTGAGCATGCTCACTGCTGTCTGCCTCCCTGGGATAAAGGAAGAGGGGCGGAGTCTGGCTTATTCCCTCCCGGATCCCAGTGATCTTTCCCATGGTTGGCATGTGATGACTTTGGTGGAACAAATGATGAATTTGAAGACAAGAGGCCGTATTTGTTTTCTGTGGCTGCTGTTAATAAATTACCACAGACTTGGTGGCTTTAAACCAAATAAGTTTATTCTCGCACAGTTCTGGAGTCCAGAAGTCTAACACCAGCTTCACAGGGCTATTGGGGGGGCTGCACTCCCCGAAAGGACCTCCAAATATTCCTCACCTCGTCCAGCTTCTGGTGGCTGCTGGTGTCCTTGGCTTGAGGCTGCATCTGCCCCTGCCTTCGCATTGTCTTATCCTCGGTGTATATCTGTATCAAAACTTCTCTGCCTCTTTCTCATAAAGATGCAGGTGATGGCATTTAGGACCCACCAGGATTGTGCAGAATAAGCAACTGCTCTCAAGACCCTTAACTGAATCACACCATTTGCCATATGAGGTCATATCCACAGGTTCCAAGGATTAGGAGTTGTACATATCTTTGGGGCTAAAATTCAGCTCACAACAGATGGGAATCATAATACATGCTTCACTCACTGCACAAAATTGTTGGAAAGATCCAAGGTCATTTGCTATAGAATATGCATTGCAACTGAATAATTTCCTTCAAATCTTTGTTGTTGTTGTTGATCTTCTTCTTCTTCTTCTTCTTCTTCTTCTTCTTCTTCTTCTTCTTCTTCTTCTTCTCCTCCTTTTCTTCTTCTTCATACTAACAATCATTTATTTCTTAGTGTGAATACATTGATTTTATTCTTGTGGCCATAGGTGACACAAGTTTACCCCAAGCAGGATCACTCCCAAATAATTTTCCTAATGGCCAATTAATAAAATCTTTGTTCTTTTTTAAAAAATATATTTTATTGATTTTTTTACAGAGAGGAAGGAAGAGGGATAGAGAGTCAGAAACATCGATGAGAGAGAAACATCGATCAGCTGCCTCCTGCACACCTCCTACTGGGGATGTGCCCGCAACCAAGGTACATACCCTTGACCAGAATCGAACCTGGGACCTTTCAGTCCGCAGGCCGACGCTCTATCCACTGAGCCAAACCGGTTAGGGCTAAAATCTTTGTTCTTAGTGACTTCTAGAAGAAGGGGAAAGGAAATATAAAGGAGAGTTCTTGCACTGATAATCAGATTCTTGCATGTATGACACCACTGAGATACGGATGGTGCAAGGGACATTTGTTCTGGCCTTGGTCCCCTGGGTGTTGCAGGCTTGTTGGCCTCTCTTGGTGTCACAGCCACACTCTGACAGCAGCTGCTTGAATTTATGGGTGTTTTGCTAAAAAGTTAGACAAGACTAAAACAATCTGAGGGTTGTAGCTCTCTTGCAGTTTTGCGTGCTCAGCAAAGATAACCAAATTTGCTTTGTATGCAGAATACCATTCTCTCTCTGGCATGAAGCCCACAGTTTCTTCCCATTAGGAGCATCCAGTGTCCTACTTAATGGCAGAGGAAAAGAAGGGTCAGGCAGGGAACCATTGAAGGCTGTGGGAGGGAGGTCAGGAGAGACAATAGTGAAGATTACGGTGGGCACTTCCTGGCTCTGACAAAAATCACCTGGGTGAGTTTTAAAGTCCTGACACACCTGGGCCCCATCCAAGAGCCTCTGATGTAAATTGGTCTGGGTGTGGCCCATGCATGGGAGAGATTTTAAAGCTGTCTGGATGATTTTAATGTGCAGGCCACGTTCAAGATCACTGTGACAGGCTCTGCGTAGGACCAGGTTATAACTCCATCCAGCCATGGCGAACGGAATGGTCTCAGGTTTGAGGGTTCAGCTAGGTCATTTATTGGGGAGAGGGCAAATTGTGGGTTTGCTTAGTTCTGAAGATACGCAGAGCTCCACATACAGGTGATTTATATATAAAACAGGAGCACCCAATTTTCCATGGTTGTCCGGATTTGGGGAGCTGAGTATATGGTTCCTGGAACAACCTTGGGTTTGAGTAGGTTTTTATTCCCAGCCTCTGCTTAGGTCCTGCCAGATCTCACCTACCTCAAGCTTCAAAGTGCACATGAATTGCTTGGGGAGGTTGTTTAAGCACAGATTCCGATGAGGTGCTCTGGGGTAGGGCCTGAGATGCTGTATTTCTCAAAGCTCCCAGGGCTGCTGCTGGTCCCCGGGCCCCGTTTTAAGGAGTAAGGAGCACAAAGGTGGGCCGCTCTAGCTTTGCCCGGGAAACTTCTGAAACTCAGAGGGGCTGCTTCTAGCTGGGATTCCAGTGGCCTCTGGAGATGTCATTGCTGCCCATTGTCTCGGCTTCCTGCCCAGCCATAAAGTTACACCACCTGGCGCTATGCCCTGTTTTCTCCAAGGCGATGACTCCTTAGAGTGGTTCTCAATCTTGGCTGCACATTAGAATCACCTGGGAATCTTTTTAAAATCCTGATTTCTGGGCCCCATCCTCCGGAAATTCTGTTTCTTTGTCATGGGGTGGGGCCACAACATTAATAAGTGATTCTAATGTTCAGCCAAGGTTGAGAACCACTGTCTTAGAGCCATAGGTCTCAGCTCAGCCTGAACATTAGAATCATCCAAGGAGCTTTAAGCAGTACTGATGCCCATACATTAAGGCCTGATTTAATTCATCTGGGTACAGCCTGGGCACTGGGACTGGGACTCTAACAGAAATCCAGGCTCCACTCAGACCCATTGAGGCAGGAATCTGGGGTGAAACCTGGCAATCTGGTCTAACTGCACCCCAGGTGATTTTGATGCACCTTGAGTTTGAACGGCTGTCTAAGGATATCGAGGCAGCATAAAGCTTGTTTGCAACCTGAGCCCTGCAAGGGTGCGTGGGAGATGGGACACAGCTGTGGTTTGTTGGGAAACCCGGAGTAAACGGGTTGCTCCTGAGGGGGCTCCTGGGGCCCTGGAATGTCAGTGTCTGAGAGATTGTGCGGTGATTCAGTGCCTTTCTCAGGCGCCCACCCTGAGGGGACTGCTCTGGCGGTCGAGGGCCACCTTCCAGCCCCAGATGCACCAGCTATTTAAAGTCTCAGCTGAATAATATTTTCCGTCACGTGGCACAGACTACTTAGGAGTTCCTCAGAGCTGCCCAGGGTCATGTTTCTCAGCTTATCTATGGCTGTCTGGACCTGAGTCCTGGGACAGCTCACTTGTCTCTGCTTTCCCTCCTAATTAAGGCCTAATTGAAGGGGTGGGGGGGGGAGAGGAAAGAGGGAGAATGACCTAGAATATCTCGTCTTTGCAGTAAGCCTCCCAGAGCACATGTAACCATCACAACCCCTCATTCTATGTGAGAGGGTGGCTCAGAGAGGGTGAGCCATTGTCCAAATTCACACAGCTTGTCTGTGACAGCCCCAGGTCTCACATATAAATCTCTGGGCCCTGTGGGCTCATTGTCCTGGTCCCACTGTGTTTCAGGGGAGGCCTCTTGATATCCCCCCCTTTTCCCTCACAGGCTATGAGCCTGCTACCTGCAGGGAGATTTCAGATGTAAGGTTAGGTGACTTACTTGCTATCCATGGTGTGGGGAGTGGAGTAGGCAAAACACATCCTGAGACTCATGGCGCCCACCACCTCCTGGCTGAACGGGGAGAAGCCCAGGCTGTCCCCTATCAGGCTCCTAGTAGCAGCCAGCTGACAGCCCGTCCCAGATCAGGAGGAAAGGAGCCCCTGCTGTGGGCTCCCCGAGGACAAGTCTGTTCAGACACCCAGGCAGATGGTCTGCTTTCCAGGAAGCCTCAAAGAAGGACCTGCACGCATGATCGCTGTGTCCGTAGGAACCTGGGACACTGACTCTGAGCTGGAGGCAGCTCTCAGGTACAGCCCTTAGGGGCAGTGGGATGGGCAGAGGGGGCACTTAAGTTTCTACCTCATTATCAACGAAGGCCTCGGCCAATCTCAGGGGGGCTTTGGGTTCTCCTGGATGAAAGGCTGACGCTGGGCTTTCTTCTCCCACCGTGACCAAATGGGCGAAGGGTGTAAACCTGGGTCAGGAGAGGCAGGCAGAGGAGAGCTTTCAGCCCGAGAGCCTATGCCTTGGCTGATGGCAGGGTCTGAGTGGACACAGGGCTCCACCACAGCCACTCCCAGTTAGCCCAGCCCAGTCCCGGCTGGGCAGAGAGGGCTCTGGCTGAGGGGCCCAGTGAGGCAGCAGAGCCAGCGTGGCTGTGAACAAGGCCCGAAAGCGCCTGGGCTGTATTGGCTGTGGGGCTGGGGAAGTCTGTGTGATCGATCGCTCTGGGACTCTGTCTCCTCAGCTGCAGAAGGGAAATGCTGTTAGCACGTATTTGGTTGTGAGGATGGAAGGGACGATCATGTGGAAAGAATTTAACTCAGTGGTTGGCAAAATGCTTCATAAACAGCATTTTGTTCCTGGAAAAGGGCTTCGTGTGCTGAGGAACATCCCTGAATACAGAGAATACCGAGTTGAGGACAGATTGGGACTTTGGGATAGAAAATCAAGATTGTGGCTGTATGTGTGCACAATCCTTCCTTGTGCACACATATAGGCACATGCGCATACGCACACACACACACCCCAGGGAAGGGCTGTGGTGGCAGGAATGCAGAGAACCACTTAGGTGGTTAGGAATCCGAGGGCTGGGAGATCTGCCCAGGCTGCCCAGGCAGGGGTTCCCCGCGGTGCACCACCGAGGCTCTGCAGCCCTCAGGAAGACATCGGTTCTGAGGTGTCCTTCCAAGTCCCCTGGAACGTTTCCTGGCCCCTGAGATGCATGCAGATTTGATGGTGTCCTCAGTGGGAAGGACATGGACCAGGGGTGGGCAAACTTTTTGACTCAAGGGCCACAATGGGTTCTTAAACTGGACCGGAGGGCCAGAACAAAAGCATGGATGGAGTGTTTGTGTGAACTAATATAAATTCAAAGTAAACATCATTACATAAAAGGGTACGGTCTTTTTTTTTTTTTTTTAGTTTTATTAATTTCAACGGGCCGGATCCGGCCCGCGGGCCGTAGTTTGCCCACGGCTGACATAGACCATCAATGTCAGGCTGCTGGGAATGTGGCCGAGAAGCAGGCCAGGCAGGGATGTGTGGCTCCGTAGATACCAGAAAGGGCAGATGCCAACCACAGTGCAGAGACACCTGGATGCTGCATGTGCCCACCTCCCCACCTGCTCTGGTTGTATGAGCTCCCCATGGGAACAGAAGAGGGAAAATTTCAGGTGAAATCTGACATGGCAGTGTATTCTGTCACTGAGGTTGACTAGGCTTCCTCACCCCCATCAGGAGGAATGGGGGTACAAAACAGTGACTAAGTTATGTTGCTATAGAAACCAGGTTACATTGGTGCCCCTGCGTTCTGGACTTGGATGTCTGCACCTGCCACCTTTTCATCCTCTTTAGGTCTCTTGAAACCCACCACCCACCTGGCATTCCCACTTCTGAAGGTTTCTGCAAACTCTACCCAAAAGATAGAGAGCAGAGCGTTTCAAAGGTGAGAGCATTTTATGAGTGTTAATGCACCGTACAAATATAAAAATGGCAACGCACAGTCTGTCCCCGAGGAGAAAAGGATTAAGTGTAGAAGGCGCTGAGCCGGGATTATCCTGAGAGGGTACGTTCCCACTGCTGTTTCTCATTGTTCCCGTCACGGTGCCTCACAAAGCCCTAAGCGCCCTTCCCATCTCTGTTCTAATGCATAATACAGGTGATTAACTAGCTCTTGAGCAAGTCATATGGGCTAATTCCTCTAATTGTAGAGTTTTGTTTTGTTTTTTAAAAACCTGTTTATAATGTTAGAATATTATGTTTCCAAATCCAACTTTCCTTCACAGAGGAGGGGGCTGGCTGCTTTTCTGTGCTGGGCTTGGCCGTTTGAGAACACACTTCAGCCTGCAGGTGCCCCAACCCGGCTGACGCTAAGGCTGCCTCCAGTGTGGTTCCTCCCTGATGACTGAGTCACCCCTTGCTGGGCTCTGAGGCCCTTCTGGGGACCTTGTCATGCCTCATGATTAGGGGAGAGATTTAGAAAGTTCAGCCCAGTTGAAGAAGTCAGACAAAGAAATCTGGTTTCAGATCCCTGCATAGCCACAATGTAGATGACCAGCACAGGTTATTCCAATTTGCTCGGTTTCCTCGGGGGAGAAGTGGGGATGTTGATAGTTCCTCACTCAGAACTCTGTTTTCAGTGGGGCTGCCCAGCTGACAGTCCAGGTCACCAGTCACATTGTCTACTACGCACCTCATTTCTCCTGGAGTATGAGAATGGTGCCCCCTGGAGGGTATGACCTGGTTGGCCTGGTGGTGACGATAAGTAGAGAGCACGCACAGAATGCTCACACCACAGTGCCTGCCAGTTCCGGACTCCCAGGTGTCCAAGGGCAGCCTCGCTGCCGGTTCTGCACTGGAGACCCACGGCCTTTCATCACTGGCACCGCTGTCTGGTGGGAGGACAGGACTGAATCATCCCACAGACTTTCAATCCCGATGGCATCTTCCATGGGGGGCTGTGATCTCAGTCACAGTTCTAACAGGTGTCCATCTCAATTCTAATGGTGTCATTATGGGGAGAAGGCAGCTCCTTGGGCACAGAACTGAGTCTCAGAGTTGGAGTCCAGGAAGGCATTCAGGCATTTCAGAAAGGAGAGCTGTCATTCCCACTCCCAGCCGAGATGGAGAAGAAAACGGTTGGCTAGCCCTGCCACGTCTCCTGAAGGAGACACAATCAGAGGAAAGCAACACTGCTCTTCTCTGCTCGGCGCTCAGTCTGAGGTAGTTTGGGGCCCCCAGCTGGCTGTTCCTCACTGATTGGTCATGTACAATGTGGCTCTCCCATGTGAAGATGTGCCACACTAGTCATGGTTCCAGAAGACTGGACCTGCTCAGTCCCTGCCTCTGGGTGGATGTGGCTCAGATGCTGTGGGAATCCTGGGGAATGATAAGAGATGTGGGCTGCAGTCTCTGTAACCCAGGCTTCACGCATGCTGCTTACCTCAAGGGAACACTCTCTGCTTCCAGTATCCACATTCCACTCATCATTCAGGGCCCAACTAAGTCTCACCTCCTCCGTGAAGCCTCCCTGATTTCTTGAGTTCTCTGAACTCAGCTTAACCCCTGTACCCTGAGCTCAGCACTAAAACATTTACACTGCTATGCATTTTAAATTTCTTTTTGAGAACATCGTCTCTGCTCCCAGAACATTGTGCCAGCACTTCTATTTAGCAATACTTTTATTTTGTCTGTATCAAAGGTGTTTAGCTATGGTTTCCCCTCTAGATTATGGGCGGCTTGGGAACAGGGAACAGGTCTCTGTAACCTTTACAGTGCCAAGAACACGCCACACATATTAGCTGATTTGATGCAATGATGGTCTTTAGGCCCTTGTGTATAATATATGATCAAGGACCCATCATGACTACTGAACTCCTATCACATTCACGTAGACACAGGCACATGCGTCCAGGGCCCCCTCAGGGAAGGACTTGCTTCCCAGTTGTAGGGAATATGGTCAGTAGGCAGCCTCAGCTGCAGGGTCATCTGGGGTCACACCCACCCAGGGATAGCCTACATCTAATGAGAGAGTATTGTGGGGATATACAGGCCTGTCCGTTTCAGCCAGACATGGGACAGTTCTGAAGGCAGTGTATGTTCCAGAACTCCCTGCCAGGTTGGCTTGTCTCATGGTTTTATTTCTCCTCCCCAATGTAACTTCTTCCTTTCTTTTGCAGTATTGATCTCTAATAAGCCTGTTGATTACTAATAAGCAAATTCCATCTCAGTGACTGTTTGCCCTGTAAAACTGAACCGATGGCAACATCTTCCAGGGGAAGGAGGGTGGTAAAAACTGATTTTATATCCATTCATGAGTAAATATTGCCTGGAAAACACATGTGCATGATAAATGCCCAAATGAGGAGGTGGTGCCCCTTGGCGACTCCTCCCCCTGGGAGAGCAAAGGTGTAAGAAGGCTACAATCAGTGTGCTCTTACTTCAGGAGTTCCCCTGTCTGGACACTTCCCATGTATCAGTTAGCTATTGATGAGTAATAAACCACTCCAAAACTCAGACTCTTCACGTCACGAGTCCTCAGGCCACTTGTTAAGGGGGCAGACAGGGCCTTGGTGGAGGGAATTTCTATGGGAGAGGAGTGTCTGTGTTCACCATGATTGAGGTTCTGTTGTTTTGGTTCACTTTCTATTTCCCTTGCACTCTGTATGTTACACACAGAAGGGTGGAAGCAGGAGCCTTCCTTCCTGTTCTTCCCCTACCCCCGATACACCACAGGCACCAGAGAGAGAGCCATGAACACAGGGTCCAGGAGCCCCTTCCACATTTCTATCAGTCACAGTGGAACTCTACCGAGATATAACCATGGCCACCACCTTCCCTTCCAACTTCTGGTAGGCCTGAGCTGTCACATGATCTTACTACATGACATCTAGCCATTTACCCTGGAATTTTGTCCATCACAAAGCTTATCACATGGTGGCACCTTAGAGATCTCCTACTATGTAAGTCTGTGTGATCTGAACATCCTACTTACAAGTTGCCCTTGCTTTCCCGGGAGAGATTCTGACCTTGGAGCTGTTATGTGAATTCTCTTCCCTTCCCTTTCTCTCCTGGGTCTTTTTATCTTTATTTTAAAAAATTTATTTTGCTTTTATGTATTGCTATAAACTTTTTTATTTCAATTTTTAAAATTAACATACAGTAATATTGACTTTTTGGGCACAGAATTTGACTGTTTTTGGCATACAATTATATGAATTTCAACATGTATATAGATTCATGCAACTACTGCCATAATCAGGATAAAAAATAGTTCCATCACCCCCAAACTCCCTCATGCTACCCTTTTATAGGCTCATTCTCCCTTACACCTAAGCCCTGGCAACCACTGATCTGTTCTTCATCACTAGTTTTGTATTTTTGAGAATGTCAAGTAAATGGAATGTTACATTATGTAACTTTTCAAGACTGCCTTCTTTCACTCAACATAATGGCTTTGAGGTTTATCCAAGTTGATGCAAGTACAATAGTTCTTTTTTTTTTCTACTGATGAGTAGAGTTTCATTATATAGATGTACCAGTTTGTTTATTCATTCACTCATTGGATTGAATTGCTTCCAGTTTGGGGGACTTTGAATAGAACTGCTATAAACATTTGTGTGCAGGTTTTTATGTGAACATAAAATTTTCATTTCTCTAGTGTAAATACCCAGAGATGGGATTTATGGGTCATTTTTAACTGGGTACATGCTTAACTTCATAAGGAATAGCCAAACTGTTTCCCAGAGTGTCTGAACCATTTTATATTCCTCCCTGTAATGGTCTTCCACATCCTTGCCAGCACTTGGTATTATCAGATATTTTTTAAAAAGCAACAGCTTATTGAGATACAGTTCATATATTATACAATTCACCCATTTAAAGTGTGCAAATTTAATGGTTTTAGTATATTCATCAGTATTTGCAATACCATTATCATAGACAATTTTAGAATACTTCATCACATCAAAAAGAAATCCTATACTCATGAAGTCTTTATCACCTTCCATTCCCTCTATCCACCCTCTCTCACTTCTCACCCTAAGTAACTATCAATCTACTGTGTGTCTCTATATATTTGCCTATTCTGGACATTTCATACAAATGAAATCATGTCATATGTGGTTTTCTTTCACTTAGCATAATGTTTCTGAGGTTCATCCATGTTGCAGCATGTATCACTACTTCATTCTTTTTTATGGCCAAATTATATTCCATTGGGGTTGCATCCAAATTTTTGCAAGTGTGAATAATGCTGTTGTGAACGTTTGTGTACAAGTGCTTGTGTGCATATGTGTTTTCATTTCTCTTGGATGTATATCTAGGAGAGGGATTATTGGGTCATGTGGTAATTCTGGGTTCAATCATTGGAGGGACTGCCAGAATGTGTCACGAAGTGGCTGCACTATTTTACGCTCCCATTTGCAGTGAAGGAGGGATCTGACTCTCCACATCCTTGTCAATACTTATTACCCGACTTTTTGATTATAGCCATCCTAGGTGAGTGTGAAGCAGTACCTCATTGTGATTTCGATTTGCATTTCCCTAATGACTAAAGATAGTGAGTATATTTTCATGTGTTTGCTGACCATTTGAATATCTTCTTTGGAAAAATGTTTAAGTTCTGTGCTTGCTTTTAAATTGTTGTTTCTTTTTTTGTTGTCGAGTTGTAAGCATTCTTAATATATTCTGGATACAAGTCCCTTTTCAGATATATGATTTGAAAATATTTTATTCCATTCTGTGGGTTATGGTTGTACTCTCTTGAAAATAAGCTTTGACACACAAAAGTTTTTGATTTTGATGAAGTCCAAATTACCTATTTATCCTTTTGTTGGCTGTCCTTTTGGCATCATATTTAAGAAACCATTGCCAAATTCAAGGTCATGTAGATTTAATGCCCCCTATGTTTCTTCTAGGAATTTTATAGTTTCAACTTTTAAATTTAGGTCTTTGACCCATTTTGAGTTAATTTTAATATGTGGTATAAAGGATCCAACTTTATTCTTTTGCATATGTCCAGACAGAACCATTAGTTGAAGACTGTTTTTTCCCCATTCAATGGCCATGGCACCCTTGTTGAAACTTAGTTGACCACAGATGTATTGGTTTTATTTCTGGACTCATAATTCTATTCCACTTATCAATAT
This sequence comes from Myotis lucifugus, assembly GCF_000147115.1. Taxonomy (NCBI): domain Eukaryota; kingdom Metazoa; phylum Chordata; class Mammalia; order Chiroptera; family Vespertilionidae; genus Myotis; species Myotis lucifugus. The sequence goes on from NW_005871253.1 coordinate 20,035, forward strand.
GTGTTCTTATGCCAGTATGACACACTGTTTTGATTACTGTTGATTTGTAGTAAGTTTTTAAATCAGAAAGTGAGAGTTCTCAAAATTTATTTTCCCTTAGATTGTTTTGGCTATTCTGGGTCTCTTGGAATTCCATATGAATTTTAAGATCAGATTTTTCATTTCTACAAAAACACTCCTTAGAATTTTATTAGGGAAGGATTGAATCTGTAGATTGTTTTGGGAAGTATTGCCATCTTTATAATATTAAATCTTCCAATCCATGAACATAGGCTTTCTTTTATGTAGGTCTTCTTTAATTTGTTCAGTTATATTAGCTTTTACAATTATATACTAACCTTTACAGGTGCTTTTTGTTTATTTGGATAAAAATTATTCTCCATTAATGTTTGTTGTAAGAAGAATGTGCTAATAACAAACTTTCTTCATTCTTAATGTAGCAATGACTTCATTTGCCCTTAGTTTTGGAAAAAACTTTGCTATTTTAGGCTTCTTGGTTGATAGTTTTTTCTTTGAGCACTTTGAACACATTATCCCACTGCCTTCTGACTTTCATTGTTTTAATGTAAGTCAACTATTTGTCTTATTGGTGTTCCTTTGTAAGTTCTGTCTGTCTGTGACCTCCTTAGTACTTTTTGGTTTCATAGGGTATCCCCTTTTTAGTTCTCCAAACAGAAACTTCCCAGTTTGCTCGCTACTGTTTAATTTTCAGAGTCCTTAAATAGATGCTCCATGCATCCTACACAAATGACAGTGGGGCCTTGACTTACGAGTTTAATTCGTTCCGTGACGGAGCTCCTAACTCAAATTACTCGTATGTCAAATCAAAAAGTGAACGAGTGAGACACGTGATGCTGGGCTAATGTTGTGGTATTCACTGTGACGTTCGCTGCGCCAACTAGTGGTGGGGTGTCTGAAGCTGGCTCGTAACCCGAATTTTAGCTCGCAACTCAAAGCAAAAAATCGGCCGAGAGATGGCTCACATCTCGAAAAACTCGTTAGTCGGGACACTCGTAAGTCAAGGCCCCACTGTATAGCTACGTTCAGTGGGAGTAACAAGCTGGAGTATACATACTCCATCTTACACAAACTAAAACCTCCTCTGGGTCCTTTTGGAAGTTACTCCCATACCTCCTTCATCACTGAAAACATCCTTGTGGCCTCTCCTCCTCGTACTGCTCCTATACTCTTCAGGCATCCTCCAACAACTATTAGATTGAACTGGAAGTGTCTTCAGTCTCTGCCCAGAATGGAACAAAAGACCCAGCCCCTTCCCCTATGGCTATTTGTTATCCAGGTCCTAACACAAACATTTGCTGAACAGGAATTATATAATAAATCTGATACTAAAGTTGGAGGTCTTGTTGACCACTGGACATTTATCATTTTTTGTATAGATAATAGGAGCAAGATAAAGATGATGGTAGGATACAGTTGTAATAATATGCCTAATCAGAATGGTAGGAGAGACATATCCAACCAAATTAATAGCAGTGCAAATTGGTATAGCCTTCTTAAAAAGGAATTTGGGGGGGAAAATTCCACAAGAAATGTTAAAGCATTCATATATACTTAGGAATTTTTCCCAAGGAAGTAACTAAAATAAAGCTACATACTAGTAAAAAGGTACTTATTAAAGGATTATCTCTAATAGCTAGGCATTGGACACAACCCCAATGTACCCAAACTAAAAAACATTTCATAAATTATGGCACATAACTAGTATGTTATGGATAATAGTCCTTTAAAATAAATATTTTGAATATTGTGTGGGAGCATACAAAAGTTGATGTTATTTATTACGGTGTAATTTTAACACTTAACTAGAACAGATTAAGCTTTTAGTTCTTGAAAAAGACCAAAAATCTATGGATTCTATCCAAATGAAAGGGATAAAAAAGGAAGTTTCAACGAACATTGTTGAAGCCTGTAATTAGATAAAAATAAAAAGCATTTCAGGTTTGTACTCCACCCAGCATGTTTTTAAAAAGTCCACCAGTAACATTGACATTTATATCACCAAATTATTCAATCCTCATTAATTTTAGTAGTTATTTTGTGAAGGGGCATGTTTCTAAGTGTACAAACATAACCTCCAAGTGAAATTAATATAACCTCTTTAATATTGTCCCTGAGTATTTTGTCTTATAGCACTAAAAGAAACCTCCAAAACAATGTTGAATAACATACAAGCATGCACCACATAGCAGTGTTTCACTCAACAACAGACTGCATTTGCACATATGATGGTAGCCCATCTATAATAATAAAAGTGTAATATGCTAATTAGACCGAACAGCGGAACGATCTTCCGGATGTCATTCCGGACGTCATTCCGGATGAAGCTGTGGTGGCAGGGGCCAAGGCAGAGGCGGTTAGGGGCAATCAGGCAGGCAGGCAGGTCAGCAGTTAGGAGCCAGCAGTCCCTGATTGCTAGAGGGCTGTCTGACTGCCGGTTCAGGTCAGCAGTTAGGAGCCAGCAGTCCCTGATTGCTAGAGGGCTGTCCAACTGCCAGTTTAGGCCTGATCCCGCAGGGACAGGCAGGCAGGCAGAGGCAGTTAGAGGCAGAGGCAGGCAGAGTCCTGGATTGCGAGAGGGTGCAGGCCGGGCTGAGGGACCACCCCCCCCCCATGCATGAATTTCGTGCACAAGGCCTCTAGTAAGATTATAATGGAGCTGAAAAGTTCCTATTGCCTAGTGACGTCATAGCCAACATCTTAACAACATGTCATAATGCAACATATTACTCATGTATTGTGGTGAGGATGGTGCAAACAAACCTATCATGCTGCCAGAACATAAAAATACAGCACTTACAATTATGTACAGTACATAATACTTGATAATAAATGACTATGTTACTGCTTTATGTGTTTACTATATTATACTGTCATTATTTTACAGTATACCCTTTTTACTTAAAAAAGTTTTCTGCAAAACAATATGCTGTATGTTTTACACTGGCAGCGGTCTCATACATCTCATGTTTACTGCATCTCTTGATTGCATCATTGTATCCTGTGCTTGATTTAATCTTGTGTTGTTTTGTAGAGTAACATGCTGTACAGACTTGCAGCCTGGTAGCAGTAAGCTCTACTATAGAGCCTAAGTGTGTAGTGGGCTATACCATTTATGTTTGTGTAAGTGAACTCTAAGATGTTTGCACAAGGATGAAATTGCCTAATGACACATCTGTCAGCAGGACATATCCCCATTGTTAAGAGGTGCATTACTCTTGTGATATAAGACAATTATTTCCTATTCCAGAATCTTTAACATTAATTATTATGTGAACTAATGTAGATGAGAAAATAGGATCATAGCAAATCATATTTAGCAAATGCTGAAAAGACATTGTATAAAATTCTATATTCAATCCTTATCAAAGTTCTAATCATAAATGGAATAGGAGGGTGCAAAAATGATAAACGAAGTATTTCCCCAAAACTACTAACAAATATCCTATTTTGTATGTCACTGCGAAAATATATTAAAATAGTCATTGGTTATGACTCTATACCATACGTATACCATATGGTACCATGTTTATGAACTCTTCATTAATTGCAGGTCATGAAAATTCTCTTCTGTACTTTCTTCTAAAGCCTTATAGTTTTACATTTTATACTTAGAATTATGATTCATTTTGAGTTAATTTTTGTATGAGGCATATGATTAGGTTGGGGTTCATCTTTTTGCATGTTGATTTCCGTTTTTTAAAAAGATTATCCTTCTTTCATTGAATTGCTTTTGCTTTCATTGAATTCAATTTTGCTTTTCTCAGTCTCTCAAAATTCAGTTGGCCATTTTGTGTGGGTCTAATTTTGGTTTCTCATTTTGTTTCACTGTCTTAATTACCAAAGCTTTATTAAAAGCCTTAAAGTCAGTGTGATACCTCTAATTTATTCTTCTTTTTAGAAAATGACTTGGCCATTCTAGTCCTTTGCCTTTCTCTATATATTTTAGTATCAGTTTGTCTATATCTACAGAAAATAATCAGTCTCTCAAAATTCTGTTGGGATTATGATTTATATTGCAATATCAATTTATCCATCTAAAAAGTGTTATTAATCTGGTAACTAAATCATCTTTGCATCCCTGCAGTTGTGGATTATACTTTTAATATACTGGTAGATTCAGCTTCCCAATATTTCATTTATAATTTTTCTTTATATTCATAAAAAAAGTTAACCTAGTGCTTTTCTGAGGTTTTTTTTTTTGCACCCTATATAAGATTTTGCCAGTTTGGCTAAGGTAGCTTCATTGAATGGATTTGGAAAAACTTACATCTTTTTTCTATGATCTGGAATAGTTTGATATAGGAATTATCTATATTTTTCTATAGACTTTCTGAGTCTCTGCATATCTAAAAATATCTTTCCTTGACAAGTGATTGATTTTGTGAGTGGGTCTAGGATTCTTTGAATACTGTCCTCATTCAGTCACCTTTAAGCCTTTTCCCACAGTCTGACACCTCCAGTATTGTAGACAGATGTCTGATTTTAGCCTATCTTTCTTCCATTGAAAGTCATCTGCTGTTTTTTCTATAAACCTGTAATATTTATTTTTCCCCATAATTGGAATTCAGGAATTTCATGAGGAAATATTATGGAGGTCTGGGTTTTGTTTTATTTTAAGTGTAATTAATTTTACTTGGGGCTCTCAATCCGTTAACTTGAAGATGCAAAACCACTCAGATCAATTTTCTCTTATGATTTTCATATTACTTTCCATCTGTTCCCTTTCCTCTTCTCGTAAACTTTTATTATTCACGTTCACATATCCTGGTTTGTCCTCCCCATTTCTTATGAATTCCATATCATTTACAAAATACTTCTTCTGCTTGACCTTCCAAAATAGTAATTTGGTTCTCAACTAAGAATAGTGTTGCCTGGCAGGCTTGGCTCAGTAGTGGAATGTTGACCTATGAACTAGGAGATCACGGTTCGATTCCCAGTCAGGCATATGCCTGGGTTGCGGGCTTGATCCTCAGTGCTAGAGGCAGCCAATCAGTGATTCTCTCTCATCATGTTTCTCTCTCCCCCTCTCTCTCCCTTCTTCTCTGAAATAAAAATATATTTTAAAAATTATGATTCTCTTCTCAGGTAGTCTATTGAACTTGTAATTTCAGAAATAGTATTCTAGTTTAAGAAAATATCTTGTGCTATGTTGAATTGAATGTCCTTGGGAATTCTCATTTGCTTTTTAACTTCATCTGTCTCTTCCATTAGCTCTATCTTAATAGTAGTCATCAGTTCTCCCTGTTAAACTTAGTTTTCTACCTCAAGCTGTTGAATTTCCTTAATCCAGTGGTTCTTAACCTTAGCCACACATGGGAATCCCTCCTGGGAGGTGTTCAAAATTCCAGTGCCCAGGACACAGTGAAGCCAATTAATGAAGAATCCCCAGGCATGGAATTGAGATGTTGGTGGCTTTTTAAGCTCCACAGGTGATTCCAATGTATCAGCCAAGAGTAAACACCTCTCATTTAAGTCTTAAATGGCTCTCATTTTGTTTATCTCTTTATGGGCAGGTATTCCCTTAGAATTTGTAGATGTTGTAGCTTGGCTCTTTCAACTGGCAGATTTTGGTCTTAAGAGGTGGTGGTAAAGAAACCTGGAAAACTGTTCTCTATGCTGCAAAATGAGAGCAACCTCTCTGTTCTGAGACTTACTGGGGACGCGTGACAGCATTCCCCCATCCACAGGGGCTGGTGTCAGTGCATTTCACTGTGCATCAGCCCTCCAGGTTCACAGTAATCTGTGGACTGGGTAGGCTTTCTAAAGGCCACATGTAGTGAGGTGAACAGGAACAGGCAAACCCTCTTCTTTGAAGGTAGTCTTTGGTTGTACTTTGCTAATTATGTTATTCCAGATGGAGAGATGGAAAAGGGAGGTGAGTAGCCCTGCAGGTCAGCAGCCACCTTTCCAGAATTCCCTCTGAGATTCTTCTTGGTCATTAAAACTTGATCACAATTAAATTTTTAGGATCAGGTAATTAGTCTAAATGTCAGCTGTCCACAGCCTAAAATTGGGTTCATAAAAAAATCTCATGTACACAAATGCAACAACATGGATGAATCTTAAATGCATTATGCTAAGTAAAAGATGACAGATTCACAAGGCTACACATAGTATGATTCCATTTATATGTCATTCTGGAAAAGATAAGCAATAGAAATAGATAATACATCAGTGGGTGCCAAGGGCTGAGTCAGGGAAAGGGACTGGCTCTCTTCTAAGGGGCACTGGAGGGAAATTAGGGGTGATGAACGTCTTCTATAACTTGATTATGGTGGTGGTTGTTACATCATTATAGTCATTTGTCAAAACTCATAGAACTGTGCACTAAAAATGGTACCTTTTTTTGCATGTAAATTGCAATAAACGCTCTTGGGGGAAAAATCTCATGTACCTCCTTCATTGTACTAAACTTTTCACAGATTCCCCCGAAGACTCCTAGGTCTCTCAGCCTTTGTCCATTCTATTTAGTTTGCCAAGAAATTCCCCTTTAACTTGTATGTCTTGGATTAGATGCTACCTCCTCTGGGGAGCCTTTCACAGTTGCTTAAGACTTTTCTTTGTGCTTCCCTAACACACACTGGTTTCTGCTATCCCAGGCCTCCTTATGAGGTGTTCCAGGAGCAGGCCCATGTGTTTGTATCCCCTGATAGACTATAAGTCAGTGAAAGCAGGGAGTTCATCTTTATCATTTTGTTCCCATCGCCTAACTCAGTTCTAAGTAATAGTTACCTATAACTTGAAAAAGGTAAGGTAACTACCACCTAGTAGGTACCTGTTCACCAGAAACGTGTGTTTTCAAGAACCCTCCAGGAAGCCCCTAAAAATTAGGAAATGTTCCCCAAATTACTTGCAAAATGCTTGCACTTGAACATGTGTGCTCAGCGGTAGATCTCACAAAGCAGATGGACATGCACTGAGTTTTCAATGGGTGGGTACCTAGAGAAAGATATTTTGAGAAGACAGAAGTGAGTTTCCTGAAAATCCATGGTCCATAACATCTCATTCATTTTTATAGCTGCGATCAACAAGAACGCTTGTTCTATTTGCTTTCCTTGCTTGACAGTATAATTTTGGAGACTGATGAAAAATGTTTTCAGCCCTAGAATCAATACTTCTGATTACAGCTGCTTTTGTGTTCATCTCTCCCCAGTAAAAACATCTCCAGGAAAGATGGGAATCTATATAGAAGATCCATGATCCTGATTTTTTTCAGTGTCAAAAAGCTGTATTTTCTAATCAAATGCTGAATTTATTTTGAATAATTTGAAGGCCAGGGTAAGGGTTTGAGAAGAGAAATGACAACTTTGAGGCCTTTTACTATAAAACTGTTGTACTTGAACAAATATGAATTTCCACCCACTCTGCTTCAGAACCACATTTTTATTTCCTTCAAATTCCAACACAAAGTTGTCTTTTAAAAGCTCTGAGTGTAGTTGAGAGATGCCCCATTGTCCTCCCAGTCTATACTCCCAAGGAATTCTTGTTCAAGCTGGAAGAAGAAACACCTCCACTAGGAGCAGGGGCCTCCACTTCCTCTCAGGCTGATCCATTGAAACGTTGCAATGGCAAGCCACACCCTTGAGCAAGACATGCAACTTTCTCTACTTGCCTTTAACTGAATTAATTTCTCTTCTGCATTTGGGTGGTGGGAACTTTTTCTTGGACATTTCAGGGTTTCTCTCCCTTTTTCTTCAGGATTGCATGTAAGTTCTGGGACTGCAGAGGGCCAATATGTCCAGAGGTGAGAGGTGAAGGGCGGCTTTATGCTGTGATTTATAATAAGAAGTATATATATTGGTCTATGCCCTTGGTTTCTAACACAGAGCTACTAAAACCTTTGTAAATTCCTAAGTGATAAGAGCACTGGGAGCATCTTTTGTTCTGATATTTGGTCTTTGATTCCAGCTCCTGAAACCCCTATAATTTCCTGGGTGATAGGAGTGTTTTTTGTTCTATTGAGGTGACTCGATGGCTCCTGGGTGAGGGCTGGTCACTTGAAAGGCCAAGTCATGATGAAAGGTTTGGAATTTTCAGCCGCTCCCCCCCTCCCCCGCCCCCATCCTCTTGAGAAAGGAGAGGGGCTGAAAATGGAGTTAATGATTGATCATGCCTATGTGATAGAATCCCAAAAGTACAGGGTTTGAAATGCTTCCATACTGGCAAACACTTCCACACTAGGAGGGTGAGGTACCTCAATTCCATGGGGACAGAAGTTCTTGCACTCAGAACCTTCCCAGACCTCACTCTCTGTACCTCTTTATCTGGCTGTTCATCTGTATCCTTCATTATATTCTTTAATAAACTGGTCAGTGTAAGTAAGTGTTTCTCTGAGTTCCGTGAGCTGCTCTAACAAATTAATTGAACTCGAGGAGGGGACTAGGAATATTTTATTTTCAGCCAAATTGGACAGAATTTATGGGTAAACTGGGGTCCTACTACTTGCAGTTGGCATCTGAAATGATGTGGGGGCATTCTTGTAGGACTGAGCCCTTAACCTGGGGCATTTGACACTGTCTTCAGGTAGATAATATTAGAATGGAGTTCAATTGTAAGATATCCAGCTGGTGTCACAGAGCATTGCTTGGTGAGGGAAAAGCCTTCACACATTTGGTGATCAGAAGTGAAGTGTTTTGTGTGAGTAGAAAAAGAGACACACAGGAAAGAAAGAGATAACAAGGAAGATCTGGTTTCCCCCAACACCAGAGGGAAGGTGAGTTTTTCCTTTTCAGAGCATATTTCATTCTCCATTGTTCTCATTTATCCACCATGTACTCCTATTTGGCCTTTGGTCATACAGGTCATTGCCTCCCAGACCTCAGACCTCCAGTTCCATAGCCTTATCTTTCTTCAACCCAACTGCTGGATCTCTTTCTCTCAAACACTTCAGTTCTTCCTATCATTGAGCAAGGGGTCTCTGAGGTTGTCTTGGCCTATTTACTTAGATACTCAGAGCTCTTGTGTCTCTTCCTTTCCTTTTCTTATAGGAGCACTAATCCCATCATAGGGTCCCACCCTCATGACCTCATCTAAACCTAATAACCTTCCAAAGGCTCCACTTCCAGATACCATCTCAGCATGGCATTTGGGCAGAGCATGGAGCAAGTCTGTGCAGTTTCCAGGTCCATCAGGAAGTGAGGTACAAGGTTCTGGTCTCTCTGGAGTTCCAATTACTACCCCCAACTCCTAATTTACCTGAGCGGAGATATCCTTGTCAGAGGGCAGCCAGGAGACACTAGGCCACTAGCTTTCACACAAATATATAGTCAAACTATGAAATTGCCAGTTTTACTGGCCAAAACTGGTATCAATTGCATACTACATTGAACTAAGTAGAATAAATACAGTGTGGGCCATTCTTACCTATTCACAATACATAACTTTCAACCTGTTCACCAAATTTGTAAAGATTTTTGTTAAAATGTTCCTCCTTGATGATTATTAGTTGTTCTTGCAAACTAATCAGAAGGTGGTGTGCTCATATATTTTGAACAAATTGTTTCTAAGCCACTGCCACTTTTCATTTGGAAGGTTGTTTAACAAGTTATAATGTGTTATTTCCACACATTATAACACATTTATATGTCCCCGGCATTTATATGTTGGGGACATATCCAAACTTCTTTTATAAAAATATCAACTTCATAACACACATTTCTTTAAAACGGCAGTTTCTTTTCATTCTTTGTTTAAATGTCACCTTTACCTTGAATGGACAGGCATGGCACTTCTTTTAAAAAGAAGTCCTTGTTAGAACGGTGACAGCCACTTCTCATCTCAGGAAAAGTCAGCAAATCTGAAGCACTTGTTTTTTTTTGTAAAAGAAAAGTGTATAAGTCGCCTGTAAGTCTGCCTGATCTTTTAAGTACTTTTCTATGAGATAACATACAAATCTATAGATTGGAACAAAGAAGTTTCACAGTTAGTCCCTTACTCTGCTCAGGCTACTGTAGCAAAATACCAAACGACTGGCTGACTTAACCAACAGAAATGTGTGTCTTACAGTTCTGGAGGCTGGGAACCAGGGGTAGATGGCCACCATCTTGCTGTGGGTTTACAGGTCTTTCTTTGGTGGGTGCTCATGGAGAGAGAAAGGGCTCTCAAGTCTCTTGCTCTTCTTATAAGGACACCTCTCCCATCATGAAACTCCACCCTCAAAATCTCATCTAAACCTAATAACCTTCCAAAGGCCCTACGTCCAAACATCATCACATCGGTGGTTAGCGCTTCCCCATATGAATTTGGGGGAACACAAATATTTAGTTCATAACAGTCTTCTTCTGTCATAAAGTGTCGTAAACATTCTACTTGATCTTAAAGGCCTTCATTTTATAAACTTGCCACCATTATTGACATCCTGTAGTCCTTGGCATACTTCTGAGTGTGACATATTTGCTGTAAGAGTGTGCCCATGACTGAGACAGCGAGTGTGTGTGTGTCTGACATGTAGTGCTCTCTTGGAAGCCTTACTGCTAAATTCTTATTTAGACTCCCGAGTCCTCGTATTTAATAAAGAACTCAATTGTTGAGATTATATTTTCCCTTGCACATCTTTACTACAGTGACTCACCAAAAGTACTTCTTGTGGATTTCATTACTGAAACCAATCTGGCAAATCTCATAAGCTAAACCTTGTTAAAAACATCTGTACTTAATCTTTTTACTACCTCCCGCGCTGCATGCTTGTTCAAATGGTTGTTTCTTCACAGTGTGTGTGTATTTCAATGGTGTTTGCTAACAAAAGGGGTGCAGTTTAGTCGGTTGCCATATTGTTTTCTGTGCGTTATTTTAGTCATTTTTTTATTGTTGTAAAGATGAGTGTTCTTACAAAGTTAAGTGACTTTTTGTCCATCACTAACATATAAAAATATTTTTGAAACTTTGTGAATTCCTGGATAGAAACCTTAAACATCAATGATAATATATCAAATTTGTCTTCTTATTTTTGATGCTTTAAAAATGTCTTGCTAAATATGATGGCTTCAATTCCTTCATTTTCAACTTAATTAAATTACACAGACAATGATTTGAGTAATTTTTCTGAATTCCTCCCCCAAAAGGTACAGAGATAGATAGTACTATTCTAGAAGCATTGGAAGAAAGCAACCCATTACATTCAGTGGATATTTTATGGCATTAGGACATAATTTCTTGACACTCCATTTGAAAAGGGCTCCATAAAGCTTAAGACAAAATATAATTTGAGGTTACGTCCATCAATAACAGTAGATATAAATCTTTATTTTAAGTAGGCATATTTAAGCTAAATAAAAATCACTGCTAACCCATTCTTCAAGATATCCGGGAACATGACTGTCATATGGATTTACTGAAGATCCATGTTGTTCCATACATTAACTGTGATGCCAATGTTGTTGTGCTTGATGTGGTCCCAAAGGTCCCTTAAACTATTTTCATTTGGGGGGATTCTTTTTTACTTTTGCTGTTCTGATTGGGAATTTTCTGCTGCCTTATCTTTCAAATCACCGATTCAGTCCTCTGCTTCATCTAATCTACTATTGATTCTGCCTAATGCATTCTTCATTTCAGTTACTCTACTCTATTTCTGCCTGGTTCTTCTTTATGGTTTCTATATTCTTTTTGATGCTTTTGAAGTTTTCACTAAATTCCTCGAGCATCCTTGTAGCTATTGTTTTGGACTCTGTATTAGGTAAGTTGTTTGCCTCCATTTTATTTAGTTCTTTTGCTGAAGGTTTATTTTATTATTTCATTTGGGGCATGATTCTCTGTCTCCCCACTTTAGCTGCCTTCCTGTATTTGTTTCTATGTATTAGATAGAGTGGTTATACCTCCCAGTCTTACTAGAGTGGTTCTTTGTAGTTGGTGTCCTGTGGGGCCCAGTGTAGCTGGTCACCTGAACCAGGTGATCCAGGTGTGTTCCTTGTGTATGTTGTGTGTGTCCTCCTACTGTAGTTGAGTCTTGATTGCTGTTGGCACATCAATAGGAGGGATTAACCCTCAGGCTGATTGGTCGTGAAGACTTGCCGTGACTACAGTGGAGGGCCTGTTGTGCAGGGGCTGACCTTATGGAGCAGGATTCTCTTTAGCAGAGTTCTGGTGCCTGCCAAGTCTGTCCTTTGAGTATCACTTGTGGATGTGGTTGGGTGGTACTCTGGTGTGGTCTGAAGATAGATACTGGGTGTGTTGGTTTTGAGGCCTCTTGGTAGGTGCAGGCCAAGGTCAGCCTGGGGCCATCTGGTATCAGCTACAAAGAGATCTGCAGATGGGTGACACTTGTGCTGGGCTTGGAGGTGCCTGAGACAGGCTAGCTGTGAATTGCAGCTGGCTGCAGCTATTACTGGGCTTGGGGCTACTTAGCAAGGGATGCAGGTCCCACTGAGGCCAGTTTTGCTTGTTTGGGGTTTTTGAACCTCTGAGAAATCTTAGGAAAGTTTATAGCATGAGCCAAGACAGGCCATTTATATGAAAAAGCCACTGGGTTGAGTCGGGGTCTCAAGGAATCACCAGGGCACAGTGAACAGTGTTAGCTTGATAGAGACTTAGATATGGCACCTGCCTTCACCTGCAGGGAAATGCTCATCAAAGGAACAATAGCTACTGCCAGCACTTCTGTCTGGGAGAAAGCTGCCCCTCCAGCCCTCTCCCTGAAGGCATATGTCCCTATACCCCAGAGTTGGAGTTCAGAGGAGTGAGTTCATCAGTGAGTAAGTCTGAGCATGGACCCTTCATTCCCCTGAGCCACAATCTCCACTGGATTTCACAGCCAGAAGTTATAGGACGTCTCTTCCTAGAACTGGAATCCTGGGTAAAGAGCCTGGTGTGGGGCTGAGACCCCATGCTCCCCAGCAGGTACCTCTACAGCCAAGATATTTCTCCTGATTTTTAACCTCCACACACGGGTATGGGACCAACCCAATCTGCATCTCTGCCCCACCCTCCAGTCTCCATGTGGCTTCTTCCATATATCTGTAGTTATAGGACTTCTTTTCTGCTAGACTTCAGGTGGTTCTCAATGACAGATGTTCTGTAGATTAGTTGTAGTTTTGGTGTGGTCATAAAGGGAGGTGATTACAGTGTTTACCTACTCTACCATCTTGACCAGAAGCTCAGGGTCTGTGTATTTTTTTCTTATAGATTTATTTTTCCCAATACTACTTATAAATTTGAAGAGCATTAGTGGTAATAGTGCCTCCTTTAAATTTCAATACCTTTGCATTTATCCAGGGCTTTTTGAGATTTTCAAAGACTTTCACCCTCATTGTTAAGAGGTCTCCAGACTATGTAAAAACATTGTGACAAAAACATAAAAGACAGATGCACAGAAAGCCTGAATTTCCATCTGTATATCTAGCATTCATTAGGCACCCATCATTTCTAAGTCATGTAAAGAAACTTGGAAGACACACCCTAGACTCAAGGTGCCAACTAAAAGGTAAGACATGAAAACATATGCACTACAAATTAAGAGCATGAATGTACTGTGCAAACAAGGCCTGCCTAAAACATCCTGGGAACCAGGCAAAGGCCAGAAGTTCATTCCCACAGTTTTCTGCCTTAATAATAATAATCCCTTTTAAGTGTGTCGTGCCATCGAGTTTCCAGAACATTTCAGATGCATTCCTTAATTTAATCCTTAGAGCACACACACCCCACCACCTGCTCCTCTACTTCTTTTTTTAAATTTTTATTTTTAAAATTTTATTGTTTAAGGTATTACAAATAGTAATACATATTTCTCCCCCCCCCATTGACCTCATCCCGGCCTCCCCTACCCCCCGGCAATTGCCCTCCTCCCCCCAGTGTCTTGTGTCTATTGGTTATGCTTATATGCATGCATACAAGTCCTTCAGTTGATCTCTTAACCTCTGTCATCCCCTACCTTTCCGCTGTAGTTTGGCAGCCTGTTCGATGCTTCTTTGCCTCTATCTATGTTTGTTCAACAGTTTATAATGTTATTTATATTCCACAAATGAGTGAGATCATGTGGTATTTTTCTTTCATTGACTGGCTTATTTCACTTAGCATAATGCTCTCCAGTTCCATCTATGCTGTTGCAAATGGTAAGAATTCCTTCTTTTTTATAGCAGCATAGTATTCCATTGTGTAGATGTACCAGGGTTTTCTAATCCACTCATCTGCTGATGGGCATTTAGGCTGTCTCCAAATCTTAGCTATGGTGAATTGTGCTGCTATGAACATAGGGGTGCATATATCCTTTCTGATTGATGTTTCTGTTTTCTTGGGATATATTCCTAGAAGGGTATGTGTATTTTTAAACAGGAATTCTTTCCATGCTCACGAGAGTCATTTTATATAGAAGTTTGTATCTGGTTTGTCTCCTTGACTTCAGGCAGGACTCCATTCCAACCAGGTGGAGGACTATCTTTTATGTTATTCATTTAAAGATTTAGAAATCTCCTAAATTTGCTTAGGAATCTGATGAAAATAAATGAGATGGGACTAGACATTCTTGCTGCAGTCCATTTCAAACATCATATAACCTCCCTGTGAGCTGAAGGAATATTTGCATTTAAGAAAAGCATCTGTTAGTTTGGTTTCTGGAATGTGCTTTCATGCTCAACCCCATTCAGTCTGCATCTCCCAGCTTCTAAAAATACAATCTTATTTTTGCTTCCCTTTCAACTTTAAATGGACATCGACCATTTTCACACAGAGGCTGTCAGCAGAGGTGCTGGGAGAAAAGCGTGTTTAATCCTGAGAAGGAAATAGAATGTATACACACCCATCAAACTGAAATGTTTCACCTGGGCTTTGGCTTCCACCAACCCTACATGTGGTAACAGCTCCCAGACTTCGCTATGAATCCCCATCATCATCAGAGTCTTGTTGATGGAAATAATTGCTAAAGCTTTCCTGCTCTGTAGACGTTAGTCCAGCCAAGCTACCAAGTAATCATTGTCTGGGCTGCTGGTTCAGTCCTGTTTGCTGACTCAAGATAACTATTTCCTGACCAGTTTATAGGGAGTAGGGGGGGAAAAAAGTACAACCTAATTTTTTGTTGGTCTCTTTCATCTTCTACTGGCCTTGTTTGATCTTTGGAGCATGGCCCAGTCACCAATAGTTTCCACTGGTCCCTGGAATGGCTTCCTTCCTTCCTCCCTCCCTCCCTCCCTCCCTTCCTCCCTCTCCTCCTCCTTCTCCTCTTCCTCCTCCTCCTCCTCCTCCTCTTCTTTCTTTTTCAATGATTTCTGTGTTAAAAACTAAAAAGCCCATGGACTCTCTGAACACTTGGTGCATCGTGTAGTTACATATAATAAAAAGGTACCAACAATGCATGAGAGTCCATGGTCTTTGAGTTTTTAGGAATAAACCCAATAAGAATGCATATATTTGTGCATCAAAAGACATGTACTAGAATTTTCCTAGCAACATTATTCATAATAGCCCAAACTGGAAATAACACAACTGTTTAACAGTAGAATTGATTACTAATTTGTATTATACATACACAGTATAACAGGACAGTAATAAAATGCACAAAATACAACTATATACAACAACATGAATAAATCTCACAAACATAATGTTGAACATAAGAGTGCATATTTTGGGGCCTGACTCCAATAACATAAAGTTTGAAACATTAATTTATGGTGTTAGAAGTCAGAGTGGTGCATGGTTCGAGATTGAAAGGGACATAAGGAGGCTTTGGGAGGAGGTGCTGGCAACATTTTACATCCTGATTACACTTGTGTCCAGTTGATGTAAGTTCATCAGCCAGACACTAATCATTGTGCTTTCCTATATATACATCTTACTTTAATAATATGAGAAATATGAAAAATAAAAATATAAATCCCATGAAGACAGAACTCCCCCCACCACACACAAATTGGCTATCATAGGACTTATTGATAAGCACCACACTTTCTTTTTTTAAAAATATATATTTTATTGATTTTTTACAGAGAGGAAGGGAGAGGGATAGAGAGTTAGAAACATCGATCAGCTGCCTCCTGCACACTCTCCACTGGGTATGTGCCCGCAACCAAGGTACATGCCCTTGACCGGAATCGAACCTGGGACCCTTGAGTCCTCAGGCCAATGCTCTATCCACTGAGCCAAACCGGTCAGGGCAGCATCCCCACTTTCTTACTGTACTTGGCAGTATCCTTTGGCCAGTGGGTCTCACCTCATCCCCCAGTTCTCAACTCCAAACTCACATTTCTTCCCTCTGTCTAGTCCCACCTTCACAGATGTACATTAGCCTCTCATCCAACTTTTCCTCTCTCCCAGGATTTCTGAGGTTTTGGATCCATTGCTCTGACTGCTCAGTTCAGGGCCTGAACAGGGCTGGCCTTATGCATCAGTCACATGTTGAGGGCTCAAAGCAAAAACATAGCTCTTGCTACCTCTCCATATTCTTGTGGTATCTGAACTCCCAATATTATTTAACTCTTTTGGATGATGACATTGAGCATTCCTACTTAAATGTTAAAGTGGAAGAAGCATACAAATACTATTTTATAATCCCTCCATCAGTTTGACTTTTCTTAAGGTTTCTGGGAGATAGAGAATCTGCGGCCAACACTTCCTTGGGAGTAGTCATCGGACATTTGACCTTAAAAGTTTATTTTTCTTTTAAAAAATTTTTATTTTTTGATTACAGTTTACTTTTTAAAAAATATATTTTATTGATTTTTTACAGAGAGGAAGGGAGAGAGATAGAGAGTCAGAAACATCGATGAGAGAGAAACATCAATCAGCTGCCTCCTGCACATCTCCTACTGGGGATGTGCCCCGCAACCCAGGTACATGCCCTTGACCGGAATCGAACCCGGGACCCTTCAGCCCTCAGGCCGACGACGCTTCATCCACTGAGCCAAACCGGTTTCGGCTACTGTTTACTTTTAATATTATTATGTATTAGTTTCAGGTGTTCAGATTATTGGTTAGACAATCATATACTTTGCAAAGTGTTTCCTCTGATATTTGCAGTAGCCACCTAGCACCTTACATAATATTATCAACTATATTCCCTATGCTGCACTTTACAACCCCATAACTATTTTGTAACTACCAATTTGTACTTCTTAATCCCCTCACCTCTTTCACCCTGACCCCCATTTCCTCTGGCAACCAGCAGTCTGTTCTCTGGGTCTATGATTCTGTTTTAATTTTATTTGTTTATTTGTTTTGTTCTTTAGATTCCACATATAAATAAAATCATATGGTGTTTCTCTTTCTCCGTATTTCACTAAGCACAATGAACTCTAGGTCCATCCACGCTGTTGCAAATGGTAATATTTCACTCTCTTTCTATGGTGAGTAATATTCCATTGTATATATGTGCCACTTCTTGATTATCCAATAGTCTATTGATGGGCACTTGGGTTGCTTCCATATATGGCTATTGTAAACAGCACTACAATGAATATGGAAGTGCATATATTCTTTTGAATTAGTTTTTGGGTTTCTTTGGATAAATCCCCAGCAGTGGAACCGCTGGGTCATAAGGCAGTTCCATGTGTATTATTTTAAGGAAGCACCGTACTGTTTTCCATAGTGACTGCACCAATCTGCATTCCCACCAACAGTGCAGGAGGATTCCCCTTTTCCACATTCTCGCCAGCACTTGTCATTTGTGGATTTATTCATGACAGTCACTCTGACAGGTGTGAGGTGATATTTTGGTGGGTTTTATTTGCATTTCTCTGATGACTAGTGCCATTGCACATCTTTTTATATGTTTATTGGCCATCTGTTTGCCCTCTTTGGAGAAGTGTCTATTCAGGTGTTCTGCCCATTTTTTAATTGGATTGTTTGTTTTTCTGGTGTTAAGTCATATGAATTACTTATAAATTTTGGATATTAACCGCTTATCAGATGTATATTGGCAAATATATTTCCCCAGTTAGTAGGTTAGCTTTTCATTTGTTGATAATTTCCTTTGCTGTTCAAAAACGTTTTAGTTTGATGTAGTCCTATTTGTTGTTTTTTCTTTTGTTTCCCTTACTATAGCAGATACATTAGGAAAAATATTGCTATGAGAAATATCAGAGATTTTACTGCCTATGTTTTCTTCTAGAAGTTTTATGGTTTTAAGTCTTGCATTTAATACTTGAATTCACTTTGGTATAAGAAGATGGTGTAGTTTTTATTTATTTATTTTGCATGTATATGTCTAATTTCCCTAGCAATATTTATTGAATAGACCAATTTTACTCTGTTGTATGTTCTTGCTTCCTTTGTCAAGTATCAATTAACCATATAGGTGTGGGTTTATTCCTGGGTTCTCTATTCTGTTCCATTGATCTACAGGTCTGTTTTGAGTCAGTACCATGTGTTTTGATTACTATAGCCTTATGGTGTAGTTTGATATCAGGTAGCATGATACATCCAACTTTCTCAATATTGCTGAGGCTATTCAGGGTCTTTTAGGGTTCCATATAAAATTTTGGATTATTTGTTCTAGTTCTGTAAAATACACCATTGGTATTTTTATAGGAATTGCATTGAATTTATAGACTGCTTTGGGTAGTCTGGACATTTTAATGTTAGTTTTCCCTACCCATGAACATAGTATACGCCTCTAATTTTTTCTATCTTCAATTTCTTCAGGATCTTATAATTTTCTGAGTATAGGTCTTTTACCTCCTTGGCTAAATTTATTCCTAGGTATTTTTTAATGCAATTGTAAATGGGGTTGTGTTCTTAGTTTACCTTTCTATAGTTCATTATTAGTGTATAAAAAATGCAACCAATTTATGAATACTAGTATTAATTTTGTATTCTACAACTTCAATGAATTCACTTATCAGTTCTAGTTGTTTTTTGGTGGAGTCTTTAGGATTCTCTATATACAGTATCATGTCATTTGCAAATAATGGCCATTTTACTTCTTCCTTTCCAATTTGAATGCCTTTTATTTCTCCTTATTGCCTAATGGCTGTGGCTAAGACTTCCAATACTATGTTGAATAAAGTGGTGAAAGCAGACATCCCTGTCTTGTTCTTGATCTTAAGGGAAATGCTTTTAGTTTTTCCCAGTGAGTATAATGTTGGCTGTGTGGCCATATGTGTTTGTCATATGTGGCCTTAAAGTTTTGAAGAACAGGCTGAACATGTTTTCTTTTTGTGTTTAATAACTGTATTCTGTTCTTTCTTGATATAAGTTGTAGATGTCAGAAATTTGTCTAGTCCAGTGATGTTTCAAACTGCTTTAACACAATCTTCCAAAGGCCTTCAAACACTGCCTGAATGAGAGGCATAAACACTGAAGACAGATTGGCATAGAGTCATTGGGCAGCAGGGCCAGGGTTTTCCAGAGCCTCTCAGATCCTCCCATTGGTCCCAGTGGTCAGGTCATCATGGGGGTATTAAGGAGCTCAAATGAGAAGGCCAGGCATCTTGTCCAATCACTTCATTTTACAGTTTTGGGAAAGTGAAATGACCAGCTCACGGTCACTCTGGCCATAGTGACAGAGCCAGGTCGAGAATTTCTCCCTTCCAAACTAGAAATTTTATCTCTGCCACGGGAGAAATTCCGTTGTGTTTTTGTGTTTTTGTTTGTTTGTTTGTTTGTTTTTTTGGTCTTGCCTCAATATTTGCAATTCACATCTCCTTCCCTGCTTTCCTATTGAGTTCTTGAACTCCAACTTCTCCTCAGACATCTGTTGTCCCTGTTTTTGGCCTACAGGTTTGTACTGGAGATAGGTGCTAGAGAATTAGCCAGGTACTGGGGCTTTCCTCAAAGACCTTGAGTGTTGGCCTCAAAGTTCAGGGAATCTGGAGTAGGTTAAAGGAGAGGAGAGGACCAACTGAACTCAGAATCCAGGAGAGAAGTACAGCTCATCATTTTCTGAATTAGTTGAGTGATGTTGGTGAATTTGATGAGTACAATGAGTTTCATCTTTGAGTACACCATTTAACCCTTTAAAATAGTATGTGTGTGTGTGTGTGTGTGTGTGTGTGTGTGTGTGTGTGTGTGTTGTGAAAACCCCATCAGCCAAAGGCTTCAAGAACACACCTAGAGTCAAACAAGGTCAGGTTTACTTAACTTTCCCCAAATTTAGGGCCCCTGCTCTGAAACCTCCTAAGTTTATGATGTTGTTGCACTTCTGGGCTTTTGTGGTTGCCTTCTCTCCATCACATGGAGACCTCCTAGTGGTCTGTTCCATACTGGAGGGAATATAAGGTGCCTCTTGCACTTTCCAGGAGTGTTTGCATTTTAACGTTACTGTTTAAAGTGCTACTGTGTTAAGCATGGCTCATTCCTCTGCAACCACAATGTTGGACCCCTGGAAGCAGAGACTGTTATTTGATTTGACTTCTTGCCTCTTGAGCACTACACCTGAGGTAGCTGGCTTATTGCCCAGGTATGTGTGGAAACCCCACAGAGAAATTTGAGGGAAAACTAGTCTGTAGCAATTTTTGGGAATTTTCCATAAGATGAAACAAGGAGGAAGAGCATGGCTCTGGGGTCTGAAAGTTCTGGGTCCAAAGCCACCCTCTGGCTTTGATTCTGGGCAAGTTACAGACCCTCAGGGAGAGTCAACTTTTCTCTTTTGTAAATTAGGAACAAGAGAGAATACCCCCTGGGGTTATGAGGAAGTTAAAAATGATAGTGCAGGTCATTTCATAGTGAGGTTCCAGTGGACATCACCTGAGCTGCTTCAGTCCAGTGCATTGCTCTGTGATACACCAGACCCACCAGTCATTTCTGCATCTTCCTGGCACCATGCCAAACTGCAGGGTCAATGGTTATGTATCTGGTTAAGGGGTCCCGAGGTCTGAGCCTGCCAAGAGGAAGTCAAGCATAAAAGAGCAGTGGTGTTAGGTAAAGCTGTGGCTTTTTATCACATCAATCTGTGAAGATGTGGTTCATTATTGTCAGAATGATGCAATTAGTCTTAATGACCTGCAGTTACTTTCAGCAATGATTTTTTAAAAATCATCTTTTATTTTAAAATACAGTTGACATATGTTATTATATTAGTTTCAGGTGCACCCCAGTGATTAGACATGCAGGACTTACTTCAGCGGGGCTCTGGTGTCTGTTGAGTCCACCCCTTGAGTGTGTCACTTTTGGAGGGGGTTGGGTGGTGATGTTTCAACATGGTCTGAAGCTGTTCACTGGGTGCACTGGCCCTGGGGCCTCCCAGGAGGTGCAGGCCAAGGTCAGTCATTGCCTATGTTCTGCCTGGGGCCACCTGGCATGAGCAAAAAGAGATCTGCAGATGGCTGCTACTTGTGCTGCTAGTGACAGTACTGGGGCTACTTATCATGAGGCACAGGGCACACTGAGGCCAGATGCTGCTTGTTTGAGTGATTTAAAGAAGGTTTGAAGCATGAGCCAAGATGGGTCATTCAAATGGAAAATCCACTGGAAAATAGCTTGGCTGGGCCTATAGGTTGCATGGGTTGGGGTTTCAGAGAATCACCAGGGCAGGAAGCTTGGTTAATGGAGACTCAGATATGGTGCCCACCTGCTGGCTCTGTGAGCAAGTGGGGCCTTGGAAAAGGAACATGACCTCTGCCAACATTTCTGTCTGGGAGAAAGCTGTTCCCCAACTCCTGTCCTGATGCTGGACAATTCAGTTCCTTCCCGTATGTCCTTGGTGCCTTTTGAGCTAGAGCTGTCTCTGAACTATAGCTCAGAGGAAGTGAGTCTGGGTTAGTTCATGCACAGGACCTTTAAGAGGAACTGCCTGGGGCTTCAGGAACCACAATCCCCAATGGTTTTTCTCAGCCAGAAATTATGGAAACTTCTCTTCTGGGCACTGGAACCCTGAGCTGGGGGACCTGGTGTGGGGCTGGGACCCCTCACTCCCCAGTGGAGACCTCCACAGCCAAAACATCCCTCCCAACTTTTATCCACCACAGGTGGGTGTGGGATCAGCCAATTTGCACCTCTGCCTCTCCTACCAGTCTCTAGGAGATGAAATACCCTTCTGTCTGCATTTGGATGGTATATGTGAGGATGCAAAGTAAGCTATCTAGTGACTAGGAGGGAAAAACAGAGAGAATCAGAGAAGACATAGCAGAGACTTGACATGGTTCAGTTGATGAATGGAAGGAGCTGCCCACCTCTGAACATCCTGTTATGTGAGATAATCAGCACCCTATTGTTGTACATACTTTCAGTTGATTGTGGCAGATAATGTTGTTCACATGTGCAAAAGTATTCATTAAGTTTTCTTGCTAAACGAATCACAATTGTATTCATTTGGGAGGAGATCCTCTCAGCTGAGGGGGCACAAAAACTGTCCTGGACAGTGGGATGTAAAGGGAAGCCTCCGGAGTGCTCTGGGAAATACTCTTCTTCCAGAGTAAGAGAGAGTGATGTGGGCAAAAGGTCTGCCATCCTGTTCCCCTCTGAAAACAGTTGTTTCAGGTCATGTTACCTGATGATTATGGATGTTTTCCTAGGACCACAAGAAGATGCAAAGAGAACCATAGAGGAGGCACCCCTCAGTGGCTAAGCTGACCCCAACCACCTTCACTTAGGGTTCTCAATAAAAGCCATTTAGTACCATTTGATTTGTAGCCATTAGTTGCGCTTTTCCCTTCTCAAGAGGAGTTGAAATGCTTAAGCTGAGTCCAGGTCCCTAGAGGTTTGGCCTGGAGGACAGTAGATCTTCAGAGTGAAGCAGATTATTTTCCAGTCTAAACAAAGGGGATGAATTTCATGTTTTCAGAGGGAAAGCGAGGGATGAATCAAAATACTCACTCAAGTGAGAGAACTGTCCTCATGGCTAAGGGCTTGCCAACACCTGAAATCCAAGTCTGTCTGGGACTGTGATCTGGCCATGGGATGTGCACAGGGGAGGGACATGGCCAGGGCCAGGAGGACAGGGGATTCAGCACAACACCTTTTGACCTGGTGCTACATTATGAATGGTGGGGAAGGGGGGGACCTGTTGTCCCCAAGAGGCTGGCTACAGCCATCTTTCAATTTCTGTGATTTACTGGTGAAGGCTAAGCCAGTTACTGATTTATCAACCAGGTCCAAAGCCCAGGCTACACCACCAGACAGGTGTGGTTTGAGGAAATGGGGATGCTCCAGCTTAGAAATGCCTTAAAGCCAGAAAATGTTAAATATGTTTCTCTGACTACTCTATGTGTGAGCCTCAAATACTTGATTTTTTAACTTAATTCAACAAGTATTTGTTGAGCCCATAGTTTGCCCCAGGCACTATGCTAGACATTGGGGATTCAGCAATAAATATTTATGCAAGGAGGCTTGTATGAGTCAATGCAACTCAACCCATAATCCATGGGGGTGTACCCACTGGGGCCTCTGTGCTGATCTGTCCCAACCACTAGAGGGCAGATAAGGAGGTCCTTTAGCAAGAGCCTGTGTCATCCCAGGAGGCATTGCCTGGAGTCTGAGAAACCAGGCTCTGGAACCCACCTAAGACCTAAGCGGAGCGGGGGCAGGGGAGTGTTGGGAACAGTATACTCCCTGTCATTATTTCTGAGTAGTGTACTTGGGATTGGGTTTTGCTTTTACTTTCTTCCCAAGGCTTTCTGCAAATTGGAAAATCACTCAGTCATGCTAATTGTGACAGCGTGAGACCTCTGTAAATCACTGCAGTGCCTGTGCTCTGAGGAATACTGCCTTTTAAGCGGCAAAACGTCTACAATAATGATCTGTACCCAGCATGAGAATGCACTAGGGCAGTGGTCAGCAAACTGTGGCTCGCAAACCACATGTGGCTCTTTGGCCCCTTGAGTGTGGCTCTTCCACAAAATACCACGTGCGGGCTGCATGTACAGTGCGATTGAAACTGCGTGGCCCATGTGAGAAGTCGGTATTTTGTGGAAGAGCCACACTCAAGGGGCCAAAGAGCCGCATGTGGCTCTCGAGCAGCAGTTTGCCGACCACTGCACTAGGGGGCTCCCAAGAAAATGCAACAGGCTCTTTTCCGTGGACAGTTTCTCCCCTCCCTGCCTCATCTTGGTCTAGGGCAGTGGTCAGCAAACTCATTAGTTAACAGAGCCAAATATCAACAATACAACGATTGAAATTTCTTTTGAGAACCAAATTTTTTAAACTTAAACTATATAGGTTGGTACATTGTTATTAACTTAATTAGGGTACTCCTAAGGCTTAGGAAGAGCCACACTCAAGGGGCCAAAGAGCCACATGTGGCTCGCGAGCCGCAGTTTGCCGACCACGGGCTCTAGGGTGATTACAAAAGGACTGGATTTCCCCCAGATGATGGAAATAGTGGGGGGAAATCTACCCCATATCTGAGCAGAGCTTCAGATTGTACCAGTTTTTCAGTACTTGGGCACCTGTGGTTGAATAGCTAATGAAAGAGCTCTGGGTATTGAGAAATAGCCACATTCCTCTGTCTCGTTCTCAATTGTAGAGAAAACAACTTTTAAGGAGGCTGGAGAAGGATGAGGGAAGGTATCAGGCATGGGCGACTTCAGCTGTTTGAGTTTTAAAGGTGACACTTTATTTCTTCACATTGAGGTGGGGCAGTCACCCCTGCTCCTCCCACAGCCTGCATGGAGCTTAGGGGGTGGCATTAATTCCTCCACTGCTCCCAGGACCACAGCAGCTCCCCGACCCTCCAGGAGGAGGATTTAGGGCAGTGGTTCTCAACCTTGGCTGCACATTAGAATCACCTGGGAATCTTTATAAAATCCTGATTTCTGGGCCGCATCCTCCGGAAATTCTGTTTCTTTATTACTAATGTTGTGGCCCCACCCCATAACAAAGAAACAGAATTTCCGGAGGATGAGGCCCAGAAATCAGGATTTTAAAAAGATTTCCAGGTGATTCTAATGTGCAGCCAAGGTTGAGAACCACTGCTCTAATGGAACCACCCATTTTAAAACAGAAACAAAGACAAAGTTCAAACAAACGAGTTCCAAATGGTACAATTCCCCATTGGTGGCCACAGAGGGCTCCCAGTGTGCACATGGGTTCACCTTACCAAGTCTTGGAGCCGGTCAGCTCCCCCAGTGACCATTTACTTCCATTAGCAATTTGTTTATAGGTGGCTGGTACCCTGAAAGGGAAAAATCCCTGAGATAAAACAACCTCTCAGCGGCTGCTCTGGAGTCCCTGCAGCCCTGCCTCGTAGTCAGCCTTTCATAAGCAGCTGAGACCTCAGACTGGTTCTCCCGGGTAATGTGAGACCAAGGAGGGCTAGACCTGTCTGAACGAACCCTCCTTGGCTGGCTTGCCAATTCTGATACCCAACCCAGGAACGTTCTGATTCAATAGAACGTGCTGGAAATTCCTGTTTTTGTTGTAGGCAGAGGGAACAGCACCATGTGTCTGACCGGTGGGGTCAGGCCAAACCTGGGTTCAGCAACCTCTGTATTTGGGTTCTGACTAGGAAAGAATTCAAAGTACAGACTCAAACTGTAAGAGAACATTTATTAGGTAAATCACAGAGGTAGAAGAAGCAATTCCTAGAAGAAATGGGCTTAGGAAACAAGTTATGGAGGAAAAGGAAGGGCCCTTGGAGCTTGGGAGTGAGGAAGCTAATAGTAATGTGCCTGGGCTTGGGGGGAGGGGGAACGGTAGGGAAAGGTGAGCGCCAAGGTGAGTGCCGTGGGTCCTGAGTTCTAAGGGTTTTAAGGGTGGAGATTTTAGGGGTGGTCCCATGGAAAAATCTTAATAGAATTTTCAGCAGTTTCTCCAGGTGTGTCCTTTTAGGGTTGTGTTCTCCACTGATTGATTGGCTGGTCCTGAAGTCGGCTGTGGCTGCTTTTGTTGCTCATTTGGGCCTGGAGCTGAAATACAACTGAGGCCTTGATGTTATCTTTAGGGAGGAAAGGTCAGAGGGTCCAAACAGCATGACCACTGATAGGCTAGGGGAGAAAAAGTCAGTGGGGGCAAGGTCCCACACTACAATTGATTGTCCATTGCTAGGCACTTGGGGCTTTCTATCCTGATGATCTTCTGTACCTGGCCCATCGTCCTCCCGCTGCTCATGTCTGTGTAACTGTGTACAGCATCTTTATCATTTTGTTCTTGTGTTAAGGCCACATCTCATTGTGCCTCCTGTCCCCTCTGTATTTGCCCAGCTCCGAAGCATTGGGACAGTTCTTGGTGTCTATCAATAGCTCTGTCTTCCCTTTGGTGTCTCTTCTCATAGGGACACTAATACTAATAGATCAGTGTCCTTCCCCCACTTCTAACTCATGTAACCTTAATCACCTCCATAAAAGCCCTATCTCTAACAGTCACACGGGGGTGAGGGCTTCAACATTTGAATTTGGGGAGATGAAATTCAGTCCATAGCACATGTGTATCACCAGAACCTGGATCAGGATTCAGAATCCTCCTAGCATCCCAGAAGTTTCCCTGGTTCACCCTCCTAATCTCCCCAACAAGAAACCACTATTTTCACTTCTATCTCCATCAATTAGTTTTTCCTGTTTTGAGCATCATATAAATGGAGTCATGCCAAGTAGGAACTTTTGTGTATGGCTTCTTTTCCTTAACATGTCATCATGTATACTCATAGTTAACTTATTTTTTTATATTTTCTGTGTAATATTTCATTATATAAATGTACCCCAATGTATCCATTCTCCTATTGATAAACCTACTATGACTACTCTTGTATATGAATTTTATTGGACATAGATATACTTTCTCTTGGGAACATAGATTCAAGATTTCCATGCAGTTAACTTAAGCATGTTTGCATTGGCAAAACAAGTAAGTTTTAGCTATCAATAAAACATGAATGTCCCAGGTTTCAATCAATTGAAAGTACAAATGGAACTTCATTAATGTCAAGGAGAGGTGATCACTACAGACTCCTGGCCTTGAACCTTTGCTCTGCCACTTAAGTAAGGTAACGTAAGCCCTCTGTGCCTCAGTTTTCTCATCTGTAAAATGCTGACAATGATAATAGTACCTACTTCCCAGCAGTGGTTTGTCTATTTAACACCCAGAGAGGGTTGTTTTTAACACCGCCTCTTCTACTAGCATATGACAAAATAATATTCAGTCTTAACCATGTACTAATCAATGAAAATCATTCATTCCTAATTTGTTTTTTAGTTTTTAAAACAATTATGAGCTTAAAAAGAAGAATTGAAATTAAGTTTTAAAGATAGTATTCAAATTTGGTGAACATTTCATGTAAGAACTAAAATTTTCACTTACCAAACAAAACTATTGTTCTGAACCTCACGCTCAGTGTCACTGTTTTAAATTTTAGTCACATATGAAAACTCCAAGTTGTCACACAGACACAAAATGACTAAAATTCTGTGTCTTGGTCTTCAGACTCACTGTGCTGCCTCACTTCTTTCAGATCTTTGCTACAGCAGGCCCATGTGGACCCACAGAAGCTTACTAGTTTTGAACTAATTCTGGAAGTGAACGTACGTCCTGTGTGCATGTGTTGCAGGCTGGCTCTGAAAATGTGAATTTTCCAAATTGCGTTCCATGTGGAGTACAATGTCAATTAAAGGGGAAGTCATGAAAATGTGGTAATTTGAAGCTTATGTGTATATTACTAAAACTTAACAGTAACTACAGCAATTATTTCAAACATAGACCAATGCTGGGGAGGAGTATTTTATCACTGAAGCTGTTCAGAATGGCTGGCTCATAGTAATAATAAAAAAGGGGGCTGAACTTCTGATTGAGGCTATTTCTGCTCTAACATTCTCTCCTGGCATTGCATCTGCTTAACTCTCTCTGTGCCTGGGGTGGAGAACTCCCATCACCAGGCTCCTGCGACTCCACTTTCTCCTGGGACTGCTCTGGAGTCATTGACAAATATTTACTGAATACAACGATGTATAAGGCAGCACTTTCTATACTGAGGCCAGAGATGGAAACAAATGAGGCCTTTGACCTTAGGAGCTTATGTTCTGAGTAGGGAGAATGGGAAAGATCATAAAAAATAAGCAAATAAATATATCAGATGTCAGGAGTGAGAGATGCTGTGAGCACTAAAAGAACAGATTAAGGAAAACAGAGAGGATGTGGGGAGGGTCCAGTGTTTGAGGGCTGATCGGGGAAGGCCTCTCTGAAGTGACATGTGAATCACATGGACTTCCAGGTAAACAGAGGCCCAGGGCGAGGGCAGAAGAAGTGCCAAATCCTGTAGAGAGCATCCTGGGAACAGGAAAGGGGCCCATGTGGCCAGACCAGGGTCAGAGAGGAGAGAAGTAGGAGATGAGGTCATGAGGTTATGTAGCCAATGGGGGAGGTCTTACTGGCACAGTGGGGATGTGGAATGTTACTCTGAGGGAGATGGGAACTCGATGGGGGCTCAGATTCTAGCAGAGGAAGGACTTGCTTTGGAATATTTTCGCAGAATCACTGTTGAAGACAGGTGTATGGCAAGGTGAGAAGGGCAAGGACAGAAATAGGAGATCAATCACCAATAGCCCAAGTCTGACCAAGAATCTAGAATGAAGGTGGCTTAGACCAGGTTTTAACAATAGAGGTGGAAGAAATAATAAAAGTAAAGGCAGAGCTAGCTGGAGTGTGTGTGTGTGTGTGTGTGTGTGTGTGTGTGAGAGAGAGAGAGAGAGAGAGAGAGAGAGAGAGAGAGAGAGAGAAGGATGACCACCTATCTGGAAGGGTGAGAGTGCTCCTGGCTGAGCAGGAGCATGCCAGAATATTGGAGAGGAGCAGTTTTATCAATAGTGTTAAAAAGTGTTGGTTATTTTTTTAAAATATTTTATTGATTTCAGAGAGTAAGGGAGAGGGAGAGAGAGATAGAAACATCAATGATGAGAGAGAATCATGGATTGGATACCTCCTGCATGCCCCCTACTGGGGATTGAGCCCACAACCCTGGCATGTGCCCTTGACTGGAATCGAACCTGGGACCCCTCAGTCCCCAGGCTGACGCTCTATCCACTGAACCAAACCAGTTAGGGCAGTGTTGGTTACTTTTATAGTTATTAATTTGTATTGTCTACCTCTACTCATTAGAATGCAAAATACCATGAGAGCAGGAGGTTTTGTCTGTATTGTTCACAGCTGTATCTTCGTGCCTAAAATAATGCCTGGCACATAGTAGGTGCCCAGTGAATATGAGTGGAATAAATGAATGAAGAATAAAACATATATAGTAGGCAGTTCATTGTCTGTTACTTTGCAAATGAAAGTCTATTTTTATGATGTGTTTTTCATATTTTAAACAACTTTAAGTAATAAAGTAGTTCATTCTAATTGAAATTCAAAACAATTCAGAAGAATACACAACAAACACAGTGAAAATTCTTTTCATGTCCTCCTCCTCTTCCTTTCTCCATAGGTACATACAGTTAAGTTGGCTTTGTATCATTTTAAAGACAATTTAATAACATATATATGTCTCAAAAATATATTTGGTTTTATTTCATTTCAGATTTAAATAGGTAGCAAACTGCAGGAATTTGTAGTCGTTGTGTAGCCAAATATATCAACCATTTCTTCATGACATTGGAGATTTGTGTCTTGCATAATATTTTCATAGCCCTTATATTCTGATTTTTTATACATATTTTTTTTCTTTGGGATCTTTTAAAATTTTCCTATTTATCTTTAGAGCTTAGAAATTTACCAATATAGGTCTAGATGTGATTTTAAAGTTTTCCTGCTTAGTAGTTTTTTCATGCTCAAGATGCATGCCTTTCTGTAGTGGAGATAAATATTCATTTTATTTGATTATTTCTTTCTTTGCGTTTTCTCTGATCCTTCCCTCTGGAATTCCTATCAGATCAATGTTATGCCTTCTGCATTTTTTTCCTACAGTCTCTCAGTACAAGACTCTTTGTCTGGTTGTCTTTCATTCTTTGTTTTGGCTACAGAGAATCTGCTAAAAAAGACAATAAATAAAAATATTTACTGGTCTGCTGCATGGCTTATCTACTCACATACAATGTGTTTTGTGGGGAGGGTGTTAATCAAGAAATCAGCCATCTCTTGATCATGGGAAGACTTGAAGTCAGCAGCTGTAGCCCATAGCACTAGTCCAGGTGTCGAGAGATCAGTGTGGCAGTCAGCTCATTGTCAGAGTCTGGGAGGATTTTCACAGACTAAAGGCCACTAGACCTGGACATACAAATACAATTTTGGGGAAAGGAGGCAGGAAAACCCTTTATCCCAAGCCTACCATAGACCCTCTGGTTCAGAAATGTGGGGAAGCATGGGACTTGGTTAGAAAGTCTATAAGAAGAATTCTCCAAAAGGTTGGAGGCCTCTTGCTGAAGGTGACAGGCCCTGTCTTGACTTTCCCAAACAAGTCTGAGCCCCTGGGTATTTTACTAAAATCTTTATATTTAGACTTCAAAATGGCCTTGTTTTAAAAAACACTGCAAATACATATATTTTTCTCAAGAATACTTACCCTGCTGGTAGTATCTAAAGGTTAATTTTAATTCAAACGATTACTACAATAAAAGCCTAAAAAGGCAGATAAATGGCTGTCTGGTTCCTTTAGCCAGGCAGTCCCTTATCCCTCTCTTTCACAAAAAATGTATGTCAAAATAAGCATTCATCCGTCGTTCAGGGTCTGCTGGTCGGTCCTGACACAGAAACTCATACCTTGGCTCATAGAAAGCCAGATCCTCACTTCTTTGCTGCGTGGGCGGATCTTGGTTGTGACTAATATCATTGGTGGAATCCATCCATTTCTGGGTTGTTAGCACACAACTGTTTCTTGTTACTGTTTCTCTTGCTTGTTTTAGTTTTGTATTTGTTTTGGAAAAGAGCCAATTCAAAGGAAATAAAATGTTCACTTGATGTAAAAAGTATAAAAGACTTCATGTCAGTTAGGGCCTCCTGGCCCTTGAAACTTATTTAAAATTTACTTTGAGCCCTGACCGGTTTGGCTCAGTGGACAGAGCATCGGCCTATGGACTGAAGGGTCCCAGATTCGATTCCGGTCAAGGGTATGTACCTTGGTTGCGGGCACATCCCCAGTAGGGGGTGTGCAGGAGGCAGCTGATGGATGTTTCTCTCTCATCGATGTTTCTAACTCTCTATCCCTCTCCCTTACTCTCTGTAAAAAAATCAATAAAATATATTTTTAAAAAATTTACTTTGAATTTCAAATTCATGGCTTGTTGAAGTGCCAAGACCATCCCAAGATGTTTATGCAGTTCAGGGTGTTCAAATTCTGATGTTCCCCCTGGACTGGAGTCATTTACTGTGTTGCATAGGATATTTTTTCTCCATGTGCTTGTCCAGGTGAGAAACTCAATCCCTGCTTCAGTGTAAGAGTCATCTTCTCACAAAATACTGTATGATATTTTCTTAAGAGCTGGGAGAGATTGCCTAATGGATCATACAACAAATACTTTAATCTGTCATATCTTAATTCCTTTTATTAGTCTTTCCAAACCCTCAGCCCCCTAAATCTCCTCTGTGGTCACCTTTCCCACAGCTTCACTGACTCCTCTCTCCTCACCCCCCCATATCCAAAATTCTTCCCCTCTGTTAGGCAGGGCCTTCAGTGGCCTTCAGCTTCTGCTTCTAGAGGAACTCAACACAAAGCATTTCTGCCTCCAGGGCAAAGCACTGCTCCTAACATGACCTGTTATCTTATGAGGCACTTTGGGGTGTCAGTAACAATATTTTGTTCAGTTATACATAGCTAGAAACTATGCCTGGTGATTCTCTCTAAATTATTTTAGTATTTCAAAGATGAAAGGGACCTTAACATTTTCTAGCAATCTTAATGCAACTACGTAGATGTTGCTTTCTAACCTCCCTCCAGATTCATTTTTGACCTATCATAGAGCACCCCATGCATAGCTGACACACCTAGGCAGTTTTTTACTATTCATATTCCACCTAACATTTGGCTTTCTGTTGTTTCTAGTTGTTTATTTTCTCCAGAGAAGTAAGCATTGATAGTGCTTGGTGTGCCACCAGTGATGAGGAGCAACACTGTGGGGAATGACGAAGACACTAAGAGGTTCTCTAGTGGACTGGGAAGATGGTGTGTCCACTAGGAATTACATTTGGCTTTAAAAAGTAGGCATCTTTTTGTCTCATGTGCAGAGGTGGGCTTCCCAGGCTAGTGCAGCATATGTAGACATCACCCTTGACCCAGTGTCCTTCCCTCTTCATGCTCTTCCCTCCTTAGTGTGTGTCTCTGGTCCTTACCATTGCAACATGGCTACGACAGCTCCAGCCATCACCTGCTTATATCTCGTTGGCCAGAGGCGTTGGCATGACTACTCCCAGCAGTGAGAGAGGCTAGGAGATTGAGTTTTTAGCTTTCATAGATTCCATTGTAAAGGCAAGCAAATGAGAGGGGGCTGTAAATGAAATCTGGGTGAGCTAAGCCATGGGGTCTGCCATGCATTGCAATGACTTTTTGAGATGCAGGAGGAAGCACATCTTTTGGTGGGGGAAGTAGATTTGGTTTGGACCATATTGAATTCAAGTTGCTGCATTACACCAAAAGATGGGTGGTTGAGTCTTCTCCAGCCTAACACATTTTACTGCTCCTTAATACAGAAGTGGCATAGCCAGCAACCCTTGATCTGGGCTTGTCTGTTTGTAAATAGTACACAGGACACACCAAGAAGTGAAAAAAGAAGTCAAGACACAGGTCAGGCTGATTAGCTGGTTGCATCTCTTTGACCCTCATAATTGGTCAAACAATACACACATGACCCACAGTGGACTGATAAGACTCAGTTCTGGGGCTTTTGTGGACTATTGGCAAAGGGAAACCTATTTTCCCCCTGGATTGTTGATAGCTGGGGTATGAGTAGAGCGACTGATGGCCACTTGACTGTTATATGGCAAGAGGTGCCGACAAGATGATGCTACGCGGATGGCCCTGCATCTGCCACATGGTCAGTGGAGCTGACATGATGGCATGAGGGATGAGAAGGCAGCGTCTCCAGGCACAGCTGGTGGCTGTGAGACTGCGCTGTGAACACTTGGCTTTCCTAAAGCAGCAATGTCAAAATAACAAGAATGAATACTGTTTAATTAGAAATTCTATAATGCCTTCCAAATATGTAACTATTTTTACAGAAGCCAGATGCCAAGATTTGAGAAAAATATTAGGCAACAATAGATACTGAAATGTAGTTTTTAATAGCAAAACCTAGCACAATGTAAATACCTAACAACAGTAAAATGGGTGGGTGAGTTATGACATGTCCATGCATGAACATCCTATGTAGCCTTTTAAAACTATGTGTCAAACAATTTTTATTGACAGTAGAAAGTACTCAGAATGTAATGTCAATACAAAATTATCTAAACAGTATAATTCTGTTATTTTTTTCCTAAAACATCTTAATTTGCAGATAAAACAGATTGGAATGAAATATAGCAACATAAAATGTTTTCCTCTTGATGGTGAGATTATGAATGATTTTGATTTTCTTCTTTATCCTCCCTGTGAGTTTTTACTTTTCTGTGAGTTTTTACTTTCATTATCAGCACAAAATATTTGTTTAAAAATAGAGAAAAAGAAGCAACCTCTTTGGTCATCATTACAAATCTATCTTCAACAGTCACCCATCCTTCCCTCCTCATGACACCTGGGGCATTCAACTATGAACTAGAGTTAGCCTAGATCCAAATTCATTGTCATTGCTGGATTATGGGCTCCTTGCTGGTGGGCACGAGCCCTGGTCCTTTCTGGCCCCATGCTGACCCGTACCCACTTGGAATCGGATACATACTTGCTGAGTTGAATTGCAGAGTGCAGCCCAGGCCTGATATTAGTGCCACAGCAGAAAGAGAAATGAAGAGACAAAAGAGCTGAGAAGTCATCCTAAAGATGGTGCTCTCTGGGCAGGGAGTGAGGGCATTTACCTCTCTGTGCCTCACTTTATTCATCTGTGACGTGGGAATAATAGTAGCACTTTGAGCACACAGGAAGCTGCAGGAGCCTCGTTCCTACTATTAGATGCTCTCCCTCAAACGCTGTCTCCTCCCAAGCGCCTGTCAGCCCCACGGTGGGGACTGTGTTCCGTGTGCTCTGCAACTGTACTTGAGCTTGTGTTTGGGCACCTCAGCCCCCTCCCCACATTCTGCCTTTTTTCAGCTCACCCACAAACTTCATTACCCTCCCGGATCACAAAACCCTGCAATCAGGGATTTATTAAACTTTATATTCCCTTCGATACATTGCACCTGGCAGGTACCTAATAAAACATATTTAATTAACTTTAAAATAATGTGGTTACTTTTCCTCCCAGGTGCCCTATTTTTTTTTCTTTTTAAATCACAGCATCCTTTAAACCCCAGTGTAAAAACATTCTCTGCTCTTTATGGAGCAGTTCCCAGAGAAAGGCACCCTCGGCTCTATGACAAAGGCCCAACTTCGGCCATTGAGCAAGAGGTCATTTGTCCAAGGCACACAACCAGCAGGGGCCCTCTCACTGTTGGCCCCCCAGAAGCTAATCTTTAATATAGAGAGGAAGGAGCACACTTCTTGTTCCTCATTCCCAGCCGCCTGAGGGTGGGTTAGCCATGCATGTGCTTAGCTCCTGGACTCTCAGTACATGTTCTCCTGAATGAGTATTTATTTATCATAAAATCATTCATGGCTCCAGGCAAGTTACCCTTGCTCCAGTTCCCTGGCAGGTTTGTAGGGAATAAAAGCCAATGTTTGCAATATTCATAGTTCTAGGGTTCCATTTGAGGTTACTTTCAGAGAAGTAGTAGGGAGAAGACCGAGCTGCATTCCAGAGCTAGAATCAGGAGCTGAGCCCAGCTAAATACAGATAACCACTCGGGAGATGTTCATGGAGCGCAGCGCCAGCCCCACATTTGAATTCTGTCTGTCCGAGTCAGTGATGTGTTCTATCAGGCAGCCCCGTTCATTTGCTGGGCCTGAATGTTGTCCTCCAGCCCAGGGAGAACTCAAGCAAGGTGAGAATTTACATGTAAATGATCCCCAGCATTTTTGGAGCAGAAATGCAAATTGGCAATAACCATTTGCTCTGTTGATGTAGGAGCCTCTGGAGAAGGCTTTCTGTTTAATCTACTAACAACGTTTCCACATTTGATCATGGGGTTCTTGCCATTTCATAATGGCATTGGAGCGTATGTCTTGCTGGTGCATGACTCACAGGCTGAGCTGCCTGCCACCGGATGTCACAAATAATGCTGTTATTCCAAAGAGGAGGGATGCTATCAGTGGGGCTGAGAAGCGATTTTTTAAATTAAAAACCTTATTTATGTGTCCTCCAGAATATTCTAAGCCCCTCCAGGAGGAGGTACAGTGTTCAGTGATTAGCTGGTGAAGTGGAGGAAACAAAGCCACATTATGTGTAATATCCCTGAAGACAAATTACAATATTTACCTCCTCGCTTGATGTGCATAATTATCTGTGCTTAGAACAGAAAATGGAAGAAAAGGTTCAATGAACACCCACCTGGGTGTTATGAATGATGTTGTTCCAAAATAAACAAAAGTAAAGGAGGAGGGCTTGCGGGGAGGGAAGGAAGTATGGTAATTAAACATCCTTAGGCAAGGAATGAGCGAGACTGCAGGAGAATCACCTGGACCGTAAGATCTCTCTTGTCCGTCCCCTGGGAGATGGGACATCCTTAAGCAGTCATTTTATTTCCCCCCTGAGCCACCACTGTGTCCCAAGTGTTCAGGATACAACAGCTCTGCCACAGAGAGGCAAGCTCAGGGAGTATCCAGAGTCCTAAGGCCTAAGGATTAAGGCTAATTCTCTGGGAGGTGTTTCATTGTTGACCGTGAGTGGGGAGCTGGTCAGGCGCACTCCAAATTGCAATATGGTAACACAGGAACCCTGGGGCTATCACCCTAGTTTTGAACAACTCAAACCTCAGGTCACCATATGTAAACTTGGCCCCTAAACCTGAGCCTTGAAGAATTTGCTATGCAAGTGCAATTCAAATTTGAATCACAAATCTAGATTTTTTTTTTTAAGCCCCAAATTAGAAGGCACAATTTAGGAATTATGAGAGCAAAAAAGTGACAAAACAATTTGAAGTTGATGTTATTCTCATGGCACTGACCTCTCTCTTCCCAACATTGTATCTGTGCAGGCGCCTTATCTTTCCTGTCAGACTATCTGCTCCTCAAAGATAGGCGTTTGCTGTATCCCCTTCCGCACCCCAGGGAGCCCAGCTGAAGGCCTTGCACACAGCAAGCGAGCAGCCATGTGTGCTCCTTCTAAGGCTGTATGTTCTGGGTCTTTGTGCTCGTGTACAGGGCTTTTTGCACCTTCCCTCACTGTATTTCTAACTTATGTCTTCTAATTTGTGGCTTCAAAATTGCCATAGACAAGAAAACAAAAATTAAAATTGAGTGTGTGCACACATACACACATGCATACACACATATACAGTCAATTCTCATTATTTGTGGTAGTTATGTTGTATAGAGTCACCATGAACATTGAATTTACTAATATCAAACCATTGTCCCTTGAGGAAATATGGGGTTAGGCTCCCAGAAGCCCCTAGTCACAACACAGAACAATCCAGAGCCAGGCGGGTGGTCTGACAACATAGTCCAAACATGATCTACCCCTGGACATTTTAAATTTGTGAGTCAGCAAAAAGAGGTACCTTTTTTGTCAC
>NW_005871253.1:56933-65278 GCF_000147115.1 Myotis lucifugus
AAGAGAAAGACGACCATCCCTTTTGTTGCCCCTCCGGGGGGGGGGGGATTTTTTTTTAAAAAAGCCAATTTTTAACCCCCGGGGGCTTAAAAAGTTTTTCCCCCCCCCCGGAAAACCTTTGGTTGGGTAAACCCCGGGTTCGCGAGCCACATGCGGCTCCTTTCGCCCCTTGAGTGTGGCTCTCCCACAAAATACCACGTGCGGGCGCGCACATACAGTGCGATTGAAACTTTGTGGCCCATGCACAGAAGTCGGTATTTTGTGGAAGAGCCGGTATTTTGTGGAAGAGCCACACTCAAGGGGCCAAAGAGCCGCATGTGGCTCGCGAGCCGCGGTTTACCCAGCCGCAGTTTGCCGACCACTGGTAAACCTTCAAAGGCTTCATGGTTTTAACTCTTCAACTTTTAAGAAATTGTTCCTCTTAATGAGGGAAAAAGAATTTTCATGCTTCCTCTTTTCACTTAGCTATTATTATAATAGTGCGGCATAAAAAACAACCATCAAGTCTTGGTGACACACAATAGCAATCTGCACATGGGCTGGGGGGCTCTGAGGATCCCAGCAGGTTCACTCTCATGTCTGGGGTTTGTCTAGTCTAGACTGTGCTTTCTGGGCACCTCTGCTTCCTGCAAGTGGGCCGGGATGGCTCAGCCTCAGGCTGCAATATCTCCCATACTCCTTAGATCAGTGGGCTAGCCATCCATGTCCTTCTCACGGTGACAGCAAGCCAGGAGGAAATAGGTGAGGCCTCCTAAGACATAGGCTCTCTTCCCCCTGTTCTATTGGCTGAAGCAAGTCACACTGACAAGTCCAAAGTCAAGGGAACAGAGAAATAATCTGCCCCTTCATGGGAGATTGCCAAGGCACATAATAAAGGGCATGAATATGGAGAGGGTTGAAAAATTGGAGCCAATAATGTAGCCTACTACACTCATTTGTTGGTTTAGGTCAGCCTTCTAGTAATCCAGTCTAGCTTAATTTGAGAATCACTTAAAGATGCCTCCAAGGTGAACCTGGTGATCTTGCCATGCTCTCTCCTCTCTAAGCCTCACTTCCATCAAATGGGGAGGGTAGCAGGAGCCATCTGTCTGTGAAAAGGCCCAGAAAGTTGTCATTGGTACCTCCATGATGTGCTCTTATCATGAGCTCTCTGGAAGCATGGCTTTGCATCATTCTAAGTGGCACTCTGCAATCTGCTGAGTTCCGGAGAAGCCAGTATTAATGGGAACGCATTCGGCGTGAGGTTATCTTGAACTCGTGTACTTGTTTCCACCTGGAGAATCAGGCTAATTTTGGTCATTCCTTTGGTAGGACTACATTCTGGTAATAGGATTGCACAGGCTTCTTTATTCTTTATTGCCCTGAATGCCTTGCTAGGGAGAGATTGATTTCCTGGAAGTGAAGTCTGATGCACCCTTTATATTAAACAAGTTTAACTGCATAGACCAGGAAGGCTATCAGACGGAGCAGTGGTGTGCTGATATGTACTCTGGAAGAAAAGCCCTGGGTTTTGGTATTTGCCAATTTCTGTGGCATAAATATTCCCACCATAGTTGCTTTCAAGTTGCCAATGTGGTGATGTCTCCGAACACCAACTTGGGAGGAGATGCACCGGGATGAGGCTGCTCCGCCCCCACACGCCTGCACTGCTGTGCTGTTGAGAGGGAAAAAGCAAACTCATTTCCTGGGTGTGCCTAAGGCAGCAGTTCTCAACCTGTGGGTCGCGACCCCTTTGGGGGTCGAACAACCCTTTCACAGAGGTCGCCTAAGACCATCGGAAAACACATATATAATTACATATTGTTTTTGTGATTAATCACTATGCTTTAATTATGTTCAATTTGTAACAATGAAAATGCATCCTGCATATCAGATATTTACATTATGATTCATAACAGTAGCAAAATTACAGTTATGAAGTAGCAACGAAAATAATTTTATGGTTGGGGGTCACCACAACATGAGGAACTGTATTAAAGGGTCATGGCATTAGGAAGGTTGAGAACCACTGGCCTAAGGGGAGAGGAGATGACATTTGTTTCCAATGTAGACTTTCTCAGATGTTCAAGTCTGAACTAGAGCACTGACAGAAAAGGCTCTCTCTGGGACAAGGCTATTCTTTGATCCTTGAATTTGTGATCATTTGGAGAATTTTATTTATATCTGATCAATTTTATTAGATAAAATACTAGCCAGAAAATGCAAGTAACTAATTCATATTTATTTCCCTAAAAAAGGAATTATTTCTATATAAAAGAACCATAATCCCTATTTTACACAATTCAGATAAAGACTTGTTTTATCATGCAAATGGATATTTTAATAGGTTTTTATTATTGTTTTGTTTATCCCAATTCACTTTGCAGCTTCATAAAAAAAATTCAATGTGGATATTTTATTTTCTAAAGTTGATTTAAGCAAATATGGACAGTGAATGGTCTCCAATTCTGTGTACTAAATTTTAGGAATGTATTGTTTTGCTGTGCTGGGCAGAAAATAACTATCTACTACATAAAGTCATTCAAAGAAGCAAAAATAAATAAACAAACAAACAAACAAACAAACAAACAAATAAATAAAAGTAATAGGAATACTGCTCCTTCCCCACCCCCCGTGCCTATACACCAGGCACTTTTCTCAGTGTTTAACATGCATTCACACAATCACTCCTTACCACAACTTTGGGAGGTAGGTGCTGTTGGAGAAGCTGAGGCCCCAACAGTTAAATGGTGTGTCTCAAGCCACACTAATTAAATAGAGACTGAGATTCAAACTGGAGTCCTTGTTTGAAGTCATGAAGTTCTCCTGATACCCGCTTGGAACCTGGGAAGCTTAAAGTTGGGGCTGATGGTTCCTACTTGCCTTCACACGCACAACTCCTGCTACCTGGTTGCCCTTGTTTACCCTCCCCATTTGGCAAATGAACGCTTCCCTTGCAAGACACAGGAACAAGAATCACCATCTCCAAGGATGGTGTGTACCTGCCTGCCTCTGCTATGACTGGCACCTGTGGCCCAATCACAGGCTGTGCCAAGTGATGGGCAAACAGCTCACATAAGCTGTTTTCTAAGTCTTCAAGAATTTTGGAAGCCACTATTAAAAATTGAATTACAAAAACTTACAATTAAATATACTTCTTTAAAAAATAAAGAGAATAAATGCTCATCACTCATAACTTCCTAATTATTTTACTACAACCTATGCTTTTAGGGTTATTTTTTATGTTTACTGCACCCATATAGTGGGAATACCCATCTCATGGTGGCTACTGGGCATCTCTTCCCAACTCTGTGTTCAATGACATAACATTGGCATCTCGAAATCATCTGTTGGGAATAGTTACATCATAGAAATAAAAAAAAGATACAAAACAGGGTTTGGTTTGCTGTTTTGTTGATTGGCTAGACTTAAGAAAGTGATGGAGAAAATACTAATAAGGGAGATTAAACTTAAACGTGTGCTATGTCTGTATTTGTTACATTTTGAATAGCATAAAAAGACTGTTCTCAATATTTGTGAACTATGATTTATTTCAGCAAAGCAATCATTCACATCATTGATGAACAAGTGACATTCTAACATACAGCTTTGTATCACTTTGGTCTAACTTATTGATGTGAACACAAACATCAACAGCATTCATAATAGAACTACACTCATTTGTCAATGGCTACCACAGGTTGGCTACAGATACAACCGTTAGACAAAAATCAATAAAAGCAGCTTTTATTTTTCAGCCAAGATGGAGGAACAGGGACCAGACTTACTCTCCCACTTGAAACAACTTAAAAAAAAAAAGGGACAGTATATATGGGAAATGGTTCTCAAGACACTCAGGCATTGAAGGACAGTGAGAGGCAGGACACAAGGTGAAATCCATGATTACCCCACACCCTCCAGTTTACTTGTCTGGGGAGAGTTTCAAGGTGATGAAACGGGACATGGCTGGTTGGAGGAGTGGGGGACAGACAAAACCTGGGGGACTCCCTGAAGAGATGGAGCTGGAAGTCTGGAGTAGCTGAGGTGATGTCACAGCAGAGTCCCAGAGGTGGGAGAGCTCAGTGGGAACCCTCCAGAGAGTTTCTCTTCAGTGTTCAGCTGACTACTGATCAGCATGACAGCTGTGCATTATCTGCTCTTTACGTGGCTCAGGATTATGCATAAGTAATTGTTACAGCCTCTCTTTACATCAGTATGATGGACTAAAATAGTCATGTATAGTTTAAGATTGAATGGCTCCTTGCACATTTCAAAATATGGTAGATTAGATTTATGTATAAGTAGACACCCTTTTAAGTAATTGACCTGGACAATAAAAGAACCAGACTTGATTTATTCATAGAGTATCTGGGATGCAGCTAGACTTAAGGAGAGAGATAGACTGCATGAATTACTTTGCAATGTATCAACAGCTAATGAAAACCTTTCACACACACACACACACACACACACACGCGCGCGTGGATGCGCAGGATGCAAGGCATGGTATCAGCCTTGGTCAGGTAGCTGGAGCTGAGCTTGCTATGCCTCTAGATTCAGGCACGTGGACAAGCTGGACAGAATTATTATTTTTCATGGTATGTATTTAAAAGTGGTTTTTGAGACTTGCAATGATGAAGTTAGTGTGCTAACCATCAGGCCGGATGGGAGGTGAGATGGACAGGGACAGACATGGCCACTAGGGTTGGGAGCAAGCACATTGTCCCAGTGCTGTAGCCTCTGAGCCTGGGAGGGAGAAAGTTGGCCTTTGTCATTTCCCTGGAATGTTACTCTGAGTTCCTGCCTGCTAGAAATTGTGCTTCTACATTGCCTCTAAATTTTAGTAATCAAATTTGTCTGTAAAGGGACAGAGAGGCACAAAGACTGTAAATCCTACTGTTGCTAAAACTACCTTTTTGCAGGCTCTGTGTCAACTTGCCACATGCGTTTTCATACATCATTCATTCATCTCAGTTAATAGGGGCTATGTGGTCACTTCAGATGAAAATGCAGGCTCAGAAGTAAAGCCATTTCCCAAGATCTCCCCAAATCTCCTAGTGATGACTGTCTTATTCCAAAGCTTGCATTTTTAATTTTCATGTTACATAATGTCTCTTAAGGAACATTACTGTAAGCCATTATTATTATTATAGAGCTTTATTGTTTAACATTTACACCATATGCTTTAATCATTTGCACACTCAAAACCATCATGTGGCAAAAATATCTTTAACCCCTTTGTACAAGTGAGGAAACTGAGTTTTAGGCAGGTGGTATGTCTATCTGGAGGCATGTGGTATGTGGCAGACCTGGAATAAATACTCTGGTATTTTTACCCCAAATTCCAGTCTCTTTCCATTCTACCACAAGGAGAAGAATGTTCTTATATACAAGACCAGAGCAAGTTTGGTGTTGTTTATTCAGAATAATAATAATATGCAGAGTTATTCTTGGCAGCAGTTGAAGGATGGGGAGAGGTTATTTCACACTCTTTGCAATATTCTCAGTACAGTTATCACTTCAGTGAGCCACTTGAAAGGAGCCTTATCTTACACCATACACAAAAATCAACTCAAAATAGATTAAAGACTTAATTGTAAGACTGGAAACTGAAAAACCCTTAGGAAAAAAAAAGATAAAAAAACTTCATGACATTGGTCCTTGGCAGTGATTTTATGGATATGACACCAAAAGCACAGGCAACAAAAACAAATATAAACCAGTAGGATTGTACCAAACAAAAAAGCTTCTGCACAGCAAAGGTAATAACCAATAGTGCACAGGCAACCTATGTGATGAGAGAAAATATCTGCAAACCATATAGATGGTAAGGGCTGATATCCAAAGTATACGGAATTCATACAAACCAACAACAACAGCAACAAAAAAGATAACAATATGGGCTAGGAATGTGAATAGGCATTTCTTCAAAGAAATGGTCAACAAATATATAAAAAGATGCTCAACATCACTAATCATCATGGAAATTAAAATCAAAATCACAGTGAGATATCATCTTTCACCTGCCAGGATGGCAATTATATATAAAAAAAGACAACTGTTAGCAAAAATGTAGAGAAATTGGAACCCTTGCGCATCATTGGTGAGAATGCAAAATGGTGCCCCTGTCATGGAAAACAGTATGAAAGTTCTTTAAAAAATTAAAAATACAATTCAGCAATCTTGCTTCTGAGTACTATCCAAAAGAATTGAAATCAAGATCTCAAAGAGATATTATTATCCCCACATTAATTGCAGCATTATTCATAATAACCAAGATGTGGGACAACCTAAATGTCCATAAACAGTTAAAGAAAATGTGATATATATAAATACAATGGAATACTACTCAGCCCTTAAAAAGAAGGGAATTCTGCAGCATGCAACAATATAGATCAGTGATGGCGAACCTTTTGAGCTCGGCGTGTCAGCATTTTGAAAAACCCTAACTTAACTCTGGTGCCGTGTCACATATAGAAATGTTTTGATATTTGCAACCATAGTAAAACAACGATTTATATTTTTGATATTTATTTTATATATTTAAATGCCATTTAACAAAGAAAAATCAACCAAAAAAATGAGTTCGCATGTTACCTCTG
The DNA here is from genome assembly GCF_000147115.1 of Myotis lucifugus. Lineage (NCBI taxonomy): Eukaryota > Metazoa > Chordata > Mammalia > Chiroptera > Vespertilionidae > Myotis > Myotis lucifugus. The sequence continues at coordinate 63,515 of NW_005871253.1, forward strand.
ACACGCGTGTCATAGGTTTGCCATCACTGATATAGATGAAACTTGAGGACATTATGTTAAGTGAAATAAGCCAATCATAGAAAGATAAATATTGTACGATTCCATTTATCTTAGGTATCTAAAAGAGTCAAATTTGTAAAATCGAAGATTGGAACTTGGGGAGAGGAAATGGGGAGTTATTTATCAACAGGCATAAAGTTTCCGTTAAGTTAAGATGAATAAGCTCTAGAGAGCTACTGGACAACATTGTACCTACAGTCAATAGGATAGCTAGATCTCGTGTTGTGTTCTTACCAAAATAAAATAATTTTAATGAAAGAAAACAACACCCTTGTCCTCTCAGAACAAAGCCAGAATGAAAAACAAAAACAAAGAAAAAAGAAGGGAGGAAAAGGACTTACATACTCAGATCTGAAAGGTTTCCTTTGGCCCCAGGCCTTCAGATTCAGATGATCCGGGATACAGTTCTAGCAATACCCTTTATAGGCTGGGTGACTTGAGGCAATTTACGTAACTTCTTTAAGCCTCAGTTTTTCTACCTGCCAATTGGGAATAACCATGCCTCACAGGGATAGTGTGAGGTTTAAATGAGATGATCCATCAGATGAAACACTTCATGTGGTCACTGTTCACAGAAGTGTTGTTTCTGCAGCACATTAAGGCTGAGCAGAAAGAGCTCTCAGGCAGGGTCACCTGCTGTCTCATGCATGGCTGCATAGGAATGGTGAGCTCTGAGGGGATGGGGGAGGCGCCAGAAGCATGCTCTACAGTTGCGTATCTGTACCCCATCAGGTGATGTGGATGATGGGGGCTGCTCTCAGAGTTGTGTAATCCTGGGAGACTGGACTTCTGCAAAGCTGACAAGTGTGGGTGTGGAGGATTGTCACGTGGGGTATTAGTGCCACTGTGTCCTAACCTTCCCAGATGGCTGACCCTGCGAGACCTGGACTACATCTCACTGGGGTTATGCGGTGCCCGAGGCTCTCTCCTTTCTCAGTCAATATAACACCGTGAACGTTTCCCCACACAGTTAAACATCCTAGATTTCCCCTCTCCTTTCCCAGCCTCACACGTGGTCCTCATTATTTTAAGGAGTGAAATTATTCCGTTAAAATTTATTTGGAGAATTTTGCAACTCTGAGGTGTTGAAAAACCTGAATAGGGAATCCCAACTATTTTAACTCGAAGGTAATAAAACTTTAGGTTTTAAAAATACTCTACAATGTAAAAACTTTCCCTCTTAATGGGCCTCAAGCCCCAGCACAAACATATCACAGACATTTAGAAGGGAGTACGTGGTATCTTCACATCCTATTCTGGGAACCAGGGTCCCTGAGTTCTAGTGACAATCCACTCCCTGGTGTCTTTAGGAGAGATGCTAGACCTCTGCACTTAGTCAAAAGGAGGGGCTTGGACCACCTGCTGTTCAATCGCCACTTCTTTCTTAACTTAAAAAAATTTAAATACATGCAAAATATTTTTTAATATGAGCAGTTACAAATGCATGAGCTTCTAGGTATACTCACCATCCAGCTTAAGAATTAGAATAGTGCCCTAGCTGGTTTGGCTCAGTGGATGCAGCTTCAGCCTGCAGACTGAAGGGTCCTTGGTTTGATTCCAGGAAAGAGCACATGCCTGGGTTGTGGGCTCGATCCCCAGTCGGGGGGCGGGAGGGAGGGCATGCAGGAGGCAGCCGATCAATGATTTTCTCTCATCATTGATGTTTCTGTCTTTCTCTCCCTCCCCCTTCCTCTCTGAAATCAA